>NC_138829.1:35401530-35411530 GCF_965183815.1 Platalea leucorodia | reverse complement strand
GAACATCCTGAAATGCTCGAAATTGAAGTGGAGGGGAAGGGATGATAATTAATTTTGATATATGACAGCAATTTGATATTTTAAAATATCTTATCTGGTTCAAATGAAATTCATGTTTAATGACTGTCAGTTTCACATTCAACTTACTAGTTTTTTATTTTTCCATCTGTACAAACTAATACTGCTTCTTTTCTTATTGTTGGTGATTTAATTTTTCCTAATTAAATGCATTATGTTTACAGCAAATAATAAATTTTTTCAAAAGTCTGATAAAGTTAGAAGTAGGCCTTAGAATGTCTAAGTTAGTTGGGTAAGGTATAAAGAAAAAACTTATATAGTTAGAGAAAATGGATTAAATGGAATGAAACCAATGTTATCCATAGGCAGAAATACATATAATATTCCTATCTTTTAAAAAAATTCTTGGGTCTTTTAGATTGGGTATAAAAAAAAAAATCTTTATCTTTTACATTTTATTGTTTGGGTTTCCAAAAGCTGCTATTCTAAATACGATATGCAAACAATTTTGAAATAGTATTTTGTTCCAATTCCAAAATTTCTTTGATCCTATTCGTTACACATGAACTGCTATCTTCAAGTGGTTGCACAGGGATATTCTCTCAGGTTAAAAAAGTTATACCTGCCAGCCAATACTGGCCCAGGAACAAGAAAATAGATAGGCAATTTCACAGTAACCAGTTTCTTTTTATTGTTCTTAATGAACAAAAGTTCCCTTTCTATCACACACCAAAATTGTACCAGCAGACTAGAGCTCACAGGGTACCTGCTAAATAACAACAGATCAGTCAGCACTGTCATCCCACGCACTAGACGATTAAGTGGAAAGCTCAGTTTGCAGCAAAGCCACGTGTTAAAAAATTCATAAATATAAAAAGACACTTAAAACATTCTACCACAGTTTATAAATTAACATGTTATTCAAACATAACAAACAAAAGGCACTAAAAATGCAAAGCCAATAGCAATTCTTTTGCATCCACACATCACTATTGGGATACGTCGTTAAATATCCTGGACATGATTTTCGCTAAAGTGTAATGATTTTCCCGTTAACAGGAAAATAAGCTTCTTTAGGCAAGGATTTAATCTTTCATTTATGCTACCCACCTACTTTGGGAAGTTACACACCAGCAAATAGTAGAGAAAACTTGGAAGGGGGTAAATATTAGTGCCAATTATATGGTTAGATAAGTTAGCAGTGATTAGGGAATTATACAATAAAGTCTATATCCAGTACATTATGTTTTTAATGATCACTCTAACAAGCACTTAAGTGACTGTGATACACTAAGGAATGACCAATACCACTGCGTAAGGGGAAGCTGAACATTACTAATCTCTTGCAATTTTTGGGCATGCCATAAGAAAGAAAATTAAAGAAAAAAAGATTGTTCTAAAAAAATCTTTGTTAAAGTTTATTAGTAGCAGCTAAGGAAACTAACTAGTCACACACACACACAAACCAAGAAAAATCTGAAAGCCCTGTCAAGGATTAGACTCTGAGAACAAGCAGAAATACGTGTCCATTTTCCCACAACAAAAGTTAACAGTGGCATGACATAAGTTGACACATAATAAATCAGGTTGTTTAAAATGTTTTGTAAGGACCCAACAAAAGTAAGTTATGAGGTTATAGAGGATTCAAATATCTCAAACTCAGGTTATGATCCTGCAGATGAATCTGAGTAAACTGGCACCTATTGAAATGCGGTAGCTCCACACAGCTGCAAGTCTCATGTCAAGCACATGATGGCCTTGCATACATCTTTTCAGGGCTGGGCCCTCGTTTAGTTTACTGAAAGAAAGGCAAAAAAATTTCAGAGCATAAGATTATGGCTAAGTGAATACATGCTTCAACAGCAGATTGAGAAAAAGAATTTTGTAAGTGAAACGTGTGCCTCTTCATTCTGTCTACTGAATTGTTTTACCAATCTGAAAAGAATCATAAAATTAACTGTAAATCAAGCAATTCTTGATACTGAATGCAAGTAAACAGTTCTGTAATGTGGGAGCAGCTAAGGAAAGCACTGAGAAAAAAAGAGAATCAGCCCCGAAGCAGGGAGAAACAAGAAAGTTATTCAGAAAAGTAGATAGAATACAAATTTGGGAACTTGGGACAGGCAAGAAAGTCTACAGTCTTGAAGATAAGCTTAGGAGTAATTGTATTACTAAAGATTCAAAATATTAATTCAAAATAATTTTAAAAAAGCTGTTTCTATTACTTGAACTTTCAGTTGTTCCTAGCTTTCCTAAAGAAAACAACAGGGAATAGACACAGTTGCACCTCCTAAAGAAAAATGCCATACTTTACATTGCAATTCCCAGTCTAAAGTTAACCTGAATTATGGGATTCCACTGTTGAAAAAGTGCAGGATTTGGGGCTTAGCACTTAGAGATTACATCTTCAGAGACACTAGAGTAGAGTTGGAGATAGAAAATATTCCCAAATCATAACATCCAGTAATGCACGGTGGAAGAAACAGGTCAGTTATTTGTACATTTTACTAGTCTCTCAATTGGCTGAAACAAGTTTGCACATTCCCTAACCAGTGACTTTAATTAGGATGAACAAGAAGAAACGGACTTGGAAATACGACCAAACTCCTTATAACTGATACCTCCTGCTTAGACTCACCTGGAACTGTTCATTTCTGTCACTGTATCTCAAAAATGTCCACTGGACATTTTTTTTGCACCAGGGGTGCAAAGACAGAAAAAAATCAGTGGTGGCCTGAAAAAACTTGTAAAGCTTGGGCACATGAAACATTTATTTCAGAAGACACACACAAAAAAAGGGACACCACAAAAGAAGATGCCTGCTTACCATTTCTGTTGAGTGTCAGAACACCCATGGACATTCAAATAACCCTGAAGAAAGCACTTAGACTTAAACCTTTTTTCTACGCAAAGAAACACGTTTATGAAACTCAAAGCTACAACACATCAGGGCTAAAGACATCACAGGATTTAAAAAATGTTGGATATTTAGAATTATGAGTATTCAAAACAAGAAGAAAACCAAGCAAACTAAAAGAGTGGCAATTCTCAAAAAAGAATGAGCATTTTGGAAGTGACACAGAACAAAAGCCAGTACTTGCTTTAAGAACTTCTTTGGGAGACAAAAGATGTACGGGTAAAGGCTATCTCTAAGTGCCTACCGCAAAGAATTGTTGTCCCCCCACCTCCCACCCCATAAAAATACTTCTTGCCAAAATGCCCAGTACTACCTACTGTCAAGCACAGGATCTTAGTCTATGGAACAACGTATAGCTATTTTTGTCGCTTTCTGAAGGTCGATGTGTCTTACAGAACCTTTACTGTTTTCCTGTCTTGCAGTATGATGGACAGAAGCAACATTTCGTCTAGATTGTAACTGGGGGGGCCAGAGTTGGGAGAAACATATTCTCAGTGAAGTTTTGTGAAACCTATTATGACTAGGGCTGCATTCATAGCTGCAGCAACTGCTATCTAAATTAAACCATTTTATGATTAATATCACTAACTGATCTGGTATGACAATTATCATATTAATATATAATGTGATTCAGCCAAAAAAAATTAATTAGATAAGTAATGCTGTAACTGTATGATGGTAAAAACTACCATTTTACCAAAGATCTGTTCTGGCACCTATCTGAGGACGAGGTGTCAAACTGAAAGCATCTCTCATCCAATTTTTTAAAAAGTTTCACGAAATTTGAGCTAAAAAAGCTAGACACACGCATTACATAGGGAACAGTGATCTGAAAAGAACAAATTCATCTACATTCTGCAATATTCTCCTGACCCATCTTCATGGGAAGACTGACGAAGAAGAAAAGCATTTTAGCCAAGCAGTATAAGGTTGTACTTGTCTACTCCAACAGAACTCATGCTGTAAGAGTGAAATTTATATGTATTGGGGAGTGAAGAAAGGAAGAAATGGAGATTCTTCTGAATAGCCTATTTGAGACTGCGCAGTAAACACAGGGCCCCCACTCTCATCTGCTCCCCATGAAAGGCACATTTCTTTCACTTTGTCCTCTCTAACAAATACAGAACATATATGTATATGTACACTAAAACAAAACAAAACAAAGTGAAACCCACCAAACCACACACTTCACTGCATATGCTTCTCCTCCTTGGGAGGAAGGAAGAGAACAGACAACATCTGACACACATGCAGTCATACAGCTTAACACGCTACTGGAAGGCATTCAGATACAGTAGGATAAATGAAGGAAAAGCTCCTATATAGAACGGTGAGTAAAGTAAATCTCAGGGGAAAAAAGGACTAGATTTTTTTTTTAACCACCCCAAACAGGGTTGTTGAGCCACAAAGAATTTTTTGGGAGAGGTATCACCACAAATTTAGTGTGCATGGATAATAGATCAAAGTCAACTAATAATTCCTTAAAAAGAGTAAGCAATCAGTAAAATAACATGCACATCATGTGGACTGGAAATATATTCCCTATTTCACTGGGGAAAACTATTGAGGAATAGTTTTAATTTTTAATTAAGAAGAAGTACTATAACCCATTTATTAAATATGTTTTGAACGGCTCCATCGTGAATTAAGGTCAAAATACAATTTCTAAATTCTCAAGCTATGACGTAGGATTAGCTTTATTGATCTTCTGCATGATTTGTAGGAGCCCTCAATCATTATTTTGACAGTTTTATCATACAGTAATAGACTTCCTTTTAGATAATTACAGTTACTACGTTCAATTTCAATCTTCTGTAGGACTTCTTAGATAATCACACCTAGATCATGTTTCTTTCTTTAGTCATACATATGCAATAAACTTTGGATAACAGCACTAATTATTTTAACACCGTAATTTTAAGGCTTACCAAAAAAAGTTCAAGGGTTAATTATACAAGAAAACTTTCATCTTAAAAATGTGTTGCAAAATCCCTTTCATAAGTAATGAGCATCTACTTTTGGGAAATATAAAGCAGAATAGGTAACATTAATAGACCACAAAAGTTATTTAAAGTTGTTAAGTTGTACACGTCTCTTGTTTCAGTTTATACCTGTTTCTCATCCTACCATGTCACTGAGGTCAACAGCCTGCATCTGTCTTCCTAATAACTGCCCCACAGGTACTAGCAGGCTGCTCTTCAGCCCCCCTGAAACCATCTCTTCTCCCAGCTGAATAAGCCCCAGTTCCCTCAGCCTCCTCTCACAGGACAAGTGCTCCAGCCCCTTTACCATCCTGGTGGCCCTCCAGTGAACTCACCTCTGTCGATCAACTTCTCCCTTGCACAGCTGCAGTTTAACCCAGAAGGAGCCTGGAGTTCTGCTACTGAGCTGAATCAGAGTCTCAAAGGTATCAAAGAGCGCAGTGCTGACTGTGCTGCAACCATGAAGCAACACAACTGCGTAGGGCCGGGATGCCACGTCTTCCCCTCCTGCCTGAGGGTTCTACATACATTTTTTGCATGGTCTGGCTTACCTAATGTTTTAACTATTCATTTAAAAATCAGAAGATGTCTCAGCTGGCAGCATTACACTTTGTTGACCTGCTTATTTTCTTGTGATTTTTGAAGAGTGGGTTCCAATCTCCTTAATCAAAGATGTGATCAAACTCAGGTAAGTTTATTGCTTGCAGGCTCTATCACTTTTTGGAGAAAGGAGACCCAAAAAAGAAAGAAAAAAAGGAGTTTCTTTTATTTTAACTAAAAGGTTGGAACACCTAAGGAGAGGTTTCAGAGTCATGTATCCTACACAGAAAAAAAAAATCTCAATGGCAGCCCTCAGAAAATTATTTTTCATTAGTTTTCAATGCTTTTTCAACTGCTTTTCAGTGTTTTCTTTGGCGTTTTTCACTGGCTGCTTAAGACAGTTCTGAGGATGTCAAACATTTGGATCTCCCTTTCAGATGGCTCTTCCTGGATTTTGTTGTATAGTCAGCTTTTTAATTGAGATGTCTCAGTAATACCCTTCGGGCACTGCATTCAGCACCCTTTTTAGCTTTTAAGCTTTTTGCTCAAGCAGAATCATTCTTAAGTAGAGAAAAGTTCAGTCATGCAATGCTTTTTTAGCTCCTCCAATACAAAGGACATGGATGCTGTAGTTATTCAAGACAAAACTGGGGGTAAAATGTTCCAGGGATTTAATGCTTGATGCTTCAGCATAGTGCTGCATATATGCTAGGGGAAGGTTTGAAGAGAAGTTTAAATTGGGTTATTTGCAGTGAAAGGCATTTTTAGAGAGGACAGCAAGGACCATTCCCGCTGCTGTTGATAAGTTACGCTGAAATAGCAATATTTACACAGATGATAGTGAATCTGCTATCGAAGGAATGCATCTCATACTAAAGGATGTTTACCTCCTGTGAGTTTGAAGATATCCATTTCTATAAACAGAAACAACCTACTGTAGTGGAGGGCCATGATCTAAAATCTGAGGTGACATTGGTCAAGTAGCTCAACAATGTGCAATGCTTAACACCAAGCGTGTTCTTTATTTACTTAGGACATAGGCTTTCTCTAATATATTCTAGAAAGAGAAGCTGGAATAGTCCAAAGAAAAGTAACTTTGGGGATTTGAAGGCAAACAGCTTTTCTCAGCAATATTGTCTCAAGAAAAATTCTCTCCAGCACCGATTTATCAGTGCACTACTGAGGCTGCATTCATCAGACATTTATACAGAAATGGGAAGACTGAGCCTTGCTCAGTGTTATAGAAAAGCTACTGAATTTTCTCGGAAAAAGTGGACAACAGACTTATAGAGGTTAAAAAGAAAAATTACCCTTCATTTTGTGTTCATCCGTTTTTCCCCTTCTAGCTTAAAGAGGAAGCACAGAACGAGTACATGTGGATTCAGAAGTGTCTAGCTCTCATAAATCCGTGCCTGTCAAGTGTAAGATTGAATCCTTGTCTTTGTTTTGACACAAACTCTCTACAGGACTGTGGCCAAGTTAATTAACCTGTTCATGGTTCAACTGTTTCATTTGTAAACTGGGAGTAGTATTTGGACCAAAACTCAAGCATGGCTAGTGAATAAACTAGTATTTCAATATCATCAAGAAAGTGGTGTGTAGTGGTTAGAAACGTGGTCATGTCAGCATCCTTCACTACAGTTGTGTATGCTGTCCAGAATAAGTGGAAATAAAACCAAATATTTTCCCACATATAAAAAGAGAAGAAAAACCAAGGGTGCTGGCTTCACTAAATTAATGTCGGTATTCACGTTCAAAGTATATAGTAAAATTGGTCACATGAGAACTATTCTTTTGCATTGTACCCTCAGCCTCCTGTTTCTGTTCCACTGTGCTTTTCTCATCCAAGAGTTAATGGCATGAAAATAAGCTGCTCGCATGCATCCAACATTGGGACTGTAGAACCACTCCCCAGTTTCTTCAGCAGAAGTTTTAATTCAGTTGCCAATTTTCACTTGTAAGAGAAGTTTGCTTTGAATACCTGCATGAGATCTGTTCTGTAACAGCATCCCAACATGACAAGGCTCTTACATGGCAAATTAAAAAAGCAGCCTGTTAACAGTCAATCTAATGGTGAAGGAAAAGTAGTTCCCCATTCCTAAAAAGAGAACAAGTGAAATACTGACAAGCAGATCAAAAAACTGGAGTGTACTCTCATTTCAGAGGCAGAATCCATTCTGGACATGCAAGCAGAGGAATCTTGTTTCTGTTTTGAGGATACAGAATTTGTTTTCACTAGTGCAACTGATCTGCTCTGAAAGCTGTCCCTGTCCTACTGGTTTTCCATTCTCACCAAGGCAATTAAAGGAACATAGTCAAGGGGAATATACACTGTAATGAGATATCTAAAAAACTGTATTTTTTTTTTCCAGAGAGGGAACTTCTACTTCAGGGAGCACAGCTTAAACATCTAGTATACCTCCTGCCTCTGCCTTTGTAAAAATATTCTGCATTATCAGTATGAATTCAAAGACAGGAAAACAGAGAAACAGAAAAATCAAGAGTAACTTGAAATGCTTGTTTAGAAACACTGTCATTGGTGGGTATTAAAAACGTCACTTTCTCAAGACCCTCTCTGTGTTTAATATGTGTGCAAATGCAAAGAAACTGTAATTTACGCAATTTTATCTTTTTGAACAGTGAAAGCAACTGTCAGCCAACAGAATGCAACTTAATGGACCACAGTCAGAAGTCACCCAGCAAAATACTCGAGTTAAGTAAAAAGCTCTTGTTTTCTGATACTAATTGGCTTGAACAAAATTTCACCCATGTGGAAAAACACATGCAAAAAAGTACAACAGAACATTGCCAAGACCTACTGTGCACCTGTAATTTTTACTGGAAGGCAACATACCACAATTTAAGTTTTCGCATATTCAGTAGACATAAAGTGAAGATAGTGTTATATTCAAGATTGTTTTTACAATCAGCAATATATTGCATTTAGCATTTTCACAGCCTAAAAGACTAGTGATTGGCCCTGTTGTATGTCTAGATTTGTTAGGCACATAGCAAATTCTCTTACACATGCTATATTTTAACATAACTCCAGGCTACCAGCCTGAAACCAAATCCTTACTTCTACGGATTCAGCATTAGTGCACTCTGATAATTACTCAATAGTAATACATTTCTGAAAGATGAAGTGTATTCCTACAGTATATTTATCAGGTAGCAAACAATTTGTAATAAGGAAAAATGTTAAATAAGACTTATTCAAATATATATGTTAATTCCTGGAGATTTAAGCAATTTGACATTCTTGCATAAGAGCTTCTTCACAGTTGACAATAATTTCTAAAAGCTAAGTATGAAGTATTTTCTAGCAGAGGTGATACAACTTTGAAATGAATTTTATGTTTGTTAAAGATTGTTGACATACAAGGAACTCACATTTAGGGAGTGTTCTCAGAGCAAATAGATTATTTATGTTAGGTATGCTGTATAAATATACTAGACAATTTTGAAGTCAGAGTTTTGAATTACCTTTTATTATACACACTGTCTAAAATTTAATAATTATCACTGTACTGTGCGATTTGTAATGCTGCAGAATGCTGGTTTTAGAACTGTTTTCTAATTCTTGACTTCCACCTCTCTGCCTTCAATTGGCAAGTGGCCTGTAGATGCATTTCAACAGAAGCGATGGATACTAGCACTGCTTTGCTCAACCGCTCAACTTGAGCACATAAACTGCATCTCATTCCTTTTTTTTTTTTAAAACATTTTACCAAAAGCTGAGTGTAGAAAGACTGATAATATTGGTTTCTCTTTTAAAGTTGCTTATTCAATAGCTAAGGGAAAGCAGAGGAAGGTGGGAGGATATTCTGACCTTATATACATGTTACTGTCATGATAATACTCAATAGCAGGTAGTGATACAGAAGAAGCTTGAGATTGTATCTTACATTATTATCTAAGTGTAAATAAAAAGAGGTCAGAAAAGGTAAGATTAAAAAAATGCGTAAGTTTTTGCACTTCTTCCTCTTTATGTAGTTGCAATTATGGATTTCTATTCCTGATTAACATCTTTACCAATGACCTGGAGGATGCAAAAGAGTATACTTTCCCCAAGTTTGCAGATGACACCAAATTGGGAGGCAGGGCTGCCATTCAGAGGGGCCTAGACAGACAGGCCAGAGGAATGGGCCAGCAGGAATCACATGAAATTTAACAAGGGCAAATGCAGAGTCCTATACCTGGGAAGGAAGAAGCCCTGGCAACAATGCAGGCTGGGATGGACTGGCTGGGGAGCAGCTCTGCAGAAAAGCAGCTGGGGGCCCTGGTGGGGCAGTGAGCTGAACGAGAGCCAGCACTGTATTATGGCAGAGAATGTGGACAACAGCAACCTGGGCTTTACTAAAAGGAGCAGAGCCAGCAGATTGAGGGAAGTGATAATCCCCTTTTCTTAGCATTTATTAGACCACATCTAGAATACTGTTTTGCACCCTTGAATTCAACACCTGGAATTCAGTGTCTTAAAAGGATTCTAAGTCTCTAAGTACAGAATTTATCTATTTTAATGACAACATCAATTTTCTTT
>NC_138829.1:34204030-34774030 GCF_965183815.1 Platalea leucorodia | reverse complement strand
GTCCAAAGGAATGCTTCATCTTTTTGAACATTTCTTAGTGTGAAAAGGGAGAGCCCCTTTCCAGGTATCTCTGTAATCAAAGGGCACATAGAGTAAGTAGTCTTCCAAGTCATATCAAGCCAATTCCAAGACAAGAAAATCTTCAGCATCATGTTTTGAGGTCCAGCTGAATATCTTCAGCAACCTATGATGTCAGTGATATGCTGATCCTAGTGATCTGCTAATCTTCGTGACATGCTCATTCTGGTACCTTCTACACAAATGAAAATTTTTAACATAGCATCAGCAATATAGCAGAAACTATGGCTCTTAGTGTATTTTGAACACTGTTATAAACTTTGGACCAGTAAATGACCAACAGTTTTCTTTCACAATGTCCCAAGAAGGGGACATCATAATTTAAACCTATAAACCTTACTGCTATCTGCTTGCTGATCCCATTGTTGCAAGGGAGTCCGTCCACTGTATTGTATGTACTGTATTTCTGCTCCCATAAGAAGCTTTATTTACTAGGTTCTTTAAGGAGGGCTGATGCCAAAGATCAGTTTGAAATTTTGCTTTATGGTAAAAAGAATAAAAAGGGAAGCAACTGTATAAGAAATAACCATAGCAATATCTCATCCCAATCTTATTCCACAACATTATTAGCCTAAACAAGCTGACCAGTTCTGTCCTTGGCAAAGACCAGTATTTCTGACCTATGAAACACAGGAAAAATTATTGTTAGGCAGAGAATGAGAGGATTTTTTTTCACCATGTTCTTAAAAAAAAATATTTTGAAGCCATTCCTAGTGCTATTGCTTCGTATGACAACTGCCAGAAGATCACCAATATCATCAAAAACATAGGATTAAAAATGTTATAATAGACAAAATTGCACCTTTATCTGTTATACTGATTGTCCTGGAAAAAGATTTGGCTTTGTAATAACCAGCAATAAATACCACAATCATAAACTGTCACTGAGAGAAGTGCTTTAGAATCCCAAAGTTTCAATGTTCAAGTAGTGATTTAGCCAGAAACAACAAAAGGCACAGTTGTAGTAATCATAAACCATGAGGACTGTATAAATGAGGCTGGCACTAATGTACAAAGCTCCCAAAGAGAGAGGTCAAAGAGATCATTAGTTCACTTCCTTTTGAGATTGAAGAAAAGTATTCACTCTGACTTCAAACTCCTGCTCTTCATCTCTTATCCTTTGAATTATTTACTAGCTCCCTCAGATCCACAAACAAGGGAACCTGGTCTACTAGCATAGGCTCCATCTACTACCACTCCATACTTGAAACCCTCACTGAAACCTCAATCCCTTGTTATGCATACAGCAAGTTTTCCACAGAGGACAAGAGACATTCTCTACCGATTCCATAACAGAAAGAGCCTCTTGACCAACAGCCTCATAGTGTTCTGCAATACCTCTAGTCTGCGTGCCTGTATGCCACCTCATGATGGTACCCCCTTGAAGGTTTACAAGAAAAGGACCAAAATTCGAAAAACTGAAATAAAGATCTCTTTCCCCATGAGAACAACTGTGCTTTCACTGATCTCACCTGTACCAGATTTTATAAAACAATGAATGTGAAAATAGCCTCACAAGTAGCCAACCTTTTCATTGGTTGCCTTTAAAAAGAGTTTCTAAATAATTATGCTATGATACCATGGCATATCTGACATAAACAGGTGATAATTTTATCTGGACTGGAAACTTAGACTCCTTTTATTGATTTCCACCACAAATTCAGTAATTATCAGCTTTGTGCCAAGCCATCTTTGGAATGTTCCTACACCAACATTACTTTCCGAGATGCTATCATCAGTATCAAAAATGTAACCTAAAAACTGCAGTATGTAGAAATACCATGAGTCTACCTATTTCCATAAAACAAAAAACTGTACCAAACTGTTAAAAGATGTAATATACAGTCAGACCCTTAAATAAGACATTTGTTCTGAGCAGAGCACTTGATGTGCTCATCTCAGTCATCTAAAGGGGGGTTTTAATCAATAGAAACACTCCTGTGAAAACAGCCACCCAAATACAATGTTAGGAATTACTTGAAAGAAAATGCCATTGCTGACCCTAAATCCTTAGTTGTCACTACCCATCCATGGAACTTTTAGAACATCATTACACAGTTACAGCCTATAACAGAATAAAGATCCTACTTTGGAAAAAAAAAAAAAAATCGGCCTAGAAAAATCTCAGAACCACCCATCCTGGTGTTCAAACAGCCCTCTAGCCTTGCTGAGCTTATTGGTAGAAGCAAATGCTGTGCAATACCAAATACACTTAATGGATCAAGAGTGTGCCTGAGCATGAAATGGAAAACTTGCCAAGACATCTCTAAAGTAAATTATCCTTACAACAGACCTAATTAACCTCTTTGTATTCTATACCAGCACTTCAAGGGTCATAATGTATTTCGAGTGCTTTCATGGTAACTTTGCAAGTGAAACTGAGCCACCAGTATGCACCAAATTGAATGGTACAGAAAGTCTGTAAAGAACAAAAATTATCCAGGTAAACATTTTGAATGAAACAATTATTCTGTAATCTCTCAGTCATGATCCTTAAGGGAAACTCACAAAAATATCTTCAGAAAATAAGGACTCAAATTTGTAATTCTACTGTAATTTTTAAAAAGTAATTCTACTAAAAATATGCAGTGGTTTTGTTGTACACTATAATCTTCCTTAACTTCTATATGCTTTGGAGGCTATAACCTACCTTAGTGTCTCTCCTAAGTATTATCTTCTATTTATCCCCCTTCACCTCCTCTCCTGAAACCTCCTTTCCTTCATAGTTTCCATTGTTCTTTTAAAGATAGCACAACTGGTACTTATGTAGTTCTCCTCACCTTGTATTTAGCTTCAAAGCTGTTGCATTTGTTTCAGACCAATCACCCACATTATTTCCTATCAACATGCCCATTATTAAGCAGCCCTTTTTGCCTTCACGTTCTGCTTCAGTATGTTTTAAGGGAGGGTTCCTAATCAGAGTTCAGACATCTTTTTCAAAATTATGTATTCACTATTGGCAATTTTATTTGGATCCACTACATTATCTTGGCATTTTGGCACTACAGATCTTTCCATCCCCCATCCCAGTTTGTTTTCCTTTGTGAATTTGATGCATGAGAGCCTGAGGGTTGAGCTCAGTAACTGAAACATTGTCTCTTTCTCTAGAGGTTCAGTTATGTGATTATTGTGACAGGTTTGAAGTGCTCATGTTCTTTCTCTTTGAATTTTCACTAGGTTAACTGTTTGTGAGCCATGCCATGCCCTTGATAATTCATCCCTAGACATTCTCTAACATATGTAGAAATAGTGTTTTGGTTCTTTGCGTAACTGTTTTTTCTCCTGACCAGGTTTGCCCAAATTCCACTTGTAAGGACACCTTGTGTTACTGCGCACCTACTGGGACACTCACATGGACCAACCCTTCTTTCCTCTTCACTTGTTTCCTACAGCTGTCCTTATACTTGTTTGTTCATAATAGACACCTTCTGCTGTAGTCCAGTTTTGTGGTTATATGGGAAGGTATTCAAAACTTACCAGATGTTACAAGGCATCAAGTTAGTAATTTCTCCACCTTTATTTCTCTGCAGAAGTACTCTTCTACTGAGACACCAATATCTCCTGATAAGTATAGCTATATTTTTTCTGTAGTACTGAAAGTAAGTTCAAGCTGAACTGATTGTGGTAAATTGGTGCCCTCCATATCATTACACACTGAAATAGTATTGAACCTCAAAAATGTGTCAGACTTCTTTTTTCCAACCAGCTTTTGATAGTCCAGTTCTGGTATCTATTTTAAATGTGAAACCTCTTTGCTTTTAACAGTTTATTGGTGAAACCATAGTCAGTTGAGTTGGGGGGTTCAATCCGAAGCACTGTGCTGGTCTTCAGACTTTTCCTTCTTGCACTCTTTCAATGTAAGTAAACCACGTGGGATCTGTCTCCCTCGGGCAGTGCTAGCAAAGGTGGTGGTTGTCTTGAGAGCCCGTATGGGTTGTTTCCATGGCTCTTGGTGAGATGATCTACCTTTTAAGGACATAGATTATTAGCTGTTTTCCCACCCTTTCTTTTTGAATCCAAGGGTCCACAGATAATTTTCATCCTTCGATTTCTGTTGACAAAGCTTCCTTTTATTACTGTAAAAACTTGGAAAAAATCATTCTTTCAAGACAGCATTATCATCTGCTCTCCATTGTTAGAGGCACAGCTTTCAGCTCAACTCTAGGTAATGTTTCAGGGATTGAACACATTTTATCTCTGAGTTCAATTGTACTGTTTCTCACCACAAACTCTGTCAGCCTAACAAAAAAACAACCTTGAAATCCTGTGAGAGAATTCTGTTTCAGAACATTCTCGTAGTAGCTCTTTGTAATGAGATAGGACAACATTTTCAAAACAAGGAAACATCTCTTAGTCAACCTGACTGTTGCATTTTAGAGGAGCTTAAAATGGAAAAGCCAAGCTTACATGCATGCCTAAGCCAAGAGATTTACTTGTTTTAGGCTTAAAGAGTCAAGGATTTGATATCTCTGCATCAGAGAGCAGTTTTTGACATCTCTTTTTGTTTGTTTCCAAGGCTAACCAAAGTGTTTTCAAAGGTTTACATGTTTTTCTTCCATGGCGATAACGCATTTGAAGTTAATTTCTGTTTTATGATTTGTCTTCTGTTGTACCTCCAAATGATAGTTGTATTTATAGCCTGAGTTTGTGGTGACTTACTCATGTTGATTCTGGCATGTTAATATATGAAAGCATGTTGTATAGGACATTTTGTCATGCATTGCTTCCTGAACCACTTCTCTTTTTCAGTAAGCACACTGAAATAAAGTTGAGGCTTTTGTAACTTGTGTTTACAGGCAGGGTTCAAAAATAAGAGCTTCGGCTCCAAATTTCTGTTCAAGTTCATGTTGTATAATTAGATACCTTTTTAGAGAAAATTATACATTCACTGTCTGCTAGGTAAGATTATTTTTCTCCCAGTTATTATACAGTGTTAGTGTGACCTGTTTCTTCTCTTTGCAATTGGAGCTCTGTATCAGTGTTGAATTAATTTTCCCCTAAATATCCTAAAAACTATTTGTGAAATATTTTATGGTCCTTGGAGATGAAAAGTACTGTGTAAATGTAAGATGATTTGTTAGTATTAGGCAGAGAAGTTATTTTATTTTCTAATTATTTTTTATGTTTATTTTGCTGCAAGTCTTGGCACTTAGATTTGGTGAAAAAGGGATTTTTTTAACTGGTATAATATATTTCTTTTCTTTCTTTCTTCCTTTTTCGTTGCCATTTTATTCCCTCACTTTTGTAATTTGAGAGAGAAAGAGAGTTCTTCTGTAAGAAGCAAGCTTTTTTCCTTAAAGTCACAGTCTTTGTATTATAAGGCATCTGTTACATTGGAATGCATTTTGATTTTTCCAGGCATTTGAAATGAACCGGTAGCAAACAGAAGAGAAGTTTGTGTACATATATGAGTGGATAGTGAAAATAGTTCCAGTTTAGATAAACATCTTGATTAGTAAATATCGCACATTATAATATGTTAATATTATCATTTTCTTTGTGTTCAGTACTCCAGTTTATTTGAAGAATGTTCATATTTACTGTTAAAGCCTAATTCATTTCTGTGAAAAGATTTATTATAATGCCACAGAAGGATATCTTATATAGTACTTCTAAAAATTCGGTAACATTTCAGTGTTTCATGATATTAAATATGTGTGATGAGGATTATTTTAGTCAATTGTGTCTGTCATCTACATATCTGATGATCATTGATTCCTGTGTTTATGATAATTATTACCAAACCATCCAGTAACATATCATTAAAACTTGAGTTAGTAAATGAAAAACATTGTTTAATTGTGCAGGAAATATAAGTAAGTATCGACAAAAGAGAATAATAATCTTGAAACAAATGTTTACAATTAATTAAAAAAAAAGTCATGTTAGATGCACAAAAGGACGAGAAGTATTACACAAAAGCACAGAACAATGAAAACATCCTTTAAATGTGTGTGTCCTGATCTCTTAAGTTTCCTAAAGATTCTACTGCTCTTTATAAAATATTGCAATATAGTGTAATGATTGTTCTTTTTCTAAAACGCTCCTCTGAAAATGCTCTCCATCTTTTTTTTATTAAGACTCTTGGTAAAGAAGGGTAGGATAATCACCATCATATCTGTTGAGGCATCAATTTTTAAGATAGAATTTTAATGCCAATCTGAATCCAAATCTTAAGGATGACCTGGGTTAGCCACATGCTTAACTTTTAATTAAAATGTTAATTCCTAGTATATATGCCAAAACTTAGATGTAACTTTCCTTTGTACATACTTACTACAATCCAAAATAATCAATGGATGTAGATAAAATATATTAGATGACTGCTGTCTCCAATTATGTTTCTGCTTAGTGTTCCTCATACTGCACCACGGACCTGTAGTTATAGTACAGTGTAAGAACTATTGTAATCCCATCCTTTATACATTACTCCATCGAAAAAGTACCAGTACTACTCATCATGTTAAATACCAACAATTGCTACTGGTGTCGGACACAGAGATGTTGATAGTATAGCCAGTGCTAAACACTTTCAGTAGAGCATACTCATATTGTAGTCAGTGGGATTTTTCTCTTAGCTTCAGTCGATCCAGGAGCTGACAAAGGTGCAAGAGGAAAGGAAAGAATGAAAAGGAAAATAGCAAAGAATAAAATCAAGAGGGAGAAGGTTGTGAAGAAACAAACAATAGTAAAATATATCAAATAAAACAAAGCAGACATTCAAAAGTTTAAAGCTATGGGTTTAAAAGGGAATGTTGGCAAAGGTCGGTTAAGAGGTTAGCTGTAGAATTGTAAACAAAAAAAAGAGATTAAAAAAAAGAGAGAAACTAAAACGAGTGAGACAGAAAATAGGCAAAGTGGAGAGAAATGAAGAGAGAGAAGGAAATTCATCCTGCTGGAGATAGTTTCTCCTGTCACTCACAGATAAGTATTGCCTCTAGAAAGGTCAGTTCAGGCATTGCCAAATGACAGAAGTGATAGGGGAGAACCACATCATCTGATATAAGGTGAGTAAAATAGGGCTTAAGATGTAATTTTTATCATTGATAGCACAGTGTTTACTTTGACAAATCTATGAATTCCCCCTTGAAATGTGTGGGGAGTTCTGGTGAATGTGACTAACCATTTTTTTCTGCCATTTCTGGAGTCACAAATTTCTCACACCTAAATGCATGGTATAGCATATGCTAAGTGGCCAGAATGTTGAAGCCTAAGAAAGAAATTGATATTGAAAGAGGTACTGAATACCAGAATTGTACTTTAGAAATTAGGTAATATAGTTAAAAAATGGTTCATGAAGTCTTAACTTACTTGAAAAGTATCCTTCGTAAAACAGATCACATCTTCTATAAAGAAAACACAACCTTGTCTCGGTTCAGTGACGATGTTGCTCCTGACTTCAGTACTGTGCAATATAACTCCTGTTTCAGGTTCTTCCTTCTATGTTTATGCTCCCTTTCATCCTGCAATTGAGTGTTAGGAATTTGGGGTCTGCAGCTTTTTATAGAAATTAGTGTTTGGTAGTACTGACAGTAACAATAGGAAAAACAAACCAAGTGCCAATTTACGTATAAAGCTTCAGGATTTCATTTTTGTGGATGTTAAAGTTGCCATATATTTTTGATCCAGTAGATGATATTAATAATTATCTCATGTTGCAGTATTTTCCTTGCGTAATTGACAGAACAGGTAGTGAATCCCTTAGACCAGTTTGGTTTGCTCTTTTTGTATTTGTTATTAGTCACATGAGGTAATGTTGAATTTATAGTTAATTTCCTTTTACTTGAACAAAACTGTTTTACAGGATAATTTCAGATTATATTAACAAATAGAAAGGGCATGACAGAAAGAAAAGAAAGCAGCATGATAAACGTTGTGACCTAGTGAGAAACACTATGGCATGCATAAAGGACTGCTGCAGTAAATGGAGGAGGGGGGAGAAGGAAGTGGGTAATTATTTGTAGCAGTGCTTTTACTGTTGTTGGAATGAGACAGACTAACAGTGGCAGCAGTCATTTTGCTGAATCAAAGTCCATGTTAGTCGCATTATACACTGCCACAAAAGGTTGTTAAGGCTGGTATTAGCATGTACCACTGAGGACATTGGAAGGACTCGATCTGTCACACTAAATCGCCTTCTTGCCCTCAACCATTGAAGTCTCCAGCTCCTCTGACATGTTCTTTCATTAATGGCCTGGCCTTGACAACTGATCCTAATTGCCTCTGAACCGCACTTCATGTATTATTGGTGTCTGCCTGCCCTGGTTCATGTCAACAAGCCGCAGCATGCACAGGGTGTGCCCGGTGCCTTTTGCTGAAATGATGCTCACATAGTCATTTACCTCTGAGGGTTTGGGTCTCACTGGGAATGAAGTATAAAGCTAAAGATCTTCCTGTCTCTTCTTAGTAATACTTTAATGTGGATCTGTGCTATGTACTTATTAGGCGTGTATGAAGACTCAGTAAAGCATCAAGCCAATTATGCAAGATTCCATTAAAGCATAGACTGTAAATGCAAAATAAAATTTGTCTGCATTTTAGTTACTGAGGGTTTGTTTATTCATTCTGAAAAGCTTATTCAACTAGAAAGTATGGCTTACACTTCGTTTTTCATAAATAAAAATTCTGTTCTAATTTAAAGTAATAGTATAAAAGAAATATCTGTAATATTGACAGAGTTCCTGTAGATTGAAATGTTCTGACTATATAAATAGGTAGGAAAAGGATTCCGTTAGCTGAGATGTAAATTAAAGCAAAAGCTATTTAAAAATCTTAGTTCTCTCTGTTTCAATGAAACAGCTTCATAAATATATTTATTAATATTTCTGAGAATGTTTTTAAAACATACATTTCATTTCATAAAGTGATAAATTTTTTCTTTATTCTAAACCCTTTTAATTTTCAGTTTTGCAGATTGCAAAAACTGTGATACATTTTAATTCTTCTTCTGCAGTATGCATTGTATTTTTACCGTGAAGTTTTATTTTTAAATCTATAACAACATATCTGCCTGCCCAAAACGTTTATATATTTTAAGCATGGCTATGATTTAAAACTTGTATAATTTCTTATAAGATTTTCTATGATTACCTCAGTCATCGAGAAGACTGAATAATTTGAATGGGGAGCCTTTTAAGCATGCAAGTTCTACCAGTGATAATAAAAAATAAATCACAGAAGCTCTTTGGTGCTAGGTATCATTTAGCCTAATCTAGACAGTGACATTTGGGCCACTAACAGCATAATCATAGTTATTGCTACAAATTGCTCCATGTTTGAGTTTTAATGTTATAAGTAAATTATGCCACAGGATAAAATATATGCTTCTTTGGGAATTAAACATGTTTATTTCAGCAATGTGGATATGGAACACTAGGCAGATGGCAAGTTTCTTTCATGTAGTAATACTGCCACCTTCTGAGCCAGTGAAGAACGCTTCAGAGATGTAGCTGCTTTCTATCCTAGGGACTTTCTGAAGAATGTGTTGCAGGTTGGTGCTTTGCTTTGAGTCGGCAGCATACTCTCCTAAAGCCAAAAGTGCTCGAGATCAGAAATTGCCTGAAACCTATTGCTGAAATTGTTTCAAAACCCACTCTGGGAGGTAATTTAACTTTTCATGGAGATTGCACTCCTACTGTGAAAGTCTGGCAGACTAGAAGAAATAGGCAGAAAAAGTCTATGGGGACAATTTTGTTAAAAATGCTTTTCTAAAAATGTACTACCCATTGAAGTCCAGAACCAAAAAAATCATTCTTATTCTCTATACTCTGTCAAAAGACTGATCCTGAGTTAATTCTGATGCAAGAATTACACAGGAGGAAAGGTTGCTTAGTGGTTTTAGGGCAGAGGCGGCCACAGCTGGGATTAGAAGATGAAGGGGATTGCGAATGTTCTTTCACCATCATTCATTCAGACAACGTGCCCTTCAGCAGAACAGCAAGCCCTTCTGATTTTCTCGAATTAGGAAGATTAGCATGAAGCGCATAATGCGGGATGATGGAATTTGTCATAATTTGCATTGTCCTGGAAAGATTCAGTTTGATAGAGCGATGCATCTCAGAGCATGTCATGTCCCACGGGCAGGTCATGGAGGAAGCTCAGCAGAAATAATTTTGCGATATGTGCATCAGTTGTAAATGCCTCATAACCAATTTGTCAAAAAAGAAAAAAAAAAAAAAAAAGTGGAGGTCAGGAGAGTTGAAGGAAGTGGGCATTTGCCCAAACACACGTGGAAGTTAGATATGGTAATGGTAAATTAGACTTGCGTCATTTTGGAATAAGACATGATTACATGCAATAAATGAACACATTGACTAGATACTTGACAGGTACAGGTACAATTTTTGTTTCTACAATATGTAAGACAGGTAGATCTTTCACTAATTGCAATATGAAGTTTATTTATGAAAATTCCTTACAGAAATTATCAGACATAAGAGCTTCAGGATCAGTTTTCTGAGCGATTGCTTCTGACCTTGATAATGTTCCCAAACTGCAGATAGAAAAGGATAATCAGCATGTAGTTGACAAAACGGACATGACAGTGTTACTTATATGCTGCGGCATTTCTGGAAATAGGCATGTAGAATTCAGACAGGCAAGGGGAACACACTTATTTACAGTAGCATAGCAAGAAGAAAAGGTCCAATGTCATGAATTGACCATGGTTTATTTATGGACCATCTGACAATGAAGCAACAGTCTTGATATTTAGAAATCTCTTCTGCCCAAGAACATTATAACTAGTGCTCATAGGTTATGTTATTTATCATTTCAATATCTGGTTCTACTTGAGGAAGACATTTTGCAATGTCTCCTTTATTTGTCTTTCTTTATATATTTCAAACAACAGATTAATGCCGGTGGTTCAGTAACACTGATCTTTTGTGACAGTTGAGCATTTGCGAGTTGAGGGTCTAATAACAAAATCAAAATAAAAAAGGGAAAAATAAAAAGGAAATTGTCACTTCTAAGGACCGACTCTACTGTCCATGGAATTCAAATAATTCTTCCTACCTGAGGTTGATTGTCAGGCTGCTGTCGTTCAGATGGTTATTATTGTAGAATTCTGATTTTTGAAAACTGAATTACCTTAGGGGACAACTCAACATAAATAAATCTTTCAACACCCAGTACCTGGAATTGAGATATATGTGAAACTAATAACACTGCACATTTACAATTTGATCAAGTGTGTTGGTGTGGGTTTTTTGGAAGAAAGTACTTATAGGGTTCTGCGTAAAACCCACGTTTTAATAATGACAGCCCAAACCATTCAAAATAATTGTTTGTCTGCAAAATAGTAGCTCTCTGTATAGATTCTGTGAATTCTTGATCTCTTTCTTTTCCATAGTTTACAGCTTTGATTAAGTTCTCAGACAAATTGCTATGCTAGTTGGAGATCATAATTGATGTGTGGTACCTGTGAAGAAAAAATATGATTTCCGTAACAAGAAAAGGTTCCTACATGTTGTCTATAGATTACAAAAGGTGAACTATATCTTTTATTGAATTGGAACCCCAGATCCTGTATTATTTAGTATTGCGCTGTATGTGGTGAAGAAAAACAATCTGTAGAAGCCAGAGTGTGTTTTTATTACTTTGCTGGGTGATACATGCTGATTATATTTTTTAAATGACAGAATAAATAATCTTTGTACCTCTGTATTTAAAGGTTGGTTAATATTTTATTCTTACAATATATTCTGGTAACTTCTGAGTAAAAAGCAACAAGTGTTCAATTTTTCTATAATTTCTTTACTGACTTTTCTCAGAAAATGTTTTGCACTGTCTGCTAGCCACTTCACTTTGGTCATAGAGCTTGACTTTGAGTTTTGAGGGCTGATGGTGGTGAGTGAACAACTTTGATTTATTAAGTAATCTTTAAAAACCTCAGAGCAAAGAATCATGATTAATAGTCTTTTCCTGTGTGACTTAATTGTAGAATATAGAAATACAATGTCTGGCGATATGAAAGCAGAGCTCAAAACATACAGAACTGGTTGAAAAATATAATAGCTTTAAAACTTTCCATTTACCATTAGTGTTTAATTATTTGTATTAATATAATCTTGAAAAAGAATTTTCAATCAATGTTTTTACATTGAGCCTCTTTGTAAAGTTTACTTCTAGCATCTGGTGATGGATTTAAAACATGTCCATAGGATTCCCCTTTCTGATAACAGGAACTATGTAAAATACTTAAATTATGGTATGCTCTACACATGAAGTTTTGTTAAGAACGTGTCCAGTGAAGGGTGAAGCTATTGAAGTATACAAGAAACAGGTGATACAACTTCTTATGTAAAGTTTTCTCCATATTTGCCATTTCTGATCACACGACTTCATTTACCACTTTTTATAGGGTCCATGTGGTATCACCATGGAATTCAGTAACTTATTATGTTTGGTAGAATTCACACATTTCTTTTTTTGATTACCTTTGGAAAAAGGCAGTATGCGATATATTTGGTGTCACTGTCATTTAAATGGGGGACATTCTAAAATGAATAAAATGCTGAAATAAAGTAAGTATGCTGTGTCTGAAGAGCATATTTTTCTAGCTAATAGTTAATATACTATGTGGGAAGATAATCAAAATCTAGTTCTTTTCTGTGAAACCATACCCTACTAAAACTACTAACATGAAAAAAATGAGGTGATATTGTTCAAAAGGAAGGAGAGGAGGCCATAAGAGGAAAACTGGGGACTTTTTTCTAGATTTATAAGGATTTCAGAGAGAAGAATACATACGCCAAAGTGGTTTTTCTCTTCTGTGTTTCCGTTACTTTTTTCCATGCATTTATTTCTTATCTTTCACATCTGGAAATCTTCAGAGAAATTAATGGAGAAAATACTTTGGACATGCGTATTAAGTGTTGTTCTTTGAAAATTGCTTTGCTCTAAAGGGATTTTGTCTATTGACTGTCAGTGACTTCCAGTATAGGTTATCACCATGTGTGAAAAAAACCACAATTTTGTTTCTCCAGTCATTCATGCCACAGATTCAGTCTAGCAATTGCTGGTTGATCTATGTTCTTTCTATTCTTACAGTTCTTAACTAAAAAGATTCTTCAGATTCAATTCTGCTTCAATACGCATGTACGTATCCCTGTCTTCTTCTGATTCCTTAGAGCTTCCTATGTAGTTTTGAACTTCTAATGCGGAATTAACTTGAAGATAATGAAAATCCCTTGTCTGAAGGCAGAGATTGGAATAGTCTGTGGTTTTAACGTCCTCAGTAGGCTGTGCCAGTCACCCAACTCAAGAGAAGGCAGAGAGAACAGAACGCAAGAGAACAAAAATTTTGCAGGGAGAGGGAAGTCCTTCTTGTGGTCATTTGGAAGTAGGTCTTTTACTGGACTTCCTGTTCCTGGCCAGTGAGGCTTTGGGTTTGATCCTTTGAGAGCCAAATGTTTTATCTTTCTGTAAAAGCAGAGTAGCACAAAAGAGGCCCAGTACAGGGGTCAGGTATGGATCTTTATTATTTGTTTTGATGTCAGATTAAGGGATGTAAATCTGAAACCTTATGATGTCATATAACAACTTATTTTTTCAGGGAAACAATTTATATAAATAGTAATGGGTTTTTTGCCTTGTAATAGCATAACTACTATAAAACACCAGAGAGAACCTAAATATTTAAGTAATTTTCATTGTTGGAAATTCATAGCTAAAGTGTCTGTTTTAAAGTTCTCCTAGACTGTTCATGAATTCTCTAGAAATTTAGCATAATATTTTATAAAGTTCTATTGCTGTAGCTCTTAGGCTTAGTAAAACGGGGAAGGGGTACTCATTCCCATTTTGGTAGACACAGGAGAAAACTATAGTAAAGTCAGACTCTGCTTTACAAAGAGTTTGTCCTCTGCGTCTTGTTTTCAATTGATCTGTAAAAATTGGAAAAGGATTGAGAGAAGAAGAAATAGGAGTGCAGAAGTAATATCATTTGTATGTGAGACAGAGTGAACATGGTACTCTGACTACATTATGGTAAAACTATTTAGAGAATCTGGGAGTGGAAAGATACAGTCTGTAGATTGGAAATTGAGTCGGAGTGTGTCTATACTGCCCTCACCCAGCTAAATTGTACTGTGCACAGTCTGTTGGCATTTCAGCTACTCCGTGTTGCATTGTTCTGAGAAAGTGAGAGGAATGGGAAAGAGTAGACCAGAAAAGATTAGCATTGAGAGGAAGAGCAAATGGCAAAGGAAAACAGGGGGAAAACTATTGTTAGTGACTAGGAATGTCTAAAGCACATTCATTCACATGTGGGATAGTGCTGTGAATTACACCATCAGATGTCCTGCTCGTGTGCCTGTCTGTACAGACATTTCACGGAATCACAGAATGGTTGAGTTTGGAAGGGACCTCTAGAGGTCATATTGTCCAACCCTTCTGCTCAAGCAGGTTGCCCAGGACCATGTATAGATAGCTTTTGAATATCTCTAAGCAAGGAGACTCCACAACGTCTCTGGGCAGCCTGTGCCAGTGCTTAGTCACCCTCACAGTGAAAAAGTGTTTCCTGATGTTCAAGAGGGAACCTCCTGTGTTCCACTCGGTGCCCATTGCCTTGGGTCCTGTCACTGGGCACCACTGAGAAGAGACTGGCTCCGTCCTCTCTGCAGCCTCCCTTCCATTATTTATATATACTGATGAGATGCCCTCCCTGAGCCTTCTCTTCTTGAAAAGCAAAACAGTCCAGCCTGATTTCCCCTAACTAATAAGAACACTGAACTACAGAAAAAAGGAAAGCAAAACACCAAGACAGAAAAAAAAGTAGAAGGGAAGTGAAACAAGGGAAAAGTGTATGAAAACTATTTATTTAAATTTGTATTATTATATGAGGCCTTTACAAACTTTAATATGCTCATTTCCACATTACTATTATTTCAATTTGTAAAGAGAAAAGTAAGAGCTCTGCCCAGAGTCTGCAAAGTGTCCCTTTCCCACAGATCTCCCTGTGTCCTCAGATAAAATGGGAAAAAGAAGGGGAACAACATAGCTGTGGGATGTAGCAGAAAGAACATTTTCAACACTTACGCTCATTTAAGTAAAGAGTATGAAATTTGTGCAAAAAGTAAACTGATTAAAGTGCTTTAGATGTGTTTTTAATTTAACACTTCAGAGTTTGGAGAAAAGTAACAAGTATTGCCAAGGTTTAATTTGCCACCATTTTTATAAAGCTGCTACATTTTTTTTCAGAATTTCAATCTTTTTCTTGAATTTAAAAATTTGAAAGAAATTTGCAGAAAAAGTAGCTTTTGATTTATTCTTATGAAATGGATAAGCCTTAAAATAGTTATTTAAGTGTTTGTTTTCTCAAGAAGAATGTTGCAGGATATTACGATGTCAAGCATACTTGCAGACATGCATTTACTGCAGTCAAAAGTGTTATTCCAAAAGTACTTGATGTAGGGCATGGAAGGCTGTAAATTGAAGAGAGAGTAAGACGAGGAAGCAGGAGAGAGCTATGGATGAGTGAGACCTCCAGTATGACGGGTGGGGTTTTCCCTTCCCGAGAGGGAAGACGAAAGCGGATTAAAGATGAGCAGGTTCCAAGTGATTAGTTCAGTTTATTACATTCTCAGCTGAATCCCCCTATTTCTGTGTGCTTCCCCAGCCTTCCCTCCTGTTCAGAGTACCAAAAAGTTAATTACTGTAATCTACAAAAAGTATATACAATGCCTCAATACATGTAAATCATGGAGGTGGGTCTGAAACACTGCTAGTCTGCCTTGGCGCCTCACCACCACGTTTGCCACTCTTCTTTATTTTAGCTTTATGCTATATGACTGCTCACAATTCAGTTGTTTTCTATGCTAAGCAGGAAAGGTGGCTGTTTATAATATTTGTCTCCTAGCCTTACAGACAATTTTTATTCCTGTGTTTATTATTTTTTCCCTTCTGATTATAGAAAATCATTCTCTTTGCAAAAAAAATGAACTACGTTCATCATTTAACTAGTGTTCAGGAGGGCTCAGCATGACAGTACTTTAAAATAAAAATCCTTTATTTTCAGTATACTGGTAGTTAACTAACTGTATTTTCATTTTAAGATTGTAGTTCATAATGTTTTCTGTTTTTCTGCGTTCTGCATTTCTCTATGGGAGCTGCTAGCTGCTGAGCAATTTTGAAAATCTGCTCGTATGTAAGGCAGACTCAAAACTTTAGAAGTATGCATATATAATAGAGCTATTGAGATTTTCTGAAAATGTGATTTTATATGAAAGTTGAATAACCATAACAGTGGTTAGTGTGATCAAATATTTTTCATTTTATTCATCATTGATATATCTGCACTTCTGGATATTGAATGTTATTTGATAATAAAATTCTGCTCTAAGTTACACTTATCTAAGTAAACTTAGAGTGAAACTTCCGTCTATTACATGCCGATTATGGTCCTAAACAGACAATATTGATATACTGAGCAGTGGTGGGGTAAGAAATTTACCCCAGGTATGAGAATTTTTTTAGTGACTGCAATTTATTTGCTATGAGGTGCTAATAATATTAATAAAGTGTCACCCTGAAAATACATATGCATATGTATATGCATGTTGCATATGTAAAAACAGAGTCTAGAGAATGCTGGGATACAAAAATTGAATGTAGCCATTAAAGATCCAGGGAGGTGGAGGGATAAAGAACCAATGCAACACCAATCGGCTAAAATGCTGGAGTTTATTTGTTTCATATTCATCTTTTAGCTTTACAAGGGTATATCCTTGTATGATATGCTAATTCCATTTAAACTGAAAGATTATAGCAGTAATTACAAAAGTACCCACTCATTTGAGATTTGTTTCAGGATTTTTACTGATTTACTTAATTTTTATTTTCTAAACATATACATATACATAAACAGATTTTTCAATTAAATGCAGTCCATTAAACATGTATATGTGCTTGAAGGTGAAGTTGAAGGCAACCCCATTAAAAGAATTTAGAATAACTTGAAATAAACCTGAAGGACTACTATCGTGTGCAGAGTTCTTGCTGTGTGTGTGTATCAAAGGCTTGATATGTACTTGTATGGTGAACATGTATGAGATGTGAATATTCACAAGTGCATTTGGAGTTTCTACTGTAGCTAAGCTGCCAGATGTCTGGAGATGTATAAATACAGAGTAAAATTTATGGACAGAAGAAAGTGAAGTGAAACATGTTAAAAATGATAGGCCTATTGATGCAACTTGCTTTTTCTCTCTGCCCCCCTCACGTTCAACCATATAATTTTCTATTTTAAATTATATTTTTTATTTGCTTGCTTACATTCAGTTTTTCAGTTATTATATATTTGGCTCTGAAGGCTATTAATTTTCAGTGGCTAGTTACAAAAAGTAATCAGGTGGTTACTAAGGTTGTTAAGTATTATTAGTCCTTTACTTTGATTAGAAGCTCTGCATGCATCTTCCAGCTCTTATCCGGAGTCTCTGCTTATTTTAAGCATATAAAACCAAATTGAGAATTGAATCAAAGAAATTAATTTGTCTTGTCTCTTTACTGTGCTTTAAAACACCATGCATATAAATAACAGCTGCAAATCACAATCTCTTCTTCCAGCTCCTTCTAGTTTACATTGACTTGCATAGACCTCTGAAATTTATACCAGCCTGTGAATCACTGTAAGGTTCTATCCAGAGCCTTCTGAAGATTCAGAGGAATTTCAAATAGGAAGCCAACTCTTCTTTCCTCGGCAGTTTAGGATCTGGGATTTTTCTGAATTCTTTTTGAGGAGAGAGATTGTTTTCTCAGCAAAAATGCATTTAGCTTTTAGGGGTTTAATAATAGCTCCAAAATGAGAAATCTGTTACAGTTTTCCTTCAGATTTATCTTTTCATGTTTGTGGGTCCCATTTCTCTCACAGGAAGACTTAAAATATTCTCTATTAAGGTTGTAGCTTTTCTGATAGCTACGCATACGCTATCCAATTTAAGATTTTGATTATGTATATGTCTTGATGCAACTGTGGTCCTCAGAAAAAGTGGTGAAAAGATAGTCATTTCAGTGCTAAAGAAAGATAGAGATTAGTTTCAGATGTAGTGGCACTAAAGATACTGCCTTTAAAATGTAGCAACAACAGAAAAAGTAGATGGAAGATCCTTAAAGTTACTATTTTTAAGCTACACTTTGAAAAGCTACTCATGGTTAGGGAAGAACAGAAAATTCTCTTCCATCTTCAACCTTTACTCTGGCTTCCAGATCAAATGCTTATATAATTATAATAATTAGGTATAACAAGCTTTAAAAATCTAGCATAGTTGCACTCTGTTTTTCAACAGTAGTATACTGAAAGATTTGGGATGCTTTTGAATTATTTGAAATATTTTTAAAATAGGTGTTGTTTTATTATAAGGGCTGAGGCATACAGATGTAAGATTTACTTAAAATCATAATTTTTAACTCATGTAATAGTTAATCCATTAATATGTAAGTTTCAAGACCTGTGTGTTTGCAATTAAAAATGTTTTAGTAGTTTGAAAGAGATTCCTCATAGCACTCACTTAAAACAAGAGATTAAATTTCTGCTGTAGGTACAGATGTAGGTGAAACCTGCCCATGGTATTGTACTAGGAGATGCCATCGTTGTAATTTTTGTTCCATTGTCCGTGACTATTTCAATTTTTTGTCCCAGTTGGAAAGGCAACTATAACGAAAGGCGGTGTTGCTCCGTGGAATTGAATCACAGGACTGAGAGTTCAGAAACTATACACTTTAAGTCGCGTTTCTCCAGCTTGCTATCTCATAGTAAGTTTTTTTAAAGTCAGCTGAACAAAGACACTTATGTATTGTGACATTTTTGTGGCAGAACACACAGAGTTAGAGAACTCGTAGTTTGTAGGTCCTGTTACCACTTTGATGTGGGGAATGTCCAGACATATTTAGCGTGGGCAGGTCTGATGCATATGTAAAAGCAAAACCTTAAGTACTCGGGGAAATTTACTATGAAAACACTCTCTTAGGACTTTGGGCAGGAATTTCAGGTGTAATAGTCTTTCACTTAGAGATCTAATTTCTGCTAAAGGCACGCTTGAGATATACACTTGACAATAATATTGTGTATATTTCCATAGGTTAATATTATGTATTATTTAGGTGATGGATTCTAAACCTCAGGTATCAGGAGGGTCAAACTGATAGAAACTGATGTTTGTGGGGTTGCCTTTTAGCACATCAGAGTGTTGTGGGTTGTATGAGCAGTGCAATAGTATTTCACAGCGACCATGCTGTCGGATCCATTAAATGTTCAAGAGGCAGTTGGATATTGCAAGGCTTGGGGCTTTATCATTACAGGACTTTTGTTTACTTCTACTGTGATCCTATAAAAAGTTTTAAAACCAGTATGTTATGTCCTTTTTTAAACTAGGTGACTGCTCTCACTATGCATAACAATCTTGACTTAACTGTGAGATTTCAGAAGGTTGCGCTGCAGTACTCTATCAGCTGTGAAGCAAATGACTCAGCTGTCCTGGAGACTAAACTCTGGTGTCCCCCCAGAATAACTTTAAGCTTTACTGACAGAGTGACTTCCAGGAGCTCTGGGTGATGCTGTGCACATTTGTAAATGAACAATGTATTTAAGTCTCCAGAGCTATTAGTCATATACCCTTTAGGAACAACTTCCTGACTGTTAAGTCCTTACTATGAATTAAAATGCTTTTTAACATACTTGGGTAAATTACAAATAAAAATATTTTTAAGGATGAAAGCGACATGCATGAAAACCGTAATCTGATTAGGAATGTCACCTGCCATGTTTCAAAACACATGGTGTTAGTATTACTGGGCTCATGTTATACATCTATATGCATTGTTTTACTGATAATTCAAACAGGCTGGACCAAAAGATCTAAAGCATAACTGGTTAAGGTTGGACATGAAAGGCAGAAAGATCTTGTGATGCTCACTGAAAAAATACCTGAATATCTGTTTCAGATACAAGACTCCCTCTGTAAACCTGAGCAAATTGTTTAGTTGTACTAGGTCTCAATTCTTTATCTGCAAATCAGTCTTATATTGCCCTCATTGTTCATTTTTCTTTCTGTGGAGTCTCAGAACTCTGGAATAGTGCCCGTTTATATGCATGGAGAAAGATTAATGCCTTAATTCACTATCTTGTTACTTGTGTAACTTCAGTGCTAGACAAAATTATGCTCCTGTCTTTTCTGAGAGAGATATTGAATAGAGTTCCTGTCTGGGGAGAACAGGGTCGTCTTTCCTCATGTTTTTCTTAGTCTCCAGACACCTGCCAATTCCATACTCTTTCAAATTAGTGAACAAGGTATATTAGGGAAGCCAGTGGAAACCAGCAGTACTCCCTGCTCTTCCTGGTTTAGTATCAGGGGAATGAAATGAGGCATGGTCCTTGCTTTCTCAGGAGAATGATGATAGTGCTATGTGAATGGGTCAAGGAAGGTGGAACTACCAGAACAAGAGAGATTCCTGTTTGCGAGACCATTCAAAGCTGGGTACCACGTAGTGGATGAGAGAAGAAAACATAGATTTAGCTGTATAGCAGTTTTAAAAAGCAAAGAAGTGAACCCTGTAATCTGTAAACATCTGCATGCTAAATGAAACAGGGCTCCTGCATAGAACATAGAGGTGATTATGTAAAGAATGAATTCTAATAATGGGTATAAGAGGTAGTAATCAAAGTTGTGCAGCCTGACTTGTGGAAATACCTCGCTTTTGAGTTTCAAGTGACAAAATTGATACAGAATTTTAACTCACGGATTTGTAGTCTGATTCCTCTAAAGGTGTATTTCTGTATCTGAGCTTGGAGGGAACTTCCAAACTGCAGTGTTATGAAATTGTTTGTTGATGTGTAGTATGTATCTCCCCTAGACAAAAATCAGTAGCTATTTCTACCACATTTCTTCATGAATTACTTTTCTTACACTGCTCACAGAGGTGCTCCTTTAAGCTGTCACTGCATTGCAGTAAAGCCTACCAATGTCATTTGACTGTTCAGCAAAATTCAAATTTTCACATAATTTCTAGATATGTATTTTCTTCCTACTTTCCCTTTTTTTAATTATTTGTGATGTTTATTACTTAATTATGATATCTTGACCTATCAGGCTGGATCACCCTCTCATACTTTTATTCTGTGCAGGTCGCCAAAGTGCTTGAAAGTCTTCCTGTTGTTTCTATATTCTTCATTTTTTGAATGAAATTACTGTAATTATAACCGGAATATACGTAATATGTAAAGATAGTGCTGATACTGCATTTATTTTTATTTCTGTATGTGTATATGTATGTATTCATACACAAACACACATATGGCAGAGAGACAGACTTGTTTCTTGAATGTCTCAAGGTGGACTATGGGTTGTTTGTGTGCGGGCTTCCAGAATCAAAATTCTCAGTGGTCATTCAGAGCCTCAGTAGAGGTGTCTGTAAGACTTCAAAGAGCTCCTGTTCCACATATAGCGAAGAAGGCTTTAGAAGTCTAAGGCTAAAATTGTGTAACATTTGGAGTCAAATGAGTAACCTAGGCACATTAGTGCTGGAGAACTTTTGGTATATAGGAAATAGTGGTTTTCACATTAGCGACTACTATTGGTCTGATAAGGTAGGTTTTTGTTTAAAAATACAGCATGAATTGTTAAGACATTGTAAAGAAAGTAAGTGGTTCAACACTAAAAAAAATTCTGAGCACTGGGGAATGTTTCTGGAAACTAAATGATTACATAGCACATCCATATACTATGTAGGCCTCATGAATTATGAGATACATGGTGTAAGCAGGAAATTGGATTGTTGCACCATGGTTTTTGCCATATACTTATCTTAGACTGAAATAGTAAAACAGTTGTTTCCTGGTGATTTTTATTTCTGGGGTTTGTTGTTGTTGTTGTTGCATCATTGGTATTGTATTCCTGACAGGAATGTAGTAAACTCTTAAACAACTATATGCTTTACCTTTTTTAAAAAAAAGTGTACAGTTTTACTGTAGTTTTGCTTTATAACGGGTACAGTTTGAGTTGGTTGAATTAGATGTTGTAAATGATATGGCGTACTTGGTTTTGTGGAAGAAAGACAGCAAACTATTCTATTGAGATCTAATGTATGCATTTTACATATCTAGAGATAATTATCATCTTTAGGTTCATCTACATTTTACCAGTTAGGACAGACAAACCCAATGCCTCTATGATAGAAAGAAACCCTCTTAGCTTGTAGGGAAGAAAGAAGCCCTCTTCACTGTCTAAGCATGCTATCTAAGGTTGATCAGAGCTGATACAGCAGATCAATGCCACTTTGAAATCTGTAACATGCTAGACTTCTACAACAGTCTGATTTCATGGCAGTAAAAGTCATTAATACATCAAAGGAAGAAATTACAGTGACATTCCTGCTTTGGAAAATTGGGCATTAAAAGCCCTAAATTGTTAATCGGATTTTTCTCTCATTAAGGGGCAACCTGAGAAGTGCCCCTATCAAGGTCAAATACCCAATAAACAAGATTGGCAATGTTGAGACTAATCCACCAATCCAGCAGAAGAGGCTTCTGTTTACTTCTCTGCATACATGCCAGTTCCCTGCCTCTGTGGAAAGGGGGTAATTATAATAATGACAATTGAACAGGATGGGATTCCTGTGAAGGCTGGGATGAGTGTTGTAAATAATATATTAGCACTGACTGCAACTGTATTACTGAAAAATGTTTGATTGACTTTTTGTCATGTTGGGGTCATGCAACTAATGTGGCTTACAAATGTTGCAACTGTTCTGTGACAAACGCTCAGATGAGACACACTTCATTTTATTTCCTGCTGGTTTAACTTTGTTATAATATTCTTGGTAGAGAAGTGAATTTTAGCCATGCTAAATTGGACTTTGACAAATGTTATTAAATGTATATAATTTCTGGAGTTATTAGATTGATCTCAGCCCTTGGACAAAGAGCACATAAAGTTAAAAAGAGAGATTTATAATATATGTTTATTTAGGACTGAGTCCTCTGGAGACAGTAGCAGCAATCTTCTGCTAGTGGGATGGAAAGGCTTTGAATATTTGTTAAATGGATAGATTACTAAACATTCGCCAAACATTTTCTTTCTGGGTCTTTCCCTCATGTAAAGGAATCTGTCAGATCTTATTCTGTGTTGGAGGAAGTGCCTGAAGAATCTCAGTCAAGCCAGCCTGCGGCTCACATTGTGTGGTTCCAGCTTCCTTCTTTGTAACAGTAACAAATTGCAAGGTTGGTTTTTTTCCTAAATTCTGAAAAGGTAGCAATAAATTTGAATTCTATAAATGAAATGTGGACATTAGGTAAAGACTGGATGATGGTGAGTTTTCTGTGATTACAAAACATTCATTCAACTTTATCCTTTAAATGCCTGAGAAATTAAGAAAAACTTCCCGGGCTGAACTATATTGTTTGCTTGCTTTCCATAACTGTTGAGCAAATTTCAGAAAAATTTAAAAAATCACTTTACCTATGCAGTGAGTTGCAGAGTCTTCAGCAGGGAAAGTGTTACAGATTCACATAGTGTAAATAAGAGGTGGCTGCAGGTAGAACCTCCGAAGTTGCTTTTTTGTAACTCAGGAAAAATCCCTTTACATACTAAGTATAACAATTGGAAAGCAGTATCAAGAAAGCACCAGCTTTCTTTACAAACAAAAATTCTTCTAACGTCAAAGTTAAGGAATAAAGCATTGCAGAAGTATGTTAACGTTGATTGTTTTAATGTGTTTGTCATAACTCTGAACATCCTGCAACTGAATTCAGGTTTATCTTCTTAAATATAAATGTACATTTATAACTCAGATGCATGTATATTTCACTTATAATCGAATATACATAAAGTTTCCATATGTATCCTGATTTTTGGTATTTCCTGATCAGCGTTTAAATTTTCATCTCTGATATGTTAATATTATGTATATGGGAGTATTCGTTTATATATCTCCCTGTATGGTAGTACTAAAACTAAAGTTGAAATCATCAGTAAATTAGCTTCCTTGTTATGCTATTCCTATAGTTTCTCAATAATTAGACTAATGTTAGAACTATATGCTTAATACAAGGCATATAATAGATTTATGGAATTGCTTCTTTTTCATCTTGCATTCTCCTTGGCACCTGTATGCGAGAAGTAAGTATAAGCCAATGCTAATATTGTTGTACTTTCCCACACAAAATAAGCACTGATATTGCACAAATGCTTAAGAATATGGAACACCTTACCCCTTTAATATTTTCTTACTTTCAATCCAGCTGGGTGATCCCCTTAATTTAAATTTTTATTTACTGTATTTTCAAGAATCATAATAGTGATTCAGACTAAACCAGATATCAGAATGATGTTTCTTCTGTGGGAATGGAAACAGGACTGTAATGCAAGCTAGAATATTTTTGCTAGGCATCTAATCCACTGAGTATTTTCTCTGTAAGTTACAATATTTTTTTTATTTGTTCATCTCAGTTTTTCCTTACAAAAATAGCAAATACAGACAGGTTTGTGTTAAGCTGCTCATTGTTCTATTATGAACTTGGAATGGGATTGGTTGCTTGAACCCTTCTACCTCTGCAGTACAGTATAATGCAAGTCCTGATCTTCCCATTAATCACCGAGCAACTGACGGGAATGCATTCAGCAAAAACACTGGTTACGCGTTTCTTGTAGTCACCATCCTCATCCAAAACAAACTGTATATGTGCAGCTCTGTACTGTTTGGCAGTGTTTGACTTAATCCTTTTTGTTTTATAAAGTGTCCATAATGTTCTGTGAGCTTTCTAAAGACAGTGAAGTTTGAGAAGCCTGTCTTCCAATTAAAAGATAATGATCATGAGTTCAGTGATAGTCAAGTTTTGTGTCCAAATTAGTTCTCTAGTCTCATGCTGATCTCCAAGAAAGCACCATTTCCCACATGGATGGGACTTTATCTGCATGTTAGAAAGTTTCATTCTTCCCAAAGACAGGAGTTTTTATCCCCACCTACAAAAACTATGCTGGCCACAGGCTATTGAGAGTCAGGAAGACTTCAGCTAAGATCTGAAAATGTCATTGAAAATGTGTTTTAGTAAATTAGAAAGTGACTATTTCAAATGTAAATTTTGAAGCAGTGCAGACAAACTGAAGTTTCTTAAAATTAATCAAGCGTCTTTTTGAAACATGAACATACATCACAATTTCTGTTACAGTAATATGTATATGTGCATATATTTCAGCTGTATATATGTACATATTTTATGATCAAAATTTATAAATCTTGGTGCATGAATTACTGAATTCACTGTAGTTGTGTGTTGCCATTAGCACCAGTTATAAATGACCAGCTCCTTCTAAGATGGCTGGTTTTATAGATCCTACATCCTTTGAGTAATGAGCTGTTCTTTACCTTGACACTTTTCATGTCTTAAATGCTTTTAATCACATACTGCTTATATTACATTGATTACCTGAAAGAATCTTGAAGCTTTAATGATCCCTGTTTTGTCAGTGTAAGAACTTTGCAGTACCCATCATATGATGTTATTCAGTATGACAGTTACTCAGCTTATACTTCAGGGAAGATATCAAAGCTAATATCTAGTTTGTAGTATAAGTAATCTTTTATGATTATCAGTTAGGATGATTTGGGACTGCCATCACCCCAGTGGCTCCAATGTATTCAGCTTTTCTGAAGGTTTTATATTTCCTTTTGTTAGTCTTTGTACTCTTCAGTTGCAGTTGCTAGAACAATAAATGTGCATATTTTTTGCTTCTCAGTCTTACACCTATACTACAAATAATGAAGTCTAAAATATAGCAGCTCACAGAAATTGTCCTCTGACATGCTTTATCTGAAAGGAAATGCAGGGGAAGATTGTCATGACTGCAGATTTATTGGACGTTTATGTGGTATCTGTATGGTTATGCTAGTGTATAGTGCTAGGCTCTTCTTGCAATAACTTTAAAGCTAGGGAAGTGACTGCTGGATTGACAGGATGAAAGCAGTAATAATAAAAGAGGGGGAAAGAAGACAACGTGCATTTACAGTTGAGACGTTTAAAACTTGCTTATACTTCCTCCGGGTCATACAGATATAGAGGGAATGTGACTGACCTGACAACTTCAGAATTTTTGATCAATTACTACTTAGCCTTCAGTGGAACACTTGCAGACCCTTCATGACTTAATCCTCATTTGCGACATTTCTGCTTAGCTTCATTTCTCTGATTCTCAAAGTGACTGAGATATTATTATTTCTGTATAAACAGTGATAAATGTGCCTATAGCACTTCATGAACAAATAAAACCAAATTTCTTCTTTCACATCTACCCTGTCTGGTTAAACCGCATGAACAGATACTAATACACGGAGTCATTAATGACAAGATTTGAAGGCTTCTCTGTTAGTTTAGCTAGAACTCTATTTTTCAAGAAGCAGAAGTGCAAGATAGTAAATGTGGCAAGAGGAGATCCTAACTGGGAAAAGTGAAGAATGTTGGCCTGTGTCTTTTTTTGGGAATTCTTTCTGTCATTTTCCTGCTATTATCAGCCCTTGGTCATTTCCGCTGGATTGATAAATATGGGCAGAAGTATGGAAGAGCCACAAGCACTTCTGCTCTCAACTCCTGTGATTTGTGACTTTGCTCAGAGTATGTCTGACTAACCGTTTGGCTAAAATGGCAGCACTATCACAGCCATTTCAGCTGCTATCACTGTCAGTCCCACTGAAACTGAATGGGTGTAATTATGAGGTATTTTTAGGAAACATACTTTATACAGACAGGACCTCTGAGGGCAATAAATTCTAGGACATAGGGAAGGATGTGCAAGAACAATACTTTCCACTTTAAATTACATGTTTTGATGTCTAATTAGAAAGTTTCAGTGGTTTCAGTGCTGACATCTGCTTTGTGTCATAGCAGGGAAATAGTACAGATTTTCATTCACTTTTTTTTACAGACTTACTCTGTATTTTAATGGTATTTACACTTCACAGAACTAAAGCAAGAAAAATCTTACATCACCTTGCGTGCCTCATGTATTGTGGACCAGTTATGCATCTAGAGTAGAGTTATAAACTATGGTTGCAAACTAGGTTGCAAACAAATTTTGCCTAAGGCACGAACCATAAATTAAAGTAATAATCATCTCTGTAAGAGACAACTTTTCTCCACTGCCTTTTAAAATAAAAAAGAAAGTAGGTCAGAGAAATTTAGGATATTTTAGAGTATGTACAGTATTGTATTGTTTGCCAGCACCTAATTTACAATTACAGAGCTGCATGAATATTGAAATGATTCAGCTTCCCATTATAAATGTATGTGGCAGTTTGGTTGTTGATCAGTTTATGAAGTTAATGCAAATGAAACTGTCTTCCTGTCAGCATTTGAAATATATAATGCAGTCATGTTGTATATTCAGGGACAGGCCATTGACAGTCAATTAACAAGTTTGATTGGTATGTCAACTCATTCTTTTGAATTGTTAATAGTATGTTAATAGCATTCATTTCTTTGTGCAGTCCCATTTGCAGCTTCACAGTTACAGCTATTTTTTATGATTCTGAGTAACCTAAAATAGTGCCTTAATAATAGATTATTAAACACCTGTCTGGTGTAGCTTAGGGAGGTTTTTCTAGACTGGGAGTTTGCAGTGGATCCCTTTGATATTCAAATCAACAAATGATAGCCTTTTTATTCAAAACGTAAGTTCTTTTGATGGTTAGCTTGTTAAGAAATATTCAGCTCCAGTCTGACCTGATCTGGTTTCCCATGGAAAAGATCTGATGCTGTTTGAAGGTTCATAAATGGAATGCCAATGACAATTTGTTGTTGACGTTTTGCTGCCTCAGCCTTCAGATGCTGCTGGTTGATGTGCCGCTTTAGCTTCACCAAATAATGTTTGCAGGTAAATGATCTTCTGATTGATCAGATAGTTTCAAAGCAAAGAGTTCTCTTCTGTGGTCTGTAGTCACGGTTTTTAGGCTTGGAGGGGTACTTTAAAAGATGCATCAAAGTTGACAGATGAATCTCGAGGCAAGGAATGATGGGAGACAGCAGAATTATGGGAATATTTTTTAGAGAATAACATATTAGTGAGAGTTTTGAAGACCTTCAAAGGTCTATCAAACCAGCTCCCTATAGCAGATTTATTCCTCCTTTAAAAAAAAATTAAAATTGGGTACACTGGTTAACTCTCAATTTTCTGTGTTGGGAAGGTGTTGAGCTGATTTATTGTTCTCTGATGGTGTTTTAAAGGGCTTATTTCATTTGAATTTCACCATTATCTTGTTCTGCATCCAGGGCCCGCAAGGTGCAATTTCTGCTTCTACTAAATTTGGCACAAAATCAAAGCTTTATATCACCTTACAAGGTCAGGGTGTACAATGAATAACATTCCTTTACATAAACATCCATGACACCATGAGTTAGCATTACAAACAACAAATAAAAATATCAGTTGGAATTACTCTGTTTCTCCACCTTTCTTCATATTACATGCATTATTCTTTCATGCCCTTCTTCATTCCCCATTAGTGTCCTTCCTGATTCTAACACAGCTATTATCCTGAAGAATCAGACTAGCTATTAGAAGTTCAAAACATATATCACAGAAATAATTCATTTCTCTTTAGTTTGAGCATTTAATTATTCACTATCAGCATGTGATATTTTTCTGCAAAAACATGTAATTGTTTTTTGTTGAAGAGCTATAAGATTTAACTCCTTCGGGCCTGAATGGCAGAAACCCTGAGGTTCGAAGTGAAATGCTCTGAACAGTTATATTGCCAAATGTGAACTCTGGAATCACATATTGAAAGATGCTGTGTGTTAATTCTACTTCACTGGACTTCATATCAAATAATTCTTGCTGGTTGAATTTAGACCAAACTTGTTTTTAACATCAAACCCCAATCTTTTCACAAAACCCTAAAACATTACTTAAAACTGATAGATGAACAGTCAAGCCATGCAACTTGAATCTTATAAGTCATGTCAATAGAATGTAAAATTTATATGACACAGGTTCCATCACTGGAAATTCTGACGTTTTGCGTACTTTTCAAATACTGTGCACTGTTTAGCTGATAATTAGGAGCTCTTTCTGTTGAGCTGAAAGAGAAAATATTAGAGATTCGTATTGTCATACAAGGTCATATTTTCAGTGAAGCACCTATAATTTTCCTAAGCTCAAAAAGCAAAATTAGATATTTAAACTGTTCTCAGCATAATTTGTAGACTTTGGTGCAGCCTCTGTTTTTGAAGAGGTACTCTGTTAGTTAGTTATAAAATTCAAATAAAAAGTTCAAAGATTTTCTGATAGTAAGGTCATTGATATTGTTTCTCATTCATCATTTCTGTGCTTAAGTAAGTTTTAACTATTATACGTCAAAGAGAACTTCTTGATCACATCTCATGTTCACAGTAGGCTTCTGTAAGTATTTTATTTAAAAAAAAAAAAATTAAATCTACCTTCCCCACATGATTCCATTTTATCATCTCACTTCTTGTGAAGTAGCCTAAGTATTTCACAAAAATTGCATTCGTACAGGATCATCTTGGTCTAAATGTTCTGCAATGCAAGGCTTATTCTATGTTAAGCATCTTCCATATTACTCAATGCTTATATTTCAAAAAGTGAGAAGGTAATGATGACCATCTCATAGCAGTTTGGAATACTTGGAATTTCAGTAGGTCATTTCTTTTTGGATAATGTTGGATTATTAAGTTCGAAATCATAATTGGGAATATATTGTTTTTGATTTAACGTTCATTGTAAAGCTTTTTCCTTACTAATACTTTTTGCCATGAGGATGGATCTTTCCATCCTGTATTAACTTCTAGCATACTGATTAAAAACACTCATCAAGAAACAGAACAGAGTCTTAGTCGAAGAACATGAGTTTATTTAAACAAATTAGAACAGTTCCAGTAGAAGACACTGAGAGAGGTGCTTCCTGGACTGCCCATTGCTGCAACAGCACTGCCGTTACTGGGAAAAGAAAAATACCAAAGAAGGGATTTGAACATGGATCTCGGCAATATCACAGCTGATTAACCTAATTACTGGATTATTCCTTACTGCATTCTGCCCCTCCCTTCTTCTTATTTACCCCCTTTTAGTTTCAACACCTTGCTTTGTACCCATTTTTATATCGGAGGGCTTGACTCTGCAATTAGTTTTTACTAGCCAAAACAACTACTTTTATTAATAATGCAAACAAAAAGGGCTAAGCACATGGTAAATTTGCAAGCACTGGTTCTTGACCTCACTTTGTGATATAAGATGGTTAGAAACATGATTGCAGCTTGGTTGGCAGAACACAAGATACATATTTTATTAGTAATCTATCAGTTACTAGTATACTGTCAATACACTGCAATTTCCAGTTCCCAACTTTTATCCTTTTAAACAATCTAGAAAATTCTTTGAAAATAAGTATTATAAGAGAATAAGGTGCACATACAAAAAAAACCCTAGGAAAATGTATAATGCAAGATTCTAACTCCATACCCAAATGAATATGTATTACAGCACAGAATATAATTATCATACAGTTACAGTCCAATTATAACACGGAATTTAAATATAATTTGTTGCAGAAACTTAATTTTTAAATGGCACAAGTTACGTCTTAGTCAATAGGTAAGTTCTTGTCACAAAGTGCTGCCGATGTAAGAGAAAATCTGCCCTCTGAATGGTACATAGTAAAATCTGCCTGACTGCACATTTAGGAATTTAGTGGTATTTTATATAGGGATGTTGTCCACACTGCAATTCTGATAAAAGTTTAGTGTTTAAGGGTACAACAAATAAAATTTGGATGAGCATATTTAGTGTATTTCTGAGGTTGTTGCTGTCTTAATTTCCATTAATTTTATTTTGTTCTAACTGTTAGGAATCTTTAGATTTCAGGATAGGCAATTGCATACATGTAACAAGGGTGTTACTTTCCTAATGCTTTTTTTTTTCCTTGAATTGCACTTCATGAACATTGTATTTCAGATTATATGAGAATGTATAATACATTGTCACTGTCAAGTTACAAATTCTTTAAATTTATAGATTGGGTCATGTCTTACTGCTCAGAACACAGAATTTTAACTATAGACTCTTCCTCTACTGCTGGATTTTGCAGGATTTTGCAGCTGGTACCATGGGGTTCCTGATACCCAAACTCATCTCTTTGTCAAGTTTGGTTTAACTGATGATGCAGAAAAGATAATATGACTTCAGTTTGGCCAAGAATATTAAATATATTGGTGGATTTTAGTTACAAATTTCAGTTTCTATAAGTATAATCAGAATTGGACTTACATTTTTGCATTGGAAATCGGGTCCCTAGAGAAAGGTATTGTGTTATATAAGAAAGTATTATCACTGCAATATGAATAAATAGGTAAAAGATTGTGATAAATATTATATATTGTATATGTTATATTCTATATGCATTACTATTATGTATACTGTACATGTATGTCTATATGCACAAATAAGTCTTCCTTCATTTCTATGAAATATGTCTATTATAAATTGGACTTCTGCACTAAATAATCTTTGACATACATTAAAGTGTTTTAATGTTGATTATTATTTAGGTAGTCATAGATATAAGTAAAATCCATGTGAGACTGGGTGTACAGAGATGATAGGTAAAGTACGAAACCACACTATATGGCTAGAATGAGAACTATCACCTTTTTTTTATCACTTAATAATGTTGTTATTACAGTTAACTGTTTCTGAACAGATTATTGGTTTTATGGAACTGCTTCTTTCCTGTCTCCCAGTTATTGCAAACCAGTATCTTAAAGTAGCCAGTGACATTCATGAAAAGCATATTTTGAGTAAGAATATTAAGCCAAGTGATGGCTGGGAACGAAAACTTTTCTGTAAGAATAGAATGTCATGGTGTTAATGTGTTTCATACACTGTGAATTACTGTCATGTGATGAACAGCTTTCACCTTTCAATACGGAGTATTTTCTCTGCCTAGCTATCCCTCTTCTGTTTATAATCACATTAACCTATTTGACAGTTGGCATGAGTAAGGACTGTAAAGACAGGTAGGAATGGAAAAAAAAACAGCTCACTCTTCATAGGCTTTTATGACTGCAATCTTGATTCTCCTTGGATGCTGTATTCCAGAACAGTGGTACAGCCTTAAGCAGTAGCACCCGTATTGTTAGTAGAAACTTCAACCTAGCAATTTCTACTGCAGTGAAATTTCACTGCAGTGATAGTTTAACTGATGATTTAGTTAGTATAAGTGGACATTCTCAGTAGAAATTTCAGTTAATGGGGGAAGGATATTATGAGATCCCTTTCTAAGTAGATTGTATGGTTAAGGATAAAAGTAGAAACAAAATTTGTAATATAAACACATACAGGTATATAAGGATATCACACCACTTTATCTTTTTTCTTTATCTTCCTTTAGATATTGTATATGTGGATACAATTGCCTTATAACCTCTCTCTCATATTATATATGCTCTCCAGTCCCTTAGAACTGTAAACGTAGATAGAGAAAAATGTAGAAATCCAGGAGGGAGGAATGTCCTGTGAACATGCTAGCTATATTTTTTTTTTTTTTTTTTTAATGCAGAACTCACAAAGAAAGAATGCTGATACATTATGAAGCTATCCTTATCTGAGTAAATTTAGGATAATAATCATAAATAGCAAAAACTAATGAACTGTGTGGGAACCCCAAATGAATGCTTATGTAATGTAACCTCATGTAAGGTTTAGACATTTTCCATTTACCAGAGGGGAAAAAGAGTATTTTTTGAATTTTTATATCTTTACCCTCGCAGATTAAAATGCTTTTCATACTTTGAATGCAGCTATGCTAGCCTGTAAACTGAAAATCAGTGGTAATGATGAAATGTGAAAACTTCTGGAAAAAAATACTTCTGGAAAAAAATACTCCATCAGCTTTGAATAATCATCTGAAACTTTGATATCGCCTGATCTTTTACAGCATTCATTTTGAAATATGGAAATCATACATTTCCTAAAGAGTATGGTACCAGTTTCTGACATTTTAGAAAATTTCACTCTCTCATTAGCCAAGGGTAGGTGTTACTTATCCTGGAATAAGTATTTGGTAGATCTGATGAATTAAACCTGTTTCATGAGAACAGAGACTGTATCTTCTTTTGTCCTATACTGAACTTGCTTCTAGTAAAGAGCAGTTATGATTTAATATAAACTGTTCAGCACTTCTACAGTCAAGTTTTCTCCCTTGTTATGAATATCTGTATTTCGAAATGTTTGCCATATGTTCTGGCATGATTTTTCATTTCTCTTAAGTCTCATTTTCTTCTTGCCTGCCTTTATTTCAAACCTGTCTGTGTCCATTTATATTATTTCTACTGGTGCACATTCTAGTTTAGTATCCTCTGTGGGTTTCATTACCATGCTGTTAATCCCTTCTTCCATTGACTTAATGAAGATGTTAAACAAAATCAGGCCTAATACCAATCCCTACGGCACCCCACTTCAGTACACTGCCATTTTCATTACTCTCTCCTTACAGACTATCAGCTAGTTAACAGCATTTTAATTAGGAGACTTAAAAGTAATTTCCAAATATGCTGTATCAGATATTTTAAGAATCCAGATGAATTATAACCATTATCCTCCCTTATCTATGCATATATAATCAATTAAAAAACATAATCAACTGCGGTGGTCATAATATGCATTTTCTAAAAATGCGGTATCTGTTGCTCAGTAGTCCATGTCCACATTGAGTGATTTGCATCGCTTTACACTTTCAGATACTAATCTTTTCCACCTTGTTTTTCTGGACCCTGAATATGCCTTTACTCTTCTTGGTAAATACTGATTTGATTAAATCTTATTCCCCATCCCAACCCCAATTGTTGTGGAATAGACTAATCTTAGTTCTTTTTATTTGTTTTGTTTGGCATCTTTATTCAAAGTGATATGAATAAGAAATGAGTAAATGATAATCAGTTGGGAGGTTTTACGCCATCTTTTAGATAAGGTATGTTGATAAAGCTGAGTGTTCTGCAATTTTTCACAGTTGGCAGATTTTGTTAATGTGGTTGTGTGAGAACTTGTGATTTTTTTCAAAAGCTTGAGAGGAAATGGTAGGCTTTGTAAAAGGTGACAGATTAATAGTCATGAAGTCTAGAATTCCACTGTCCCAAGGAAGAAATGCATCAAAGATTAATACTCTTGTTAGCTTGCTCATTTTCAAGTAGGGAGGCTGCTCTTTTTCCATTTAGGAAAAAACGTCCTTTAGGATGTGGAGAACAGTTTATCCTCTATGGCAATTAAGTCTTTGAACTGTCTACTGTAATTTTCCATAAAGGAACAATATGTACCCTGTGTGCCAGTACAGGACATTGGCCAAAGTATGCATAGTAAGTAAGGAATATTTTACCTCCCTTTTCTTCATTTCCTCTCTGTGTATTGGAGATTCCAAGTGGACCAAAACCAGAGTCCTGGAGAAGTCTTCAGACTAGCTGTCATGCCCACATGGATATATTAGATGGCAAGCCTTTTTCACCCACTTTATTGGAAGTTTTCCTAGATGTTTATAACTACAGTTGCTGAATTTAAAAGCTAGTTTTATTTTTGTTTTGTGTCTCATACTCCCTTGGAATGTGAATGACAGCTTTTGGGGTGTTTTTTTTGGTGAAAACTTCAGTTTCTGAATCTTTGTCTTCTGTAAATCAGAAGTGTGTGTTTTTTATTTCCATCAGTTGTAGAGCAGAATAAAATCAATTTGGCATTGATGAAGATTTAAATATAACCAACACATTGCCAAAAATATGTACGCAAATACTGCAATTTTCTGTGATAGAACAGTTTTTAAAAAATGGTTCTCCAGCTGAAACTTTGATCTTACCTTCTCTTAAGCTTTCTGACCTGCTCATCCCTCTCAAGTCCGTGCATATAGCATTTTGTTAAACTTCAAGCTACTACAGACCTTCAGGAATGTATTATATGAGATTGCCTGCTGTAAATCCAGCACAGTCTAAAGGCTCAGTTTGAATTACGGGATTTTTAGAGGATTGCAGAGGCGTTTACAGTTGGGCAGCATAGAGTATGAATAGGAGGTATTTGGATGTAGTTTTTTGAAGTTGATTTAGTGTTCATAACAATATTTTGGCTTCTTCAGATGCATTGTCGAGTTAGTGGCCTTTTTAAAGAACTGCCAATTTTTGTGCTGCTCAGTTTATGCATACTGCATGACATGATACTTCTCTTTGGTACAATTTCCAATTAGGAGACGCACAAAAGTTTTAGGTGTGTTGATCAAGTTATGACACTGTGCTCAGTGTCAAATACGACTTTGTGGAACAGTGTATCTTAATTTTGTCAAACTACAGATAAAAAAAAAAAAAAAATTATACAGCCCAGTTTAGCATCCATGAAATTGCAGTATTTTATTTCAGTTCTTGATAAAAAATGTCCTGTGAATTTTCAATCAACAAATATATAAGTTCAAAGAGAAAAATTTAAATCACACTTTGATAAAATAAACTTTAATAGTGAAGAACAATGCAAAAAGATGAGTGTTTTGTAGTCTTATAGCTTATGATCAAATACATTTTGAAACATATGAAGCTCCATCCCAAAATGAGGATTAGCAAACTGGAGTCACAGCATTTGAAAACTGAGTTATAAATCTCTGAAAATTGGGGAAGTGTTACAGCTATTTCAATAGGATAGCAATAATATGGTATTGATTGATTATACTTTTTTGACCTAACTAGGAAAAAATATTATTTCATTTAAAGGGATGTTCTGGACTTTAGAGTATGATATGCAAGAATTTTACTATTATATGTGGATTCTTATAAGTGTCAAATTTTTTTAGTGAAAGATAATCATAACTTTTTTTTTATTTTTCATTTAGGAATATATCCTTCATCTTTTAGGTGCTGATAACTGTACACATTTTCTCAAAAGAAAGCCTGTATCAAACTAAACTATGTGTGATCAACTCATTTATGGACTTTTTAGACTACAAATTTGTAACAGTTCAAGAAAAATGTGAAGTATATTGAAGGTTGTGGTGTATTAAAACCACATTAGTCAGATACAATTTGTGTTCATAATGTGAACTCAAAGCTTTTAAATTACTGTTGTCTAAACGGTACCTTTAAAACTTTATTCACACGAGGTAGTTGAATAAAAGATTGCACATTGCAAAAAGCAATTTTACCGTCATTAGCTAAAATAAGAGGGCCCTAGGAAGAAAGGATTATCATATATTAAATAAAAAGTTCACCACCTTACAGCTTTAATCCCGTTAGAAAGGATGATTTCTGTCTAACTTAATCACCCAGAGGTCTTTATTGCCTGGAGTATTAATTGATTTAGGTCTTCATTAAGGTCAGAGGTACACATGGCTGACCAGAGGCAGCCTATTAGCGCGTTGTCAGTTATGCTTATTTACATTGACTGAACATAATGGTGGGTTATTTCACTGTTAGGTCAGGGGGTCACTGGATCTTTTGTGTACCCTGACCTGTTAAAGGGCAGCAGTCACTCAGACACCAAACTGCATTCATAACAAAGATTTTGCTGATTGCGTATTGACTCCGTCCTCTGTCCTTCCCAAGAAACAGGCGTTTGTTCATATGGCGCAACTATTAACATTGGCCTAAATAGCTGTGGGTGAATGGTTGAAATGTCTCTGTTAGCAGTTCCCTGCAATTTTTGTATTATGCCAGTTAATCACTAGCAAGTCTTAATGATACCAGCAGGAAAAGTTTCATAAAGTTTCCATAGTTGCTCTTGGCCTTTAATTAAAAAAAACAACTCAGTGCATATCTATAGGTATCCTATTACTTCTGTTTCTTTCTAAGTAGCAATAATTATAGCTTTCTCTTGCTAATTAGCAGCTTAAGTTAGTCCTTTTGTCCAATTAAGCTTGTTTTTCTCATTGTTTCTTTTCCTGAATTTTATTTTCTGGGAGATATGTTGTGTCCTTTCGGTAACTTATAACACTGTTAAAAACTTTTCCATGGGACAGAACAGTTCAAAGTGGCACCAAGCATTCTTCTGACTTTTTCTTTCTATGGTACCATAGATGCTTTCCTTCTGCATTCCTAAAAAGGGAATGCAGCTTAAAAAAAAAAAAAGGTGAAATAAAATAATAATTTGCTACTATACTGTCTTCTCTCTGTATTAGCTGGGATCTAGCTCTATATTATACTTAATTCCTGCAGTACAGCTACACTACAAAAAGCAGTAATTCTCAAAGAAGAGCTTAGCATTCCTATTCGTTAGAGTATGGATTGCATACTCTGAGGTTCTGATTGGCCACTGAATTCCCTTGATTATTTACGGTTGTGCTAACTGAGCAAAACAGCTGCTGAACTATTATGTTAGCTTATTAAGGCTCACCTTTCATTTAACTTGCAGTGATACAAATGAAAATAAAAAGGGAAGAAATGTGGAATCACGTGAGGCCCCATGTATAAACTGCTTACTGCTGTGGAGCTATATTGGAAATAAATTGGTACAAGTGAGCATCTCAGCAGTACAAGTTTTTTTGGCTTTGGTTTGTCAAATCTTTAATGAAATTTTAGCACTGGAAATATGTGTATGGGCTGCAGTGAAAATTAAATCATCAGTGTAAGCTGAGACATCTAGTGTATAAATACATATCCATTATATTGTAGTTTTGTTTCTATGCTGAGTTTACTGGATATGCGAGTCCTCTAGACTTGATACACTGTGAATCTATAGCCTGAAAGATCTTCTGTTATCCTTGTAGATGCTCCAAAAAGATAAACTGTTGCAAGGTTCTAGCAGGGTTTTGCAGAACACTTTCACAACACAAGGACTGACACCATACATTGTGACATCTCCGGTTGTAAGATTTCAGTACTGTGAACAAGATACTATGATGTCTTCCCTGTTTTAACTGCTTTTTACTCTGCTAACAATTTCCTGTGTAATGCTTCAAACATTCTAGAGACAACCTCTTGAAATCTGCTAAAACAGTGTTTGTACTGGTTTGCTGCTTTGCCCCTGCTGATTGTTTATTTATGCTTGCTTTTCATGACCAAGTCACTGGGAAAGAGAAGGGGAACATCCCTCCTCCTTCCTTTGTCCTAAATTATGTCCCGCTGAAATACAGTTGCTGCAAACCGGTGGCCGTGTTTTGACTCTTTTCCCCTCTTTCCCCCTTGCATCCACCCTTCCATAACATGGTGGCTTGTTAGGAACACTGTTTTTCTATTAATTACGTCTTAAGATACAAACAAGTATGTTAGGAACAGAGGGGTTTTTTAAATTGTTTTTTAAAGAACTCTGCAAAATTCCCACTGAATCTGAGCCAAAAGTGGTGCCAATTTTGCTCAAATCCTTCAGAGATTTTTTTTTTGACCTTGCTTATGACCAGTGGGGCTAATTGTATCAGAACTATCCAGGATACTTTAAGAAAGTGCTATCTTGGTCCGTATTTCAAAACACTGACAGATATTTTATCGTTAATTAGTATTCATATTATGTCTCAAACAATCTGTTCAAGAATAGGGGAAGTGAACTGGTTGAACAGCTCTTCTGTCTACCTAATAATTAACATGGGTGATGCATGGAAAACCAGCAGCCCAACAGGAAAAAAAAGAAGAAATATTGCCAGTGTGATTTTTTTTCTGTAGAAGTATAAACTACCTGTATTGGAGTTTTTGACTAATGCATGGATTTCAGTCTGCAGAGGTGAAAATGAATGGCTTGCTTTAAAAATGAACCTGTGCCCCTCTGAATTATATCTTCCTGAATTTGTTTCTCATCTTGTCAGTATGCCACTTGGTAGCTGGCTGGACTCCCTTGTTCAATGGCACATATTTTAATATAGCACCGTAAAAAAAAAAGACCATTTGTTCCTATAAACCAAAATATTACTTGCATATTTTTTTTTTCCAAATTCAGGATTATATATAGCATTATCAAAACAATATTTCAGATATTCTAAACAATTTAAATAGTTGATGGGTGTCAGTTGACATGTTTCCTCTCTGCCTCCTCCCCCTCTTCAGCTGCTAATCATAGAACTTGTATGCCAAATTGTATAAGATACTCTTCCAATAGTTACATGTGTGAGTCTTTTGTGAGACACAGACAGTTACGAGGACAGATTTGGAGTTGCATATGGGTCTGTCACATGGTTTGATTGCCACGTCTTCTAGGACACAGATTTCTTTTTTAATTATTCTTAATTCTGAGGAATTTTTACTGTTTATACAGTAAGTTCTGCAAAATTCTTCCTGAAGATTCCTTGCACAGTCCAGTTTCCCTCTCTTTACTCCTAGCAAAATGCTTCTTGTGCTGACTTCAAAGCTGCTTACGCCCACCTTACTTCCCACTTCTATACGTAGTTTTCTTTTGATATTGAATAAAATTTACTGCTTCACTGATCAGGAAATGTACAGACTTTCTAGAGAATTGCAGCATAAGAGGATGAAAAGTTTTGATATTTACATTAAGATTTTATAATAAATCTTTGAGATGTCTGAATAGTAAGAATAAATGTTTCCTTTGCTGGCTGCTGTTAAAAAAGTAGGTCTTCAGAGTGTTGCCAGGAAGACTTTGGAAAATCAGCCCAAAGTAACTGCATTACAGCTCAGCTTAAAACATGTATTGATGGTCTATCTGGCCACTCATTTAATTCCATTTCCAAAAGGTGCACCCATCTTTTTGGTCAAGTGACATTCTTCTGCATCTTATTTTCAATCTGCAATTTTCTTTTGCCTTCTGGTGGATTATCATTACTTTTTTCATACACAGTCTTTTAGCTGTTCTGCAGTATTATTTTTATAGTATTTTTAAATTACTTCACTAAAGACATTACGAATATACTTTCTTGTGTATACTTACATAAAACAAAGCTTAAGACTTAGAAGTTAAAAATAAAAATAGCACTGATCCAAAGATAGTGTGCATCATCACTCAAAAAAAGAAAGTAAGAACATATTTAACCATGTTGGGGCATCAGTGGGATCCAGCAGCTCTAACAGTCAGTATCACATATTATTGTTTTGAGCTGACATATACATCCATGTATTAACTGTTAGGTTAAAGTTAATTGCAGTGCTGTGTTTCTATATTGTAGTTAAGTCCCTATCAAAAATTATCTTTAGACTGGCATGTTTGCTCCATTTGTGACAAATGATGGCAAAGAACAGTACTGTTGAAAGAAACTACCTGGAAAAGAGAAAAGTGCTTTCCTTGCCTCCTATACACTCCCAGAATCTTATTTACTTATTTTTATTTTCTTCTAGGTTGGAGATGTTCTCTACTGTGCTGGACAGATTGCCCTAGTACCTTGTACGATGCAGCTTGTTAGTGGTGGCATATGGACTGAGGCCATAGTTTCCCTCCGTCATGTTGAGCGAGTTCTTCAAGCTATGAGCCAGAAGACTGCACTCCACCACGTCATCACAGCCAGCTGCTATGTAACTGACAGCAAGCACATTCCTATTGCTCGCTCTATATGGCAGAAGAAATTAAGAGAATGTAAAAAGGTAGCTGTGATATCCATTTTCTTCTTTCTGGGTTGTCTTTCCCACCCCCCTAAGTTTTGTAGTAATATCAGAATTTTCTCAGTACATTTCAGAGGGGTTCAAGTAAAGCTGATATAATAAGGTTTGATTGAGCTGTTATGTTCTGGCTCATAAGTGGTTGTGCACAACTGAGAAGAAAAATTGCTAGAAAGTTATATTCATCACTAACTTTGTCTTAATTCCCTAAAGCAATATGTTAAAGAACTCTTTAAGAGCAGTCAATTCCTCCAACAAAAATGTGAACAATACCTTATTTGAATTACCTCTGCCCATATATTTTTACATAATAGGAACTGGGCATTTTACTTCAACTTTTTGTGAGTTGTTCTGTTGAGGTTTTTTCCCCAGTCTTTCTTAAAAGCAATATTGTCATGACAACTGAGTTTAGCAGTTTACTGCTCATTATTGCTTATTATTCAGCTGAACTTCTAAGACCAGATCGGGCCGTGCCTTTCTATTGGTTGACCCTAGATTATCTCCAATAGCATAATAATTTGCACAGTGATTTATAATGATACCATAATCATTTCTATTATGTATGTACCATTTTTCTTAAATAGGCACGGAACACCCTGCAAGCATTAAAAAGGTAACGGCCACAACTCTTGTAAATAAAACAGAACTTCTCCATGAATGAGTAAAAAAGGGTAGTAACTACATAATTGCTGTATAATTTAATATAACCTAATCATTATTTCTCAGGGAAATACATGGCTTGGAAGCATAGCATATGTTAATATTGCCATAGAAGAAGGAAAAATGCACCTGAAACTTTCCTTCTATTTGCCTTCACTTTCAGTCTCTGCACTAGGCACTTGTCTTTCTGAGTACAGATGTAGGCTTTACTTAGAAGCTTACACATTGAACCTTGATTTATTAATAAAGGACCCTCTTAAATAGTGTTTACTATTCCTCCAAGACCAAGTGTATTGAATCTGAGTTCAATTCTGTTTTTTTACTTCAATTCAGGTTTTTGCTATGTGACTGGTTAGTAATATGTACCATGACCATGAAGCCTACATGCTTTCTTATTTGTAATATATATGATTTGAAGGCAGATTGGTGGTGTTTGCCAGTTCTTTGAAACTTTTCCTTTTTCCAGGTGGAATCTTCTAGGTCTTCTATAGTTATTATACATACCAGCTGCTCTTTATCAAGTCTTTTATTTCTTCCACTTACTGAGACAACTAGGCGGTACTTTCTTAGCTACATGAAAAACACTGATGAGATTGTTTGCTGTTGGGCTATTACTAGTATCTGGCCCATGACACTTTTTGGTTGTTCAAGCCATAGCTTAAAAAATAGATTGCTGCCTACACATACTTCTATGAAGAGTTAGCTGCCTAACAGTTCTCAGGAATGGTTAAGAAAAAACACCCTAGAGGAGCATCAAGAAATCCTAGAGGGTGTTCACCAATCTTATGCTGTGCTTATCAGATCATATACATTAATGACAGTATCAGAAAGAGCAAAAAAATATGAGCAGATGAAGTAATGTGTGCCACAACATGATTTAAAAATGCTTTGGAAAAAATTAAAGTATCAGTGAGAATGAGATGTTATTAGCAGCCAGATGTTCCAATTTCCCTATCATTTTGTCAATAGGAGGTTCAGACAGAGGAATTGAATTTTTCCTCAGGCTATGCGTACTTTTTTGATGAGTAAGGGTTTGTGTACACAGCAAAGCAGAGAAAAAGATGTATCAAACACTTCTGTTATAACGAACCAGAACAATTGTCCTGCCCTGAATATACAATTGTCCTGTTAATGAGAATAGAGGTTTTGTATGGGAGGAGAAGCACTAGCTGGAATGGTGTTAGGAGAATTGTTCCTTTACTCTCCGAACAAGGAAAACAGTAAAGTTTGAAATTTTAAAGACGTTTGTAAAATGACTGATAAATTGTACAACAGTTGTACTTCTCTCTCGCTTATTCCACAGAATCAGTGAAAACACAAAGTGTAGTTTTTACACTTCTTACTATTTTCTTTGAAGCAGTCTGTGGTGTGTTGTAAGATACTGTCTTTCTGTGTGGAAGCCAAAACGCAGTAGCTTTACTCTGAAGGCATCTGTATTTAAGAGTCTAAGTAGCATATCCCTTACTTGTGTGGTTCTGGTTAGTTTTTGGTATCCCAATACTACTACAGACAGTTCTGTCAGATACTGTGACATGAAATAATGGTCTGTTTTCTGCAAGTAAACTAAGTCAGCCAAACCAAAAGTATTTTATTATTCTTGAACTGCATTTCGAGCAGTGGCCAAAGGCCTGAATCAATAGCAACCTACAGATTACTTAATAAGAACAAATGGTGTCTCAGTTGAAATTGTTCTGCTTCTGTCGTCCGTGGAAAAAGGAGTTGGTTTGTGCCGACAAAACAGTGCAGCTCAGAGCTCTTTTCTTGTAAACTAGACATTACAAACCATAGACCCAATTACTTTTTAAAGATGGGTTTTAGACTCTACGTTTCTGTTTGTTGAATGTTCTGTATTTAATAGCAAAATGATGGTATATTAAGATTGAGGTATTTGTGTTTAACACAGTGACTAAATCATATGCATTAGAACTGCCAAATATTTTTTTTAGAGCACCAAAAATTATTGGTGTTCTGTCACGTAGTGATGTCTGGTAAATATCCTCTACATAAATAACACCGTTCAGCAACTTCAGTTGAATCATTCTACATATTTGATGTCAGTAGTCTGTAAAGCACAAAAGGGATTGTATAAATTGTTTAGGATACAAATAAACTGGACCTACCAGGACATAATATAAAGACAACTGTGAGAATTGCTCCCTGGATGTGTTTATATAACACAAAAGGTTTACTTCTAAGAGCACAATGTGGGCACGGAGTTAATCAAAGCTTGCATTAAGATAAGGCCACAGGGTCAGACACGCTTACCTGGACTTTAGAGGACTTCTTGTCGTATTATTGACAGTGACAATTGTCTCCTAGTAATTTCTTGTGTTATGAAGAGAAGGATAAATTGAGCATGTTTCAGAATAACCAAATTATTTCATTGATAACCAGAGGAGTGTCTCTAGTGAGCATCAAGGATGGGAGGGGACCGTAAGAGAGGGAGAAAATCGTAACAGTAAGCAGGCTGGACCCCCTAGCAACTCCTAACTTGTTTCAGTCACCCAGGCTCTGGCCCCCTCCTTATTCGAGCATCATTCCTTGCTTCCTACACAGCTCCTTTCTACTGCTGTCATCCTGATTTCCCTCGTTCCAGATGGCAGCTCAGTATCTGTGCTCCCAGCACCATTCCCTGCAGCCCCATCCCTCCAGTATAACCCCGGGCATTGCCTCCCTGAACTCCAGTTACCCACAGCCATCGAGGGTTGTGTCCCCAGAGCTGGAATCCAGCCCCTGTCCCTCTCTCTTCTTCCTTCCTGTGTCAGTTTGAGTCACCATGTCGTTGGAAAAGCCATCCAGGGTGACAGAGGAAACACAAATCTGGTGGAGGGTTGGAAGGTTGTAGTAGAACTCCACCGTGGAGAAAGAAAAAATAGTGGGGAGGGAAGGATAAGAAAGCAGCCCCAGTGAGGTCTCACTCAAAAAAAAAAGTCCTTAATCACTGGGCTAATGAAAAGATCTTTGGATCAAAATTTTGAATGTACACAAGAGAGATTTCCTTTGTTAAAACTAAGAGGGTATTGTAGGAACTGAGATCTAGAGTAAGGGAGCCGAGGTAAGCATTTAAGTTCTGTGGATGGATATGGCTGCATTGTTGTTAAGTGGTGGTTGTTGGAGAAATTCAGATATAGTTAAGGGAAGCAGTGGTGAAAATCAAAAGAAAAAACAGGCTGCCGTTGTAGAAATTAAAATCTAGTTGAGGGAAGTAGTAGTTAAACAAAAAAAAAACCACAGAGGCTGCAAAAATAGCATAAAGACAATTATGCAAACAAATAATCAAAGCCAAAACCTAGGAAGAATAATTGGAATTAACAAATACAAATGCCAGCCATCAGCAGCTTCCCCCCACCCTATTTTTAAGTTACGCTCCTTCCACAGTTTCTTTGTGATACCCAGGCACACTTCGGGACGTTTTGACACTCTTAAGGAGATACATTTAGGGAGCTTCTGTAACATACCTAGTCAGAAATAGTAACAATTGTGTGGTAGAACAGTTTCTGCCTAATCCAGTAGTTAGCATTTAGAGCTTTTTTTTTTTTTTTTTTTTTTAAGTAGCCAAAAAAAAAAGCATTGCTAAAACTTTCTGGAAGAAGAACTGACAGTTTTCCAATTAAGTCTCATCTTGTGTTTTTCTTTACTTCACATCTTTTAATGACAGTGTCATGTAATATGATGATTTTATAAGCGGTTTTGCTAACTCATTCAGTGGAGTAATCAATAGAAAAAATAAGCCAGATGGGTTGTAGTCCATTTGTATTGGGTGGGACAGATGGCATTATTGATAGATGGAAATATTCCAAATAATTATTGTATAATGATATAACAGTGACTGTGCTTGCAAAATTTTATTAATTTACTTTGTGTATGCACTTTATTCACTCGGGGTTGAGTTGTACCGTTTAGACAGTACTCCCATTATATTTAGTTGGGAGCTGAGTCCACCCCCTACCTTCTTTTTCCCCTCCCTAGGGACTTTCCATGCAGAACCATCCCTGTAGTACCTTGTTAGAGAATTTCAAGTGGTGGATTGTACTTCTGTCTGTACAACAGACTCCACTAGATTAACTGAGATGGGCAAGATCATGATTACATTTTTTTTTCTACCTCCGAATGTCTGCTTTTTGCTTTCTTTTGTTATCCTCACCAATACAAAGAAGAAACGTGCTGTACTGTCTCAAGATTTCAGGCATTCCAGCTTGTTTAACTGCTGTGTTTTATTCTTTTTACATCTTGCTAATCCCCAGCAAGATTTGGTATAGCTAGACCAGTAAAATATATCAATTTTGATAAACTGTGTAACAGATACTGGTTTGGGCTGTTGCTATTCAAATGTATATTCCATGGCGAAGTACTATTAATTCTTTTTTTTTCTGTGAGTTAAGAGCACATTAACTTACAGAAAAACTTGGAGGCCATTTTCTGCTTTTGAAATACAGTTCTTGATAAACATGACTGAATGATAAAAACACGTTTCAGTTCTTATTTTGATTTGATGACATATACAAAACTCAGAGGCAGATTTTCCAGAACTATCTGACATGTTATCTCTGACTTCTTCATTATAAAAAGAAAAATGTAGAGGGAAGTACTTTAGTACATTTAGTACACAATGTTTTGTTACCAACACAAAGTTTAGGATCGCCTGTATTTGTAAGTGAACCCAAAATATTGGTGAAGGGAGATTTTGAAGCAGTGAAAACAAGATATTTTGTTAAGATTAGAAGACAGGGTTGCACAGAAAGATAATATTTAATGTAATTGCAAGACTTATTAATAGCTGTAAGACCATTAGCTTATATGATTTGCTTCAGCAATTCATTTTATACGTACTATTTTTTTTGTTCAGATGATGATATTATAGATCAGTTCCACTCTGAGTGATTTTATTAGGCAGCTGCCACTGTATTTTCCATCCTCAGTAATGAAAAATACTTCCCGTGACATGAAAAAAGATGTGTCTTTTGGCTTTTATAACATAGCTTGCAATTGGATGCTAGTTGTCTAGTCCTCTCCATCCGATAAATCCCTGAGTAAACGTACTACAAACTTCAAAAGTTCTCCAGCCCACCTTCTTCTGACAGAAGCTTTCTTTTTTTTATGGTAAGCATTCAGGATGAGTGGCTGTGATCCCATGATTGTTTCAAATCCAGCAAAGAGTGCTACAGTTGCCTTTCATTCTGTCAGGAATGCCAGTCAGGTTGTTGACAAATGTGTGTCTTAATAGCATGTAATGCAGAAGTGATGGAAAAAAGATTCGCAATGTTTTATCTGATACATATTGTGAATGGGTTCCTTGCTTATTTCAGCACTTGGGTAACTTGATGCCAACTTTAACTATCTAAATTTAAACCTTTTGGGCCAGATTTACAAACTGTTTAGATGTCAAAAGATGTAAATGAGCCTGAACTAGGATTTTTTAAAAATATCTGAGAGCAGTCATCTAGGGGCACTGGGCCCATTCTAGGGAGCCCTCGCATCATACCTCCTTCGACACTCCTGTAAGTACCATTGGTACTACCCTGTGTCTTTCCCCTTTGCCTACCAAATAACGCAGAGGTCCCAAGTTATAAACAAGTTAAATCATGAACCAGAAGCTCTCTAGCTACATGCAGTGGTTTTCTGGAGTAATTATTATGTTTTCATGGCAGTCATTTAGAATGGCATCATGCATCTGTAGCACAGCAGTCTGTGCATTGTTCAGACATGCCTGTAGTATTTGAAGTATACAGACTGTCATGAATTTAAATAAAATTCATGCATTCTCTGACACTTTATCCTAAGTAGAACAGAAGTAGCTTATGCCCAAATAGTCAAAGTCAAAGGTTTTTCTTGCTGCAAAGGATTGGACAGAGGTTTGAGATACTCTTTACCTATGGAGAAAATTACCATAAAGATAAAAAGGAATGTAAAAAACCCCCAAATTTCTGTGAGAGGATATGTACTTTTTCACCATCCTGAACAGATGTTTGCAAGTCCGTAATATTCAGGTACACATTTTTTGTATATTTTATTATATGTATTGGTTAATATCTGTGTTTAATACAATTGTTAAATTTCCAAATAGTATTGTAAATTCTGTGCCCTATAGGTAATAGTATAGGTAATACTAATTTAATTGGTCTCCTTCTTTTACCAGTTTCTTGAACAGAATAGTTAATATGTGAGACTAGAAGTAAATGAATATTATAAACGTATAAATGATAGATTAGAACCCTGCTACATTTACATTGCAGTAAAATCTCACGTACGTTAATTAATATAATTGGTAATATTACCAGAAGAAAACTAAATATTTTTGGAAAACATTGCCACCAGCCAGTACCTATGCCTATCAGAAATTCAGTAGGAAGAAAATACATGTTTCTGTTTCCCTTTTCTGTCTCATCAGGTTTATAACATTTATTTTGCTACTAGATGGTATTTTGAATGTTCTGCAGTTTGATATATTAAACCAGGCTTCTTTTATGGCCCATGTTAAGAACACACAGTGCATTCAAATAGCACAGTGGCAGTGGGTCTTTCATCTTGTGCCTAGTGTATTTCATTTCCCCTATGTTCAGATTAAACAAAACTTTTGTATTCGTTTGAAGCAACTGTAAGGAGAATATTTAACACAGGTCAAATGCAGATAGTGGAACTCCAGAGGTCCTTGAAAATATTCTGCCTTTTGACACTGGGCCACAATGGGAGGTGAAAGGGTTGCCACTTTCACTTTTTTTTAAAGGAAGATCATGATGTTCTATTTGTAACATTAGTGGAGCCTCAGTGAATTTTAAAAAGGAATATAGTCAACAAAATGAACAATGAAGGAGTCAACATGACCTTAACTAAAGCCATTATTAGAAATTGAATATATATATGTACACATAAAAAAATCATATGATTGCATAATGTTCTAAACGGTATACATGAATTTAACTTGTAGAATGTAAACATAAAACATGAACAACAGAAAATAAGAAAGGAGAGCATTTCTTGTGTGAATGTTTGTGTAGATACAGATGCAATCAAATCCTCAGCAGGTGGAAGTCAGCATAACTCTCTGATTTCCATGAACTGATTTACGCTAGCTTATTTGTCATTTACAGGTAATATATACATGCATTTGAACATTGTTTTTCAGTTAGACACAGTGAAGAAATGCATGTCAGGTTATTCAGGGTGGTAAACAGCCTAGTTCATCCAGGCTGACTGATTTTCCCCTGCAGCAGTTCCCTTATAAGAGTTTTTTTGAGCGATTCTTCATCTCTTTTGCTGAAAATATTAATTCTGTTTTTAGCCTGTCACTTTTGTGCTAAGCAAGAGGACATATATGCATCCACTGTTTGCTTAGGCCAGAACCTCTGGTCAAAAGTCTTGTGTGTGATGACTGTGAAAGCCATTAACAGGATTTCAGCCCCAAGGCTGGTACCTGTTGTCGGTGCCTCTTTATAGAGGGAAGAATGCCAATTTGGTTGAAAAGTGATCAAGGTCGTACTTTCATTCAGGAAACTTCTCTGTTGAACGGTAGTCCTAATTACGTGTAGGACATTTTAAATCCCCACAACAAAGGAAGGAATGTCAGGAATCATCAGCTTCAAAGTTTTTTGTGTTCTCTTCTGGATGAGTTAATCCTACTGACCAGGACTGAAAGAAGAGCCAGATTACCACCCCAACCTACACAGACAGTTTTATTAACAGTCAGTCCTTTCTAAAACTGCAGCAAGTTAATCTCTTTCAGACACTGCAAATGTTCCTTCCAAGTCAGTGCTTCCAACAAGTACTTCGATGTTAAGTACTAACTAGCTCTTCCAGATCTTGGTCTTTTCCGGGGAGGGTATTTTAACTTGTCTCTTCAGTGTGAGCTCAACAAAAATAAGAATTAACGCAGATCTTTTAGAAACCAGTCAAACTTCTGTACTGAAAGTCCTCCCCTTAAATCTGTGGGCAATATCCTCTTAGTCATGGTTATGGAGGACCTGGAAAAGCATTCCTGTTGCAGGAGGGAAACTCAGCTATTGAATAGTGTGCTGGGTCTGGCTGGGATGGAGTTAACTTTCTTCATAGCAGCCCCTGTGGTGCTGTGTTCTGGATTTGTGGCTAAAACAGTGTTGCTAACAGGCCAATGTTGCACAGTTTCAAGGGTTTCTCTTTTTCCCATTCTGCCCTCACAGCGAGTAGGCTGGGGGTGGGCAAGAGGTGGCCAAAGGGATATCCCATACCATAGAACACCATACTCAGCGATAAAAACTGGGGAGTTTTGCCTTCCAAGGTGGCTGTTCCCCAGAGGCTGGCTGGGCATCGGTCTGCTGGTGGGAGGTAGTGGATGATTGCCTTTGCATCACTAGTTTTATTCTCTTCAATTATTAAACTGTCTTTATCTGGACCCAAGGTTCTCTCATTTTTGCTCTTCCTGTTGTCTCTCCCATCCTGCTGGGGTTGGGGGGTGAGCGAGCAGCTGTGTGGGTGCTTAGCTGCTAGCTGCCATCAACACCACAAATAGATTCAGCAAATTACCACTGAAGACAAACTCTGCAATTAACTAGGAAAATTCATACCTGGCCTTCTCCCTCATCAAAGCTCCAGTCAAAATTAGAGCTCAAAATATCATTTCTTCCTTTTGAAACTGTGCAAGAATCAGATACAGTTATGATCTTCTACCACCACAAACTTGAAAGAAAAAAAAAAAAAGAAATTAACTCAGGAAAATATCTTCTTTCTTCCAGTGGAAGTACTTCTTTACTAGTGTATAGTACAATCCAAGGGATCCTACTAAATATCAGTACTTGATTATCCTAATCTGTGGTTCTGTGTGCTGGTCACAATAACAATTTCATTTCTTCTTCTTCCTCCTCTTCTCTGAAGGATATCACATGGGCTTCAACATTAATAATAGATCTTCAATTTCCTTACTTATAAAAGTCGAAGTAAAACAAAAATTATTTATCCTTTCCTGTACTCCACTTTCAAAGAAGTACCTAAGACAGCATGAAAGTAAGCTAGCATTATTTTGAAACCCCTTCAAATTTTTGCATAGCAAAAATGAGCAGTGCTAACTGGTCAATACCCAGTAACATGCATGCCAGCTCGGCAGTGAATAATCACTTTCAGCTTCCTCTCTGTATTTATTCAGCTTCATGGATGAAAAATAAAAATGCTTCCAGCTGATATAATACATGTGTACAGTTCTTGTCAGTCCTTTAGTTGTAACACAATGAACACAGCTGGTAACAGTTGAAAACTAACTGATTTTCTTTTGGACGTTATTCAGTATTAATATTATGCAGGTCTTTATGCATCTCGCTTATAAGCACCTTTGTGGAAAGATCCTGCCCATCTCCTGTAGTTGACAAAGTAGTTACTTCTGCATATATCTCAACGAAGAAGCAAGTGAGTCTAAAAGAGAAAAATATAACTGTTAACTGATGAAAATACTAATTGTCAATCATTTCTAATTAAGTCAGTAATTTTGGTAAAGTTTTGTCATAATTTGTCAAACGAATGTTTGGGTGGAGTTGTGGATATCTGTTCAGTAATGCATAGCCTCATAGTCTCTCTGTGCGTGTTCTGCAGAATTACATGGGGGAGATCTGTAGGTATATAGATTTTCTCTTTCCCTCCCTCCCCATATACATATATATACATATAGATAAATATGCATTACATACATATCCATGAATATATATTTGTATTTTTTTTTCTTAGTATAACAACTTTTAAGAGGCATATATATTAATACATGTCACTTAAAGGCTGTTTATTGAAAACTTTCTATTCTAATCTTCTGTACATGGACTTACCTGCCTTCAGGAACATGAGTTAAGATCCCATTATATATTTCAATAGTAATCTGAGAGACGTATCTTCACCTTCAGGAAAACAATTTTGCTTTCCATATGTTTCATTCCCATGACTGCTGAGAACAGTCACGCATATAACTCAAACTTGGCTTACAATTTTCAGGTTATTGTGAGCTTCCTCTCATGAGTGGATGTAGTGGGACTGGCCGGGATAGAGTTAATTTTCTTCATAGCAGCTCCTATAGTGCTGTGTTTTGGATATGTTACTAACACGGTGTTGATAGCAGACCAGTGTCGGCTGTTGCTAAACAGTGCCTGCACAGCATCAAGGCTTTCTCTTTTTGCAACTTTGCCCGCACCCACGTAGGCTGGGGTTGGGCAAGAAGCTGGGAGGGGACACAGCTGAGACAGCTGACCTGAATGGACGAAAGAGGTATTATATACACCATATAAATTCATGCTTGACAATAAAAACTGGAGCGGGGGTGAGTTTTTTTCTAAAGGAGCCATTGCTCAGAGACTGGCTGGGCATCAGTCTCCTGGTGGGAGGTGGTGAGTGATTGCCTTTATTTCTTTTCTCTTTCCTTCAGTTATTAAACTGTCTTTATCTTCACCCGTGATTTTTTCTTTCTTTTGTCCTCCTGAGTCTCTCTGCCATCCCGCTGCAGGGGGTGTGAGCGAGCGACTGGGGCATTTTACCTGCCGGCCAGGGGCAACCCACCACAGTGGACTGTAAGAAGTTGCCTGAATTGCATCACCTGAGTTTGGCTGCTGTAACACTGAACTGAGGGAAAACTTGCCCTGCAAAATCAAAGTTCCAACCTGTATGTAGGACATTATTGACCGATATAAATGGCTCGACTTAAAATAAAGGGCATATGCAGTCCTAATAGTCCTGTTATATTCCATTTAACTGATCTTGCTTTGCAGTCATACCATATTAAAAAATGAAAGTAACTGACTACACTGCTGAAAACGAACATTTGCCCCCAAAATATTCATATACATAAGATGAAGGAATGTAAAACTTTGTAGTTTCCACTAAAAATCTTTGTTTACTAAAAAGTGCCAAATTCAAAATAATTTTCAATTCTATATATCATATTACTAATAAAGGTGGCTGTCTCGATGAGGGAGAGCCTAGCAATTAATAGAAGTTTAATAGTGCCACCAGAATTTTCAAATTGTTTTTCTTCTGCCTCCAGCAGCATCACAATTTTCTTCATTGCATACTGCAAAATTTAATTACAAGTTTAACAACAGGAGCTAATGGTGCTGTGCGTGTACAGGTGAGCAGGTGATCATAGTTAGAATATGTGAGGTAAAAGCTGACATTTGGTTTGAAAATTAGTTCCAGAGCTCAAGGTCAAAGTTCAGAAGGAAAGTAGACTTTCAAAGAAAACATCTTTGCAATCAGTATCTGAAATTTAAATTCCAAATCATAAAATCAGTTATCCTTAATGCCCACAAAGTAGATTTTGACCATTAACTTTTCTCATTTTCTGTCCCATTTGGGTACACACTCTCAAATGATTTTCAAGTGGAATCTTTCCATCTTGAACATCCTTAATTCAGTTCAACTCTCTTTCCTAAGTGCTTATTTTTGACACTACACATGAAGAATAAAACCCTCAGAGTGACAGTCTGTGATCATGTCTCATGTGGTGGACTTCATTTGCTTTCAGTTTATATTGCTATCAATTTATGACTTTGTTCCTTAAATAGTTATCTTTTTTCCACATTGTAACTGATATATTGAATGATGTATATTTGAGAGGTATTTCAAGGAATCTTAACTTCAGTCATTAACTGGTTATCTCTTGGCTCAGGAACCGTTAGTTTGTTGAGAGAAAGTTAATATTTTTAAAGCAAATAAAACAGCTTTTCAATATGTAATTATTTTCTTATCAATTTTACATTTTCATGCCCTTTTGAGCATCTAGCATGCAGTGCTTGAATTTACATTTAGCTCTGCAGGAACTGCTTTAAATATTATTATTACGAAGGAAGAAATCAAAAATCAAAGTGAATTCTTAGTACAATAGTGAGGTATAGGAAGGTGCAATTGCAGTAACAGCAGCCTGCATTATTGTATAGAACTAAGTCACAGCTTGACAGAAAGTCCCTGCTGAGGAGGAAATGTAGGGGAACTGGCAGAATTTTGCTACATCTGCTCCCTACTGCTAATAAGCTTTAACCTGTTTCATTTTTATTATGCTTACTGTTTAGAAATTTTGCTTCCGAAATTATATCTGTAACTATGAGAACACATAAAAGGGAGCACGACAGGTAGGGCTGTTTAAAAATTTAAAACTATCGGCAAGGGATATTAAAGGCCGTAATGAATAAGATGGTTGCCTTCTCAGTGTGGGTTTTTAGAGTTCAGGCACTGCAGCGTTGGTGGAAAGACTGAGTGTAAGTAGTGGGTAAAACAGATTTCATAGCTTGAGTAGCTTGTACAGCCAGAAGGCACCATTAGATCATTTAGTCTGACCTGTATATCACAGACCATTACATTTCACCCAGAAATGCCTGTTTTGAACCCTGTGAGTATACTTAGACTAAAATATATCAGACCTTAAGAGTTTAAAATGCTTTATGCCACAGGATGAGAACTGAGAGGCTGAGCTTCCCATGCAGTAGGAGGGGTGTTTATCAGGTTGGTAAGTACACATGGTAGTGTGACTACTTCTGCAGAATAAGCCAAACAACCAAAGGCTTGTATGCACTTAACAAAAGTGAAAATACCTTCCTGACCCCTTTGACTTAGAGAAAAAAATACGGGTATTCATATTGTATCAGAGCACTTGCTTACTGAAATGTCCTGCTGAAGCCATAAACAGTTTCTTCAGGAAAAAAAAACAAAACTAAAAAAAACACCTAATAAATGAAACCACCACCCCCCCCAAAAAAACCCAAACCAACCAGAATAAACAAAAGTTAGACTTAATCTGTCTCATTATGTATCAGTGGGAGTAATTAAGGGCCCAGTAAGAGGGAAAATCTTCTCCTTCAAGAAATCATATCCATTTTTAAAGCTAATATTCATTGTCTAATTCTGAATTTCAGGCATTATGCCCCTTTGGCAGCCATAGTGGCAGTCCTGTGCTTCTCAGATTCTCAGTCCAGACACATTCTTTGCAGTCCTTTGAACTCTGATTAATCAGTGCTATAGCTGAGGTTTAAAACCATCTAAAAATGTGGGGAAAATGGTATTGTATGTTTTCCATTTGATATTATTACATGCTTCCCATAGCCGATTATCCAACATTTTAAAATCTTTCTTTTGCTCTGGTGGTGGCATAATTGCCACATACAATTATGAAATGTATTTTGAAGAGGGATTGAAATGTATAAAATTCAGTGGGTAGTCCATGGGGCTATTGAGACTGTGCTTTTAGATAATGGACTAGAGCAAGATTGTGACACTTACCTGATAAATCACGCAAAAATGGAAGTCTCAGTCTTAAATAGGAGATTATTCTCCATTCCTGTGCATGCAGAGGTATGTGTCTTTCTTTCAGCAGGCCAGTTCGCATTCTTCTATATTTCTTTCAATTTATTCTAACAAGTAATTATTTGAGCTTACTTTTCAAGAAAACTTCCAGGTTGGTAAGCCCAGAAAGCAGAGGTGTTAGCCTAGTTATTACAGACTTTGTGTACGGTCTTCAGGCTTTCAATTCTTTATTTGTTCTAGAGACTCGTTCAAAGCTGACTGTGTCTTCATGGAAATGTGATACTGATTGCTCTTATTTTGATCATGTCACAGAGCTTCTCAGTTTCTGAAATGAAAGAATGAAAAAACAGAGATCCAACAACAGAAAAGAGAAACAAAATTAACAAGCAAATGATGTCCTTATGTACTAAATATAATCAAAAGAGAGCATGTAAGTTTAGGTCTTTAATTTCAGCTCAGCCCTTTTGTCTGTGATACAGAAGTGATAAAAATTTATACCATTTCTTGACCTCTGTTGACAGTAATGGTAAAAGACAGAATAGCAAGTTGCTAAATTTTTCTGTTTGAGTGACACAAGCTATAGATCATATGTAGTTATTGATCTGATTTCTTATAAACTCTTTAAGTTTTCATGAGTTTCCATATTTGCTTATCTTTTTAATATAATGCTTACATATACTTACAGTAGTACTATTCAGAGACCATTTGCCATGGAAGTTTTGATTCTGCAAAGACTTAAATGTATCCTGTACGCACCAAAAGGCTGTCTCAACTTATAAAATCGAATTTACGCTAGATTTATTGTGGGATTTGGGCCCTAAGAGTGATGTTAGTTAATTTTTGTGGCAGTTTCTTCTGACATACTTGGTTGACTACCATAAAATTTTAGCCCATCACTTTGACAAATCCTAATAATAGCCAGCAATATATTGTATAGATTTCAGATTTCCTATGCTCTTGCTAATATACTTGAGGTATGCTCATTTTATTCACCTGCAAAATGCTGCTCTGGGAAAAGTTAAGCTGTTGTGTTTGGCATGTTAATTGCTGACCATTTCATATCTAATAGTTAATTTTGCATCCCTACCATACCTGCATGCAGAATTTTTCAGAATTATTACGAAGAAAACTTAATTTAGATTTTTTTCCAAATGCCAGCATATGGAAATATAATCATTATATTGAGAGGTGACGTTAATTTGAAATGCATTCGAATTAAAAAAATTGATTAAAAGTACCCTTAGAAATCTTACTGCCTCTGGAGTTCTATACCCATATTTTTTCCCGTGTATTTACTTTCCCTTTTTCGTGTTTATGTTTTTTAAAGATAGATAAAGACTGCACAAAAAAGAAATTATTCTGCTAAATGTGCTATCAGATGCTGTTACAAAAAATAAAGAACAACCTTGTTTTCTCTAGATTTTCCCTGGTTTAGTAACACCAAGTACGTACAGGCTCAGTTTTCCAGTTGACATTGTACACAATAGTTTCTAGATGACACAGTGGTAACTGAACTACCGTCAGCTTTGTCCAACACATTGTGGAGTAGAGAGGACTAAAATTTCTGAAGAACTTGTTTCTTTTTATATTAATAGTGTTTATTCCATGATAAATATTCAGGTTTATAAGACCTCATTTTTGGTCTGCCAGTCTTGTGTTAATGTATTTTTGGCATGCAGCAAATAATCTGTTTTATTTCAGGAAGCAATACTAAATGACAGACTTTCTTATTTTTGTAAGATTTGCAAAAAAGAATATTCTTAACAATTTTATTGTTATAAAACACTATTCATTCTTTGAATTCTGGCGTGTTATACCAGGAATGCATGTGGCCTATTTATTAGACAAACTAGGATGTTGAAAAAGATTGCTTCTATCCTACTTTCTTCAGGAACTGACATTTTTATTCTTATGCAGTTTTCCTAGTGGAATCTTTACTTTTTAAAGTCATAAACCTATTGTTGTGAGAGAGTCTCTAGCAAAGCTTAAACTGGATCTCAGGAGTTTGATGCACTCTGTTTAATGTAGGCAGTGTAAAAGAAATTTTAAATGTATTATTTAAAGGCACATTAATCTTGCTGCTATAATGGTGTAATAATGCATACCATAGAAGGTTTTCATAAACTCAGCTTCTAAAAGTAACATCACAGTATCTTTCTTTTTGTTCTCCAAGTCAATTCTTTGTAGAGATAGCAATTACGCATTCATCTCTGTCTCTCATATCCTGATTCCATATTCGTCTGTGAGGTAGGTAGACCTTAGTCCTTACTCACACAACAAAAAGAAAATTTCTCATTAGGAACAAATGGAGGATAGTCAAAATAAACAAATTTATATAATAAATGTTAATAGTTGAAATGTGTACCTTTTTCAGTTAAATTAAGTAAAATAGTTAAATGCTTATACAATGGATTGAGTATAGGTTTGTCCTGTAGTCATTATTCCTGTGTTTTTATTGGGATTTTAATAGGTCTGCCTTTGATTTTTTTTAATAAAAAAATATACTATTAGTTAGAGAAATTCTTTTTTAAGGTTAGCACTTTTAAAACCACACTCTGTGTAAGTTAGTTTACAACCCTTACAGTCCAGCATTTTTCATTTAACTATGCTCATTGCATTGGGCTGTGGTTTGCTTTGTAGCGGTATTCTGAATGCATTAGGCATTTATTAATGTAAGAGTATTCTGTAGCTCTCCTGAATATGTGCAATGAAAATCAAGTGAATCTTTACTAAGAACTAAGGCATACAAAATGCAAGGACTCAGTAATACTGTGAACCAATGTGATAACTTCTTGTGTCTGAGCAAAGCTCAGGAAAGCATTATGCACATAGCAGTTCAGATAACCATTTTAGTTTAATGTACAGGTACAGGTTAATTACAAGTTTAAAAACCAATTGACAACCTCTGTTGTTAACCTTCCTTCCTGTGATATGAAAGGGCTTGTATTTCTGCATTAAACATGTTCATAAAAGTGTTAGCTAAGGAGTGTTTCTTCCAAGCTACTTTTTCAGCTTCAGCCTATGCATGAATTTAAAGTATAGGAAGAGTTCCTATTCTCGTTTCTCGTTATTAGGTACCTTACTGAATTGGATGTCATTTGATAACTGTAGTTCTGTGGCCTTCTACAGGTTTTCAGCCAAGCCCCTCGACCCCTTCTATTTCTAGCTAATCATCCTTACGCTTTGGCAGATTTGAGTTAAGCATCCATTGCTCAACCTTGTTAGAGGGGTTAAAACAGAGCGGACTGTCTGGGTGGCTCCAGTGTAATAGGGCTCAAGATCCCCATTCCTGTAGCAGGTGCCTAAAGCAGGCAAACCTCCTGCTCGGCACTGTCTGGGACTGTCTGTTGTGTTTTGGTTGTCTGTGCTGTCTTATTAGTATAAGCAGGGACCGAAGATCTATGTGTCCCCTTAAAAGTGGGATTCCAGTTTTTTCTGGGATTCTGCTTTGGGGAAAAGGAGAAGAGGATGCGTTTGTTTTTTTTCTCAGAAAGAGGCCAAGAGTAACCACATCAAACTCCCACTTCTTCCAGCCCAATATTCTGATGCCAATACCTCTGCTCAGCTAGCTGAAGAAGCACTTCAAAGCTCTTATCTGCATTCTTCAGCTTGACTCTGTGTTCACCATTGATCTCTAAAATCAGTCTGGAATATCACAGATGAACATAAAACTCCCTTAGAATTACAGAAATACTGGAAAGGACTAGTTGTTGGAAGGGACTAGTTGTGAAAATTCAACCAGTCCAGTCAAGAAAGCCCAGTTGTTTTTCTTCACCAAACACACCACTGGTATCAGCGTAAGCATAAACTCTTATCTAAGAACATAAGAATAGCCATACTACTGTAGACTCTGCTTAGTATTCTGACTCCAAACAGTAGCCCTAAGCAGATGTGAATAGTAAAATCAGGAAAAGCATATATCTGCTGTAATATTCTCCCAACCTCAAACTATTTTAATTCCTATTTAAATTAATTAAATTAATTTTAATAGTTATATAAATCATTAATTTTTGTAAATTTTATAAAATTGTAACTATTGTATAAATTAAGAATTAACTAAGAATTTTAATATGCCCCTTATAATCCCCACTGAATCTGTGTTCAGGCTCCCCTTGAATCCCTGTAAAGTTCTTGCAACCACAGCATTCTCCATCAAGGAACTCCAGGGGTCACCCACCATCGTTCTTTTTGAAACCATGCTCTTACTAATGTCATTTGATGATCCGTAGTTCTTGTACAGAAAGACAAGCCTGCAAAATCAATTCTTATCCCTATCCACCCTTCTTATGTCATGTATGATTTTGTAAACCTCTGTCATTGTCCCTGAGAAGGCTGGTGAACATTTCCAGTCAGACCCTCCAGAGCTTTTGATTATCCTTGTTGTCCTCCTCTGAACACATTCTGCATCTAATATGTCATTTTTCACTTGAGAGATGCAGAGTTGTTTATCTTACTCAAGGTGCAGGTGAACTGTGAATTTCTACAGCAACATAATGTTACCCATTTTCTTCTCTATTCCTTTCCTACGAATTCATAATGTTTTACTTGCTTTCTTGACTGCTGTCAGCTGCTGTGATTCTTTGTTAACCAGTCCATGAAGCCTTTCCAGGATGTTACTTAGCTTAGCAAGGCACTCTTCTCAGTGTTTACAGTAATATGGCATCAACCTACTTTTGTATTAATAAAATTTCAGGTAAATAACAGAGTCACATTCTCAGTCCTCCTCAAATCTACTCCGTACCTTCTGTTTTTCCCCTGAGTTATTGAAATGTGTATTGTATTACCAGAAGAATACCAGTATTTTCTTCATGGTGGGAAAAGGCCTTTGTGGAATTGTGGTTTTTTTCCAAAGTGAAGTGTTAAAAAATGAGAGTGTTCATAGTCCTCTGGATAGGGAATGATATAGATACAATGCATGCATTTTGAAAAATCTACTTTTTGACTTCCTTTTCCAAACTTTCTGGGACTCCATCTTTCCCACCTTTGATCAATTGAGTAGCAGATGATCCTGTTGGCAGAGGGAAGATATTATGGATCATGTTTTGAGGACAGTCTAACATGAGATTCAGTAAGAGCTAAATCACTTGTCATATCAAATCTTTGTCCAAAGTTTGGGGATCTACCATTTCATAGCATGGCAGAATCAGAATCCTGTCATAGTGGGGCCTCTGAGATGATCCAGTTTGCATCCATTCCTGAAAGAAGACATTGTTAGAGAGTCATTTATTTTCAGAGGCTGTCTCCTGCACAGCGAAAGGATGTTACCTGGCTTCCTTCTCCAGCCCTCTTTGAATCAGATCCTGTAAAAGTGTAGCACAGAAGCAGCATCCATCTCCATATTACCTCAGCAGTCAGACAATGAACCTTTACAGTCTGCTCATTTTCCCCATGGCATCCGAACTTTTCCTGGTACCAAGCTACCTTGCAGTATTTGTTCTTAGAAAGGATTAACTCCTGTGGAAAAGCTAACAACTGGAAACAGGGATTTTCAACAGGCAGACCCTCTCCCATGAACTGAAAATCATTTGAATACCAATAGCTAGGAAATAAGTGTTTAAGGGCAAATACCTTTAGATGACAGCTACACCTACAGCCTAATGAAATTTGGAAAGATTTGTAAAATTCAGGTCAAACATACTTTAAGTAATCACTGCTTTCAACAGCATTTGGCCCAACAGTGTTTTCTCATCTCTCAGTCATAAAAATTTTACAAAGGTTCCCAAGAATTATTTGTCACTTCTTTTTCAAGAGTTACAAGCCAAACTGCTTCCTCTTCTACTTCAATTTTTTTTCCCCGAGGCTGTGAAGATGTAGGAGTAGGCCAAAACCTGTGCTCCTTTATAGAACAGTCGACAACAGTATCCTTGGGCAAGAACACTAACAACATGTTTTTCTTCATAGTACCACAGCTGTCTGCCAAAAGTGCTGGATCTCATTGATGAGAGACCAGAATCAATTGTAAAGAGCAACTTAGTCATAAAATAATTCCTCTTCATTTTCACTCTTAATACTTACTTATATTGTTCCAGCATCATCTGAATAGAATTTCTTAGCAGACCTTATATATTCATCCTCATTTACTAGACAGGCTATCATAAAGATATTCGGCTGTTTAAGACAGTTGTAAATTTCTGAAAGGTAACTCATAAATGCAGCATCCACGTACAACACAAATGTCAGCAATTTCTTGAAAATAAGTCAGGAGAGGTGATTGTTAGAAGTACTTCTGTAAGATTCTGTAGCAGCAGATGAAAGATTATTAGTCCCCAGTAGCTCCATCACTTGTGCTTTGTGCAAACTCCAAAGTTAAAGGTTATGAGGGCTATGGTACTGTACAGGTGCACCGTGAATAGTCTTTCACTCAGAATGATTCTCATTTGTTAAATTTGGAAATGTACTTTCTCCTGGCCTTAATTTTCGTGTAGTTCTTCATATTCTAAATGGCAGCTGAAGGCAAGCAGAAATAGTGAGTAATTGATTTAACAACCTAAGACAAGTACAGGGAAGTAGAAAAGTTTGTCTTAGTGCTTGATGTGACCTGAGAGCGCTTCTTTAGACTTTTTTTTCTAAACAGTACCTCAGCACCTTGGGCCAGCAAAGTGGCCTTTAAGCCTGAATGAGCATAACTTTTTTTTTCCTCCATGCAAAGCTCCAGTATTTCATCTTTTCAAACTGTTTTACAGCACTCAGAGCAGAATTATATTGACAAGGTTAGAATTCATCTCCTAGAGGAGAATACCGTGCTCCTCCTGTTAAGTGCTAATATAACATTTATGTGTTGGTACCTTAATAATAGCCCCAGCTAGCCTAATGAAAGTACTGAAAGCAAACAGTACTCACTGAGATTTTATTATGACTGAAGTGACTGCAATTTGAGACAAATTATCCCTATTTTTGTTCCCATATCAAAAACAGACATGCTAAAGCAATTGCTACATGTTTGGTATAGAATTAGACTCCACTATCGTTAATATAGAAGTAAGTGCATTTTTCATGTAAACAGCTCACGAGGGTCAAGCATCAAAGATATTCTGTGCAAAATGCTTGTCAATAACTTTGTGAGTGAATTTTGAAATAAAGTGCCTGTAACCTGTCATTATTTCTTCCTCTCAAAGTTGAGAGCGAGTGGATGAAAATTGAGCTTGTGAATTGAAGGTACTGTGAGTTATATGGCCTTATCGACTTCAGGCAAAATGACAGGTTTGCCTTGTTATTATTTTTCCTTTCAGAGGTCAGGCAATGGACAATATTACCAGTATATACTGCGGTGTAAGCAAATTGGTATATAAAAAAAGTTATTATCTGTGTACACAAAGAAGACGGTGTAAGTCGCTAATATTAAAAATGCTTAATATATTGTCTCTCCATAAAAATGGAGGAAAAACTAAGAAAAAAATAATCTACTGGCCAGAATAAGCATTTCAACTGTTCAACTATTTGAACAGTTGTTCAAAAAAAAAGTACGTTCAGAAAGCTGGTAAGTTAATGTAAATTCATACTTTTTGAGAGTATGTATATCAAAAAATGGGGTTGCTTTCCATAAATAGACCTTGTTGTATATGTAATAGGAGTATGAGTATATGCGTGTAAGTATAAGGTAACAGCAGACCTAAATGTGTGTACTGGTTTTGGCTGGGATGGAGTTAATTTTCTTCATAGCAACCTGTATGGTGCTATGGTTTGGATTTGTGACCAAAACAGCGTTGATAACACACCAGGGGTTTTAGTTATTGCTGAGCAGTGCTTACACAGCGTCAAGGCCTTCCCTGTTTGTCACACTGCCCCGCCAGCAAGGAGGCTGGGGGTGCGCAAGAAGTTGGGAGGGGACGCAGCTGGGACAGCTGACCCCAGCTGACCAAAGGGATATTTAATTCAATATAACATCATATTCGGCCATAAAAACTAAGGGGAGGAGTCTTTTGGAAGATAGCCATTGCCCACAGTCTAGCTGGGTCTCAGTCTGCTGGTGGGAAGGTATTGAGTAATAGCCTTTGCATTGCTTGTTTTGTTTTTCTCCTTTCTTCTTCCTTTTTTCTTTCCTTTTAAACCGTCTTTATCTTGATCCACAAGTTTTCTCACCTGTGCCATTGGGGAGGGAAGGAGTAAGCAAGCATCTGTGTGGTGCTCAGCTGCTGGATGGAGTCAACCCACCACAATGTATTGTTCCTAGTTTAAAGCGCTAAGGTTGTTTTTGCTTGTATTCAGATGAAAAAGTGTTGAATACATAGTAACAATACAGGGACAAGATAATTCTTTTACGAACTCATCTTAAGTTTGTTAAGATTCAAAGGTAATGCTATTTAATGCACATAGGTACAATTAATTTGGTTTGAAATGGCTACAGGTTCACAATTTCTTACTCTGTCTCATGGAAGAGTGTTTCAGTATTTTGAAACACTATATGCACTTCCTATACCTGTTAACATGCTACAGTGCAATTTATACTAAATTTTTTACTAAGAAGTAAGCAGAAAGCCTGTCCCACTTCTTTAATACCACCAGAAGAAAAGGAACTCAGTTACTCAGAGTTAGCCTACCAAGTTAGCTAATTAGGTGTGCTGGTTGATGTGAAAACAATTTAAATATACTTTCTAAATGAGCTCTGCTATTAAAGAAACATGTTTTATCTTCTAAGAGGGTTTGTTCAAGATCATTCTGCTGTTCAGAACTATCTGAACTGTATCTTTGCTGCATCTGAACTGTATCTTTAGTACTCCAACTTTTAAAATAAATCTTATGATAAGCTTTACTAACTCATTTGTGTAGTTTCAGTAGTTCCTACCATTTCTATTCTTCGAAACCATTGGTATGGACAAAAGTTACTGTATGCAAAAAGACTTTTTATTGCAAAATGAGTGCAAAATACATTATGATCAGCATTTTTTTAAATAGTATAGGCATAGTAGTAGTTTGAGACCGCAAAAATGAGCAGATATTAACTGTAAGACAAATTCATAATTGCTCAAGATGAATTTTCAATAAGAAGGAAAGTTTAGGGGAAAAACAGTCTCCACGAAATAACTGTACTGCACATACTTTTTTGAATATATCAGCTGAATACGAGCAACATTAATTTCTACCAGCTCTGTAATATGCACAATATTTTGTTTATCTTTTAGGTTGACGATTCAGAGATGTATCATGATGTAACTGCAGTGTGTGGGTTGCTTGCTGTGGTTGTAATATCTCACCTACCCAGAGATGCTGCCATTGAATGGCATGTTGTTGCAGTAGTTGATGATCCACTCCAAAGAAAACATTTTGCAATGAAGATGTTGTCAGAGGGCTTCCAAATTGAGTGTGAATCTGTGGAGTCTAGTTCTGCATCTTGTGCATCAATCTCTGTACGTCTAAGCTTGATTTCACCATCCACTTCTCAGCTTGATTTAGATGGACCTCTTCATGACTTAGTTGCTATATTTAGACAAGCTGCTGAGAAACTTTCAGAAGACTGCAGTGCAAGTCCTTTGTGTTTTAGAGCTTTCTTCAAGGAGGATGTCTTTGATGCTGGAACACTGCAAACAGGTAAGACTTATGATGACAGAAACCAGCTGTTAATACTAAGCATAAGGTAATTTTTGTTCACTTCTACATAAGGTTTCATTTGAAGAAGACATTTTAGAAATGCCTTTCAAGGATAGTGGCCAAGAAGGCCAAAAGTTGTGCCAGGGGAGGTTTAGATTGGATATTAGGAAAAATTTCTTCACCGAAAGGGTTATCAAGCACTGGACCAGGCTGCCCAGGGAAGTGGTTGAGTCACCATCCCTGGAGGTATTTAAAAGACGGGTAGATGTGGTGCTTAGCGACATGGTTTAGTGGTGGACTTGGCAGTGCTAGGTTAATGGTTGGACCTGATGATCTTAAAGGTCTTTTCCAACCTAAACAATTCTATGATTCTGTGATTAAGATACGTTTGCTCTTTTTCTGGTTAGCAGGCATGCTTCTCATATAGAAAGGCTCTATTCTTGGATCTTTTGAAGTCCAAACAGGATAAAGTCCTGGATTACTTGTTCTGATCTCACAGCTGACCTGATTTGAGTAGGAGGTTGGATTAGACAATGTCACTCCAATCTGAGTTATTCTGTGGTTCTGTGAAAGAGAAGTTGCTGAGAAATCCAGCCACCTCAGGGTCAACATAGGGACAGTGAATCTTTTGCATAAAAGTCTTTGAACAGTTGTCCATTTGGTAGCTTATTTTTGTCATGATCTAGAACTATGTTCAAATAACCAAATTCTGCACTCTTTTGCAGGCACTCTTTTTTAACAGGCACTCTTTTGAGAACAAATAATGAAATATTAATGTTTTAAAACAAGAAAATGGTGTTGTATCCTCTAGATTAAAGGGTGTCCGGTTTTGAACATGGGCTGATTTCTTACCAACTTATTTACATAGAACTTGCTAACCAAACAAATTTACTGTTTTTTCCCAATGTTTATTTATTCAAAATCTCATTCCCTTACCAAGTAAAGAGAATACAGAACAGTAAATATAATGTTGCAACTATAATTTATTTCTTATGTTATACATCTGTATTTTGGGCTATGCTCAATTTGGGATAACTAACATTATGCAAGAGCACAAAAGCTTATTTTATCTGTCAGGCCTACAAAACTGGTAGACCATACTTGTACTGAAATGAATAAGAGCTTTGTTATCAATTTGGGAAGGAACAAAATCAGATCCTTAGTCTATATTTATCTCAAACATGCATGCACTTTAAAAATCCTTGCAGACCACAACTGATCCATATTAATTAGCTGACATAAATGTTAGCCCTCAAATATTCTACTGTCCTATTTTTTTTTCTTAACCTGCAGCAGTTTTTGAAGAAAATTCAACTTGACATTGTTTAATAGATTTAAAGTACAGGAATTGAAAGCTATAAAAATGTGGCATAGAATAAGCATATTTAATCCAGGAAGCAAGGAATGAACATATAGTCTAACAGAATGTTGTTGTTTTTACTGCATCTTGTTTAAGAGCTAAAAGGAAACCTGATAAAACATGTTCCTGGCATGGGATTAACATTACCGTTTTGCCTGCTCTCTTTCTGATATTTCTCAGGCCATAGAATAATTACTTCCAAATAAATTTCATTTGCTTTATTAAATATATTGCTCAATATAATGTATAAATTGTGTGCATAACAATTTGATTCAATTCCATTCATGTTATACTACCAATAGCATAGACATAGAAAGATTTGTTGTGATTGTCATATATTCATTCTGGTTGTGTTCAGATCTCTGCTCTGTCATAATAATTCCTGTCATTATAGCAATTTTATCATTATCTCCACTGGTAAAAAATACATTCTTGCAAATCTGTAGAATATATGGAATACATTAAATTTACAAGTAGCACTAATTCATTGATGAAGAATTTAAGAATAACTTTTTTCTACTTAGGAAGAATTTCCAGAAAGTTCATGTAATGGGAAGAAGAAATATGCTATACATTTGAAAATAATTTCTCAAATTAAAATAGTTGTTGCTGAAGTGTGTCTTACTGATAGTTTCAATCTGATGTAAGACTTATATATATATATATACTGTTTCTGATTCAAAATCAGAATACTGATTTTTAATATATTGTTAAGAGACAGGGACATATTTAAGTGTTCTGCTAATATGTGTCCTTGGAACCTTGAAAGGCATGTAGTCTCCAGTGAAGCCTCCTCAGCTTTCCAAAGGATGCAGCATATTACTGAACTATGTCCTTGACTATCTTTGGTACTATTATTGTAATTATACTTCTCATAATTTAAAATGTACTCACACATATAAACTCTGAGTTGAAAAAGCACTGTATAAGGTCTCCAAGGTGTTCCCATTCATTTCAGTATCCCCTAGGCAGTGTCCATAAGCAAGATGACATAGTCTATGTTTTATCTTCTCAGTTATTACTGGCACTCTTTAGTTTTGACTGGCAGAACTACTGCAAATGTGTGTGTCCTTTAGTGTGCCTCACAGATGTAATACACCAGAACTAATACCAGGTCTTTCTTTTGAATCCCATGACATTTTAACCTGCCTATAACACCAGCCCAAGGTGTTAGAGATTGTTAAGTTCTGATGACCACAGCTTCTTCCAGTTTCTCATAATGTATTCCTGTTTTCCTCTTGAGCCTTAAGGTGGTCCTCATGTTTCATCTAAAACAGCCCATTAACTTGTCAGGCTGCTTCCTAAATCTGAATGCAGGACCAAGGTAGAAAAAAAGGCATGTTTTACATTACCCAGAAGTTTAATTCATTACCTGAATAGAATTCGAAACATACATATAATATATTTAGGCAAGTTCAAATAAGCTTGTTCTGTTTATAGAATGCATGAATCTGAATGTGGCAAGTCACAGGAGGGAACAGTACTGGCTTCCAGAATAGCACTGGTTTGTGTCTTGTCAGCTCTGAGCATGGCCAAAACTTGCTCATACCTGTCTCTGTAGACTTGCGCTAAGATATTTTGAGTATTTGGATGTCTCTGTGGTGATTTCTACTGCCTCCAAAGGTTACTTTCTGTTGCAGAGTATGTTTAGGTGTGTATCAGAATTTACTTATGCTACTGTGCTGGTCTTGGCTGGGATAGAGTTCATTTTCTTCACAGTAGCTAGTATGGGGCTATGTTTGGGATTTGTGCTGGAAACAGTGTTGATAATACAGGGATGTTTTTGTTATTGCTGAGCAGGGCTTACACAGAGTCAAGGCCTTTTCTGCTTCCCACCCCACCCCACCAGCGAGGAGGCTGGGGGTGCACAAGGAGCTGGGAGGGGACACAGCTGGGACAGCTGACCCCAGCTGACCAAAGGGCTGTTCCACACCATATGACGTCATGCTCAGCATGTAAAGCTGGGGGAAGAGGAAGGAAGGGGGGGACGTTTGGAGTGACAGTGTTTGTCTTCCCAACCATTACGCGTAATGGAGCCCTGCTTTCCTGGAGATGGCTGAACACCTGCCTGCCCATGGGAAGTAGTGAATGCATTCCTTGTTCTGCTTTGCTTGCGTGTGCGGCTTTTGCTTTAGCTATTAAACTGCCTTTATCTGAATTTTACTCTTCCGATTCTCTCCCCCACCCCACTGGGGGGGAATGAGCAAGCAACTGTGTGGTGCTTAGTTGCTGGCTGGGGGTAAACCATGACAGCTACTGATCAGACAGTTGGTAAAACTGTCTTTCAAACACAGAATAGCACTTTACTAGGACACAGGATAAAGCAGAAATGTACTGATCTTGACTCGAAAATCTGCAGGCCTAATACACAGACTTTTAAAAAATATTATTTCCTTGGTGTGGCTGCCAGAACAGAAATGATATTGAGAGCGCAGTTTTTCAGTTGCCATTTATTAATTCAGCTCAGGTAGTGCTGGTTGCTAACCATCTGTGTGATGATCCGTTAGTGACATGTTTGATCTCCGACACGTGTTAGACATTGTTAATCCCACAAGTAGATCTGTCCTTTTGGAGTCTTCAGCTACCATCGGATGCATTGTCTGCCGAGGAAAGATAATAACATAGCAGGGGACGCTAGACACTGCTATTCAAATATTTTTAATGTGAAACACATCAGACAGAGGTATCTATAATGGAAAAGACAGACATTATCATGTCTCAGAAATCAAGAGAGATGGTTGAGGAGATAACTGTTCCAGTCTGAGTGGATTTCAGGTGGACTTCCATCATGTCATAAGATTAGCAAATAGTCTTCAATAATTCTTGTAAGAACTTGAATTGCAATGTATTGTCTCCTCTAGCAAAAGCATGGAAAAGAATAAAGGTACTTTTTTCTGATTAGAACTTAAAATCATTGGAGTGAAAGGAGGAAATACTGCCACAGATCTTGTCAAATGAGCGTCTGATTAGATGAGTGCTTTTTTGGTGCAAAGAAATTGTCGTTTATTTAGAACTGTCCAAATAAATCAGAGAAATTTGTTTGTACCTGACACAGTAAGATGAGAACCAGGAATATATATACTCTGCATATTGCGACAGGTTATTGGAAATTATTATAGCCGGTATTACTGATGTCAAAAGAAGCTAAAGGTTTGTAGTGCAAATTTGAGACGGATAGCTTTCTGTCATCCTAAGACCAGATGTAAAGTTTTATTGAACAAAGTGCAGTACTGATGGTGAACTTCTCAGAGGCAATCCCTCATAACATACGAGAGCATTATGGGCACCGTGCTGAGACCACAGAACGTGTTAGAAGTAGGAGGATTAGATTAAGCTGACATATATACTTAGTAAGATGCTGTTAAGCCTTTAGAAGTCTTTAACATAAATTTGACTATTTCTTTCTTATTCTCATTTAAATATGCATTAATATAAACGTGTCAGGATGATTTGCTATACCATCCAGTTGACTAGATTATACTTCAGTATAGGAAAGATGAATGTTCATAAGTCACCCCATTATGATTTCACAAGCCTTGTTCGCAGGATGTATGCAAAATATTTTTGAATATTTATTAGGGAGTAGAAAAGGTCCTGCATTCACCAGAACATCATATTACATAATCCGTTTTTAATACTATAGAAAAAATGAGGTGGGAATATAAAAAGGCAAAAGAGAACAGGAATAGAGAGAATCTGGTAGCAGCATTAAAATGAATATATAATTAGTTTTAAATGTGGCTCTACTCTGTAAACGCTTAGGACTAAAAGGCTCTTAGTACTTATGTGTTTATCAAGTTTCAATGATACTATAGTTTAAAAGAATTCTAATATGGGTCGAGTATAATTTAACTAGACTGTAGAAAATCTTGCTTGAGATGGGACTGTTTCTTCTATTGAAAGAGAAGCCCTGGTGGTTAGGCACTCAGTTAGTCCTTGCACTGGCATAGTAACACCCTGACGCATGTACAACATACTGCTTTTAAACTAAAGATTTTCCATCTGATAAGATTTAAAATATTCCATTTATTAAAATACTGCATTATCAACACATTTTCCAGATGTTTTCCAAAACACATAGTTTCCAGTACTGGCAGATATATATTATGTAGTGTAAATCTAAGAGAACTGGAAGAAGATCAAGTGAAGATACCAAGATGCATTTTCTTAATAACACATGTCCATGTGCGTTAGTTTAATATTCTTTAACTAATGCACTTTAAATTCACTCTGGGAATTAATTTCAACTTAACTTTCTTGATGGATATGCCCTTATACACTGGGAGATAATTTCCCATGGGGACAGCTGGAATCCCAACCCCCAAACATTTGTACGCAGGCCTACATGTTCTCATGTGAGTAATTGGTATTTACTCAGCAGTCTTGGAAAACTACTCATGTGAGTAGAAACTAAACAGTCATTAAGAACTGTTTACTGAGTAACAATGAAGCAGGTATGTAAGTGTTGATAATTTTTAAGTGTTGGTCCTTTTGAAATCAAGCTTTGCAATCACTAACTAATGAAGTAGTTGTTGTGACTAACATATATAATTTGGCCAAACAAAAATATTTTTTTAAATATCATGATGCTGTCTGAAATAGGCGGTAGAAATTGAACTTGGTTTTCTACCAAATTCTATTAATTTAGGCTATACGGAAAATGTGAGAACAGTTGCCAACCTGAAAGAAGAGGAAAAATTCACTTTAAATTTCTGGGGCTTCCTGTTAAGAAAACAAAGAATTTGCCAAGTATAATAGTTCAAGCAGCAGACCTACACTGCTGCTGCTCAAAAAAAAAAAAAAAAAAAAAAAAGGTTAAATTAGTACGTGGGGAACAGATTATAATATACATAAGCAATTACGAAGTACTGATGTGATTCATGAGTGTGTTTGAAATGACATTTTAAAAGGGTAAAAGTAGCTAAATTTGGTCTTGAGCCACAGAGGTGGCTTTGCAATCTTGGTATTTCTAACCAAACAATCCAGTCAAGAGATCTGAAATACTAAATTACTGTTAACATGCTGAAATTTTAAACTTTTTATATCAGTTTTCAAGGTTGTGCTGTTATTGTATCTACTGCAAGTCACTATACATATATTTAGCAGAACATCTCACAAAATTATGGGGAAAGGATTTTTTTGTTTGCTATCAAATACATGGGTAAATTGTTTTAATAGTAATGTTGCCTCTTGACTGAATTTGCATAGGAAAGTGTTTTATGCCAGTGAGGCAGCTTAAAATATATTAGATCCAACTTTAGGGCAGTGGCCTTCTGTCCTTTAGGATGGGAAATTTATTTTTTAAGAGCACAGATACCAGATTGAGAAAAATTCAACCACTCGATGCCAAGGCCAGGTAGCAAAGTTAGAATTCGTCCTTATTCAAAGTGGACAGCATGTGACATCTAAAGGTTGTGTATTGCACAGTCATACATAAAAATCTTGGCTAAAACTTTAAAGGGAAATAAATTCTTTAATTGCTTGACCCAAGATTGATCTAGAACATATACCTTTTATCCTTGATACAGAACACCAGCAATATATTGGTAAGGTTGTTTTAAAGCTACTGAGTACAACTTCGTATTTCTTTCAGAATTTCTGCCACTAAAATCTAAGATACATTTATAGGTTACTCTATCCCTCCTATGATGTTTTCACATTATGTTGAAGTGCTCATGAGCTCTTCACCAAATGAATTATTTCTACAGACTTTTTAATTTTCCTGTTGAAGATTTGCATGTAGTGACCTGTAGGGCAGAATGGACCTGTCAGAAAACAGACTTTTTGTAGAGAAAGTCATGGATTATGAAGAAGAATATCCTAAATTTGCTAACGTGTTGAAAACTGATTTGCTTTCCTCACGTAATCAGTTTGGAAGATGCTAGACATTTTTATGGTGATCCAGGCAGTGGCTTTGCTAGTTAGTAAGTTATCTCAATAAACACTGAAATTTGTTAAAAGCAGTAGGCTATAGGGTGAATATCTTAAGAGAATAGATATAAAGAAACTTATGGAATGAGAACCCAGTCTATTCTGTAATGAGTCAGAAGGGGTAATTTTGATAATTAGCTCTACAAGGATTCTGAAAAAATTAATACTCTTCTGGAAAACTGATATCTTCTAGGCAGGTGTATGTATACATGGTCTATCCATATATGCATAAGTGTCCGTATACATGCATAAAATGCATAAAGTACAAACATCCTACTACAATGTCAAAATTAATTTTGAGAAACTTTGTTTAGTGCTTTGTTGACAGAGAACAACTATAAAAGCATCTTATAACAATGACATCAGGCATGCAATCATTGCCAAATTTGGATCATCTGGTGTTTAATATGTGAGGCATATATGATCTGTCTATCTATCCAGAAACCATTTGTGACAAACTCAGTTTTTAAGGACACATCACAGATTACGGTTTGCAATTACATAGGAAGTTTTTCTCTGAGACTGTTTCAACATGCCAACATTTTGGCACCAATTCTGCAATTCTAAATCAATAAACATTGAAAGAACTTAGATTTCTAGAGACCTCTGCATCATTTGTACAGATCCGTCTCTATATTACCTTTTATTTATAAGTGAGGAAAAAAAAACTATAGTGGTGTTTAAACCAGTGAAATTACATCTGACTTAGGAAGTCTACTGATCTTAAAATAATTGTAGGCTGAAAGTGAACTGGGGATAATATAATACCTGCTTCCCTTGTTGTTACTCATTCTAGATATTTATTTAGGACCATTGCTTGAAACAGAATACGGCACTAGACGGACCTTTGGCATGACTAGCTTGTCTTTTATATTTCCTCTTCTTTAGTACCAAAATGCTTGCCATTTGCTCTTTGTCTAGCAGACCTAAGAAATAGTTCAATGGAAGAAAAGAGTGAATTTTGCAAGGAAGAACTGTGTACAGAGTTACATTTCCAACCAATAACAATACAAATGATGACACTTTAACGGTAGCAGGAAAATCAATGAGTAGGTGAATAGCTTGTTTCTGGGGAGGTTCCTGGGTTGGATCAATGTGTCTGCTGTCCCATCGAATGGGTGATGCACAGGAGGGTGGAATGACCGTTGGCTGGCTGACTGTTTTCAGTTGTTCTGTGACATAACCTCTGCACTAAGAAGTACCAGTTCAGTCGTCTTCTCTGATAATCTTTCCTAACCCTCTTTGAAGGTATTGCTGATTGACAGCAGAAGCTGTACTTCAGTATTTTTCATCCAGAGAAATCAAGGACTTTTAGCACTGGTAGTATCAATAGTCTGGAAAATGGATATTATATCTACCAACTGTCAAACTATTAGGTTTAATAATAAACCTAAATAAACTATGACTGCAAACTTCCTTTCTCCTTGTACTGTTAAGTGACAATTCACATATGAAGTTAAATATTTGAGACTGGAAATTTTCCTGCCCTGGCAATATGTGTAAGAAGCTGACAAATCTTTATTCCCATGGTGGTTTTTTCTCCTCCAGTTTCCTAAAGCTTTTGGATGCATCACCAGATACTTATTTCCCAGGCTTGGGCTATTCTGCTGAGTCCACTCTCCAGAAATTGCCCTCACAGCTGCAGTTCTGATACTGAAATCTCCCCATTGCCTGGTCTACATGCAGTAGTGGGCATCACTCTTGGATAGAAAGAGGAAAGGCCAGGTGTCAGAACGAGCACTGACTGATAGCCAAAACCATCAATAAATCTTACCACAAAGCCTTCCACTTCCTCTCCAGTTTCCCCTCCAGTTCTTCCTTCTCCATTCTCTCAAAGTTAATTTCTTTCTGTAAGATCTTGCCTTTTCTCAAGTGTAAACAGGACTGATAGAGCCTATCAGGTTTTGTCAGATGCCTTGACTATCAGAAGTCATGCTCAGCTTTCCTTGTTGGGTCTTTTCGTAGAGATAAGCAGCTACTGAAAATCTAACTTTTAAGGGCTCTAATAAATATAATAGGTAAATGGGCAATGGCTTAAATTCCTTTTGAAAACTCTTCCAGTGTCAGCCCTGTGGAAATCCTCTGTCCTGCAAGCAGTAGGACACAGTATCTTCTCTTCTCTGTCCAGATATATCTGTTCAATATATCAGGTACCAAATTCAGATGTCAGCAGTCTCTCAGCAATGCGTCTGAACAGTCTCTGAGGTTATCCAAAACGTTTGGCCATCTGCTTGGAGACAGATAAGACCTCCTTGTTATCTAATGGCATGGAATAATTATTTACAAAGATGTGAAGCTAAAAAAGAATTAGAAATAACGCCCTGAATCAAACCACAAACACAGGCAGAAACTTAGCAGTATGAGAAGATGATGCTGTGGGCATAGTTTGCTTTAATAGCCTAGATCTTGTCTTTCATCCGTATGGGTAATGGAAGCCAAAGAAGCTACCTTCCTGAAGCCCAGGGACAGCATGGACATGAGGATTATTTACGGCTCAGAGTGAAAAGTGACGAAACGCCTTTGTACTCCATTGCCTATTTGCTTCCCCTGCCCTTGCCCCTTCTCCATAGTCTAAGACATCTCTCTTTTGGACTTGGGGAGGAGGCCTGAAGACAGAAGGCAGGGTAAGGAAAAAAGGCCTGTTTGTACTCCACAGGTACGTTTAGGGCAAAAACGTCTCCAGTGTTTACTGCCTCTGGTGGGTAGTCAGTCAAAGCTGGACTGTGCAGCCAAACTTCGCATCCTAAATACTCAGCTTACTGTTCTCATTGTTATTACTCAATAACATCCCTTCTGTTGTTTTCTTTATGCAAATGAACAGATATATACACTTTTTTTTTCGAGGCTGCTAAAATGTGGATCTGGAGTTTCTTTTGATTGCAGTCTCTTATATTCTGGGAAAACTGCAACTGGAAACGGGTCACCACAATAATTATTGTCTTAATTTTAGAAGTATTACAAATCAGATTGCTGATTAAGATATTTTCAGCATGCATTTGTAAAGAAGGTTTTTTTTGGTTTTGAAACACCTTTCAAAGTTATACTCTGACTTAGAAGGAAATATATAAAAACTATGCTTAGCATCCATAAAAGTATTGTAAATTTGTTCAACGACTTAACACCCATTTAACAAGTTGGGCTTGGGGTTTCATTTGATTTATCTGATATAACGATGCCATTACACGAAGAAAAAGTGAAGAGGCAAGTTTGTTTTGTTGTTTTTGCCATCTGCACTGTAACTTCTAATCCAAGAAAAGAGCTGTAACTAACCATCAAAAGAAAGTATTTTGCCATTGTCACACTTTATGCAATTTGGCTTTGCATAATATATGCAGTGGTGCTCCCAATAGTCTATTTCTTCTTAAATTTCTGATAAACTTCAGTTTAAAATAGCATAATGTTATTAGGTATAATTGAGTAATTTCCAATCCTTAGAAAAATAAGCAATGAAAAATGTGTGGTTTTTTCGTTCCTTTGGACTTTGCTCAGCTTTTACTAGTAATGCATCATATCTGCTGTGTAAAAATCCAAACAATTCATTGACACTGAAAGCACATTTATAACATAGTCCCTTTAGGCACTTCTTTTCTACTCGCACTATTAAGTCTAGAGTATCAACATTAGATAATTGGAGAACAGGTAAATTTTTTCCATTGTAACAAATTAGAATATTCCTTCTCTTTCTACATTATTTCTGAATGGCCAGAGTGTAGCCAGCAGGTTGAGGGAGGTGGGCTAGCACATCTGGAATACTAGGATAGGATAATAAGAGAAAGATATCACCAAACTGGAGAAAGTCCAGAGAAGAACCACTAAAATAAAAGGTCGAATGAGTGGCATATAGAACGTACAAGAAAAGACTGAAGGAACTGGCTTTGTTCCACCTAGGGAAGAGAAGGCTACGGAGGAACCAAACTGCAGTCTTCCCTTACCTTAATAGGCATTGCGGAGAAGGAGGCAGGATTTTTTCAGAGAGGCGCCAGAAAAGGACAAGGAGCGACAGTCACAAGGTGCAGCAGGAGAGATTCCAGCTGGACACAAGGAATGAATTTTAAGAGTGGCTGCATGCTGGCGCAGGCTGCCCAGAGGCTGTGGAACCTCCACCTTGCAGATCTTCAAAACCTGACTGAACAAGGCCGTCAGCAAACTGGTCTAATGTCTAAAGTTACCCCTGCTCTGAGCATGAGGGAGGTTGGAGTATATGATTTCCAGAGAACCTTACCGACCAAAATGATTCTCTGATTCCCGAAATTATTCTCTGATTCCATATTATTATTAAATTACAATTAGTTGGCCAAAAAGAGTGGCATTTAACTGCAGATTCTGGAAAAAAAAAAAAAAATCTTCTGTCTGTCATTAATACTCCACAATCTTACAAAAGATGACTACCACTCCTTACTTGAATAATAATTACTGAAACCAACAAACAAGTTCTTCCTATTGGAGTATATCTTTGAAAGAGAGATGTTTCTTTAGAAGTGTCTCGATTCTTTGTTCTTTTTTTTTTAACTCATTTCTCTGTAGTGTGCACATTTGTCCTTTTTTCTTTCCATCTCTTTATCTTAACAGAACTCATACAAGCTCAGAATTAGAATTATCATTGGGCTGTGATATCTCTGCAGTATTTCTTATGACAATGTAAAGCCACTGTGTTTCCAGAGTCTTAATTCATTTGATAATGAGACACCTGAGGATGAGGAATCCTGTTATGAAGTTAAATAATTCGTGTCATCAGTAATGCAATATCTTCAACTGGAAAACCCTTCGTTTTGCTTATTTAAACACATCAGTAGATGGTTATACCATTTGATATGGGGGGTAAACACTAATTTAACCACGTTTTAGTAGGATTTGGAAAATACTTTAATAATTTGCAAGCTGTAAAATTTACAACTTTTAAACCTCTAGAGAACTGCAAAACTTTGTTCAAAGCTTTTGCTCAGCAGGAGATAAAAGACTTTATGAACAATGAAAATCAAGATTAATTCTCTTCACCTAATAGTAATATTGCTGGAAGAAAAAAAAATGAGTATGTTGAAGATTGCCATTTCTGATATTTACAGAGTACTGACTTGTCTTTAATCATCCTGCCAGGAATGTATGAGGCAGTATACCAGATAATGGGCTGAAATTAGATGTAAGAAAAATAACAGTATCTCACCTATTTTACTCTCAACTATATCACATCCATATACTGATGCTATGGGTGTAAATCCATTTGAGATATACAAGCAGCTTCCTGTTTGTGGCATAGAAGGATTAAGCGACTTGGTAACTTCACACAAGACGGCAAAATTATAGAGCTTTATTTTCCTGAAGTTCTTAGCCGAAGTTACAGATGCTCAGCAACTCTCAAAATGAGGTGCTGTTTAGAAGCAGCACAATAGTATGAATAGGTAAGTAGAGCCCTGAAGAAGCACAGTTCATTGAAATGCATGCCTTGTTCCAGAAAGGAGTCTGAGATCAAATCTATTTTGAGATTGCTCTTCTACTGGGCATAACTTCATCATTTTAGAATTGTCAAGGGATCTTGTCATTTCCAGACTTTTATGAAAAGCATGACTAATTGAAGCCAGCCTAAGGCATTTTCTACAGTTACATACAAGAAGATAAATATATTCTAATTTAGCTGATTACTCTATTTTTTCTTTGCATTAACTACATAGAATGTGCTTTGAATTCTTTTGTTTTCTATCACATAGCGTAACTTACCTGCTGTGATTTAATCAAGTATTTGGGTCACTCAAACTATAACAGCAACAGAAATAATCAGGATTTCTATCTTTAGATTAAGCTCTTTTAATTTTACTTTTCTTCTAAATTAATATTTTTTCTTGTGATTGTTTTTAGCTGTGATAGTATGCAAACCACTTAAACTTTGATCCTTTAAAAATTTGGAAACAGAAACCTCAGCTGTTTAACAGTGCTTTCATTAAAAGTATTGCTTGTCATTTTGGACTTATTTGAAAATAGTTTATGCAGGAGTTTTGCAAACTTTTTAAGCATATTGAAATTTCATTTTGATATGAAACATTCTGCATAATACTTCCTGGCTACAGAAATTAATGCCAATGCTTATTCTGCTGGAAGTTTATCATGATGCCGCTTAAAAAAAATGTCTTTGGCAAGAATTAATTGGAAGGAACATTTTGGTGTTTGGTGTTAGGCAGGAATTATTCTAAGCACATTGCTTGCAATGCTCTTTTACATTTTTTCCATGTTCTTTATGTTTCATTTTTCAGAAATGTACTACAGACAGGCTGAAAAGCATTTCAGAAGTTTTCATCACTTAAAGCATACTCATTCAAAGTCAACAATAATATTAAAAAGACTTTATCAGTTCCAAGGTGCATTGATGTCATACTAAAGTAGATCTGCTATAAGAGATGGTATACTTTTAGCTCTGAGCTGGCTAGGACCCCTTAGTTAATTATCTTAATCATTGTAACACACATTTCAAAAATACCCAGTCAGTGCCTCCCACTATGTCATTTAGGAGAAAAAAGCAAACAATACACTTTCTGCAAGACAGTAAGACTTAAATATGCTTGTCCAAACATAGGAAAACTTGTTTATTTTTCTGGCACGCAAATGAAAGCTGTCCAGGGGTTGATGGAAGAGCATCACATGCTGGCCAGGAGGAGCTATGGAATTAGAAGCAAGACCTTGGCCCATTTGAACCAGAATGATTATAGTGAGAGACTGCAGTCTCTAGTTCATCCAAAGGATGGTCCCTGCTCTGATATATAACATGCCAAGACACATAAAACAAGCCCAAGTTTCAGAAAATACTGAGAATCTGAGCTCTGAATACCAAGTCAAGTTGAACATCAAACATCAGTAGCTACTGTGGTTTTGCTTTTTAGGTGAAATGAAATCCCACTCTACTGAAATTAACAGAAATTATGTTATTAACTTCACTGGGAAAGAACTTCAGCACAGTTGACCCAGTTCAAAGGCATAGTTTGATCCTTCATTTTCAATAGGGAGATGAAAATGCAAGGCTTCGTCTTAAAGTACTCCACTTCCTTGGTCTTTTCTCCTCTTCCATTTTAGTCTCCTATTCTGTTTTTTGCCCTTTCTTTTTACTTCCATTCATCCCTTGTTCTGGACCACATAAATCGTGTCTCAGGCTGAGTCATGGAAAACATGATACAAGAGTAAAACTTGAAGGCAGGCACAGTGAGCCAACTGCAACAAAACAAGATGTAAAAATCAAGAGGCAGCAGTCTAAAGTTTCTTGATCCAGAAAAAGGAGATGTGACTGACATAAACCAGAGTATAGCAAGCAGGATTATAAAGCCAAAGCTTCTGTTTTAAAAACGTGTTCTTCTGTGCTGAAAATATGACGGGTAGCAAGAAGTAGTGAGCAAAAACATGTGTACAGAAATTCATAGCTTGGATTCTACTCGGTGTTATTTATCAAATTAGGAGCCGCTAATATGTTTCTTTGTCCCTGCTTCAGAAGGAAAATAGTGGCACAGAAACAAAAGAAACTTGATAGATCACACACAGTCCACACCAGTCCTCACACCAACCTGAATGCAACACATCCATCCTGTTGGTTGTTGCCGGTATTTAAAAAAGAACAGGTTTTATTAACAGGAGTTAGAGAGGTATTTGAAGACAAAACTTTCCTTTTGAGGCTCCTGATACTGTGAAGTACTTATGTGTCTCCTGTGAAGTGCCAAGTGCTGTTCGTTGCCATTGGAATCTGCGTGGAGACAGCTGGACTCCATTAAAAGTAGGGGTAGCATCAGCAGCCAGAGCAGCACAGCTTTGATGCAGGAGGGAAGTTCAGCTTTGCCTTGGTATCATGATTCCTAAGCAAACTGGAACTTTCTTCTGAAGCAATATGCAAGTCAGTGATTAGGATAGGCCACAGCTTGCATGGTAAAGTCCAAAGTTTGGGTTTAATATGTTGAGGGATTACAAAAACAGTGTCACCTCTCATCATACACCACAGTTGCTTAGTTGTTAATTTGTAGTAATGGGCTCTTTTGCAATTAACGAGAACTTCTCAATGCCATTTGAAATACTCACTGTCGTTGACTGAGTAGGCTTAGATTGTTGTCCCCTCTGTCACTGACCTTGTCCATGGCTTCAATACATGTTTGTGCAAGAGCACAAGATTCCCTAGAAAACTCATGGCCTCCTAAGTGTGTTACGCTTAAGCACCAAAAACTTTTCATGAGTTTAAATTATCTTTGATCTATTAATGTTTTTCAGGTGATGTTCTGTCTTTCCTCTCCGTATAAAAAGAGACCTAGACAGGACTTGTTGTGTGTGTATTCAAGGCTTTGCCCTGCAGGGAATAGCTTCCTTTCATGTTGATCCCATGATATTGTAATGTACATTTTAAAATTAGGCAAAATAGAGAGAAAGAGGAAAGCAATGCAATACTTTTTTGTGGGTTCTTGGTGACGCATAACCTTTTTGTTTGAAAACAGAACATGAAGTAGCCTCTGCACGTTCACTTAATGTTACACAAATTTGACCTATAGTAGTGATAACTTAGCCTTTTTATATAAAATCAACTGAGAAATAATACTACTATTTATACAGTTCTTATAGTAAACCTCATGTTATCAATTAAGAACAGCAAGATACTTTGATTATAAATATTTACATTTTAGTTACTGCAGAACACTCACAGATAATGTGGTTTGTAATGTAAAACCTGGTCATGTTTCTAGGATACAAAATAGCCATGGATTATTATTACGTATTTTTCAGAAAGCCTTTCAGAATAAAAATTAAATTGAACACCTAAAATAGTATGTGGGAGCTGTAGGAAACATCATGTTATTCTTTATTAGATTATACTGGCATCAACAGGAAAAAAGCTTTAAAAGAAAGGGCAAAATATGACAGTAACATGTACGGCATTATAAATTCTTTATGTATGTGTGCATCATGCAAATTGACCAATTTGAAATAATAGTTATTTTAAGATACATAAATTAATGTATTTAAGAAAATTGCACTAGCACATGTGGCACCAGTTCAATACATATGCACATACCTAACCCACCCATATAAACGTGTACCTGCTTTTCTGAACTGAAGCTTATGTCTAAAATTATCCTGCTAAAGGTGGCCCCATATAAAGACTATAAGGGAAACAATCAAAATCCTACAACAAATTTTAAACAGTCCTGAAGAACTAAGTATCCAGTAACCAGAGGACTACGGTCAATAATTTAAATCAGAAGTGAAGATTAGAAAATTAAATGAAATGTAAAAATTTTGCATTGTCCGCTCAAGCACAATTCATATGTGAAACTAACCCTTAGAAACACAGTCTGTGAAATTATTTTGAACAACTAATTATTATTATCAAAAAGGTCAGCTTCCATGCCACAGTAATATTGTGCATGCAAATATTTTCCTTTCCCTGTTTAGAGGCATAATAGATTTTTTCCTGTGCTTTTTATTTCTATATGATCTAATTTTTTTAGAAATACTGATATTTTCTTTGTATTCTTTTGTTATTTTCTTAAATGATAGGAACTTCACTTTCATAACATAAATAAAGATATTTCAAGCTTTTCCATGCTGCTCAGCCAAATTAAGTGAATGCTGACATTTAGTTACCCAACAGGATGCAGAGATAAAGTATGCCACTAAGCGTAGATGCTCTGGAGAAACTTGATTTAGACTGTATCATTTCCTTCTTTTTAAAAACCTAAGATAACCTACAGTGAATTCTTCACTTTCAATAATCCATTTTTTCTAACACAAAGCTTCTCATCTACTTTAAGTTCATTATGACACTGCAGTAAAATAACATTTACAAACTTAAAATGTACAGCTTTCAGATATGGTTATTACTAAAGCTGAAATATTACTTAAAGCACTTCACTTGTTATTACCTATAGAACTTTCATTTTTAATAACTATACTGGGAAAAAAATGTAAAACATGATATTTTAAAAGATGCCAAAATTATTACATAATATTATATTTCCTTTCGTTATCATTTTCTGAGTCAGTTTGATTGATCCCAGCTTGGAATATTAGGCTAGACATGAAGGGGTAGGAACATTCTTACAGTTAAAAAAAGTATATATACGTATTTTTATATATATATATGTATAGGTGCACATGAATCTCCTCTGGCTCCCGACTCTCTGCCAAGAAAATTTTCCTCTTGTCAGTCAATTGATCCTAATATCATCTTAGAATAGAGAAGACAGTTTGAAGTACAGAGTTTTTTTCCTTCATGCTGTTTTAACTATGGTTTATATGTAGGTAAATACAAGATCTTTGTGGTTATATTTAGCTTAAATATTAAGCTTTTCTTCTTTACCTTTGTCTTGCTGAACTGCTTAACACTTTCTGGGGTTTTTGCGTGTTTATTTCGCTAAGCAGGCTGTTGATACTTTCTTTCTGAAGTTTTAAGAAATTTCAGATGTTTTCTTCTAAGCTGAGATTCAGGCTCAGTGGTTTTAGAGGCCATTTTAAGTTTCTAGTATTATGAAGTCTATCTCAAAAATGTTATACTTTGGTTTTCATGCAAAATGTTATTTGCATCTGATTGCAGCTCTGCAAACTCATCTGGGCTTCTTCTTAAGTCTGCGGTGCCTAGCATTTGAAGTGTTCTGTCTGTTCATAAAATAGGAACGGCACTGGCAATAGCTGTTCAGGGTTCTCCAAACTCATTTTTTAATATACCAGAATTCTATTTTGGAGAGACTGTTTCAAGTAATAGAAAACAAATTTTGCCCTATACTATTGATCTTGTACTTTATAGACCGTTTCTCATCTATTATTCTGCCATCCATTGCCTCACAGGAAACTAATGGGAGATGCATAGTTTTCTTGTAAAGGCTGGATTATATAAGAATGAAACAACTCTGCTTGATTTTCATGTAATTGCAAGTTAAATTGCAAGACTGGAAATTGGGGACAAGGACATTTTGCATCTGAAATTATCAGATTCAGCATTACAGCTCTTGATACAGTTCTTATGGAACAACCCTTCCCCCAAATTGTTCACCTTCACTAAAAAAACAGACTTGCAGACACACTGTAGTCCTTAGCCAATATTTTGTAAAACAACTGCTGGTGTTCCTGCAGCAACACTTGCTAGTTTTACTAGTAGTGTTAAATTTGCAAAGTGACAATTCCATGTTAGCTCATTTGATAAATGCTCTTTGACCAGATACGAATCTTTATCTCCTCCTAAAGGCTAAATATTTCTACATGTTTGGAATTAATTGCATTAGCTTCATTAATCTGTTTCATGATCTTAAAGCTCCTACGGGTGTTTTAATCTGGTATTTGAGGTAACTTTCTCGATCAACCCCCAAGCTTCATCCTGTAGTTGTGAAGTAGAGTTGACTAGTTCACTAGGTTGACTTAAAGCTGTTTGACTGTGATTGTTGTTGCTTGCCTTCTTTATGGATCACAGATTATATGTTCAATAAAACTCATAAAACGTCAAGTAATGAACAGGAAAGAAATAGAATTTATCTAAAATTTGCTAAAACCTTTTATTGTCCCTAAAAGCATGAGCATGACCTTCTGCTGAAGTGGATAGAAGTTGTAGCCACAGGGAACCTTTCACACAGATTTCATTGCAAGATTGAAGCTAAAATGAAAGGCCAGATAGTTTACAGCAATTCTGCAGGCTGTGGACCAAAAAAAATTATAACTACTGGAGTAAGTTCAAACTGTTAGCGATTAAAGACTGTCATCTTGCTCAGTGTTCTGTCCATGCAGAGCTTGTTGAAAATTCATGAAATGCAGCATTAGTGACATTTCCAGGGTAATACACAAACTACTGTAACAAAGAATTACCTGGAAGTAGAAATTCCACTATTTTTACTTTTTCTTGATAAGGGTGTTAATTGTATCACGGACTTCCACTTTTATTCCTCAACTGTTTCCTTAGTAGTCACGTGTTTACATGCAGAATGTTTTTAATAGGTGCCATTATTACCAACTTAAAAGCTAGTTTTTCTTTCTTACACATTCTCATTAACCAAAGAAGGTTCTAAAATTCCCAGTTATGTTTTTCATCTTGTGCCTTCAGGGATGTCACACTGGGGTCTTGTTGGAATTTAGTAAGTGGTGTTTTTAGTGATGAAAAATAAAAAAAAAAAAAAAAAAAATAAAACTAGCTGTAGCGCTTTTTATATTTTGACCTTAGGGGACCTTTGAAAGGAGTTTAGTATCATCACCTGAATTTTACTGAGAAGGAACCTGGACACAAGAGAAGGAGGTAGTGACCTACTCAGTTTTTCTCAGTAAGCCTGTGACAGAAGTTGAACCTTTGTCTCCTGAATTCTAGCCAAATATTTTCTCCAGCCTACTCTCCTTCTGCACAGAAGTGCAGATTCCAAAATGCTAAAAGACATAAAAAGCAGACAATGTAAACAGATGTAAATGAACACAGGGTTCATGAAATCCTGGCTCCACTTAAGTCGGTGGCAAAACTCCCTTCCACTTTAATGGAGTCAGGATTTTCATCAGGTCAGACCATCTTTTAAAGAAAAGAGTGCCATATTTACACTAATGGGTCTTTCAGATCTAATCTCTACTTTTTTCCTATATACAGTTTGAGTTGCCATAGGTCCTCTAATTAAACTTGGTACATAATTTGCTGTCAGCTTATATTTCTTAACCAGACCTTAACACTTTTATTTGAATTCCTTTTGCTTTAAAGAAAAAAAATATGTACTGACTGTTCTGAAACGTACTAAGCTTGGTTTTTATCGTCATCATTCTGACAAATCTGTTTTCTTGGCTTGGTTCCTTTGTATTTTTGTTATATAGGGAGTATTTTATCTGTTGGTAGCAAATTTCATGGTTACTTATAGATACAGTTCAATGAAATATATTTTCATTTATGTTGTGGCCACAGAGTGGAATGAAGAAAGATTGACTATTAAAACTGGTAAGTGCGTTTTGGATTTAGAGCATGCGTGTTTGCTATTAAAAATTACTGATAGCTTTAAAGGTTAGCACAAATTAAGTTTGCTCAGTAAGTACTAAACTTATAAATAATTTGTGAATTAGTAATTAAAAGTCTAGAAGAACATGGTTTGCTCCTGACAGTTAAGTTTGTGGTAGAGGCTCTGGCTATTCACTGTCTCTAGTCTGATTTTATTTGTTTCTTTTTTTTTACGATTAAGCTGAGCTTTTTACTCCTTCACATAGTAGTCTGTGGCAGTAGGAAATGAGAATGCACTGAGACATAGAAGACAAGGAAGCAACTTCGAGGCAAAATGAAATAATTTGTAATCAACCAGAAGGAATTGGTCTCGGAGTAGCCAGTGTCTTTAAAAAAGCCCGAGAAAGAAAGTACTTCTCTTTTCCTTAACGTTTGTAACAAAACTTACAAACTGCTGTAAGCAATAAAGTCCACATAACAAACTGTCATACAATCATAAAATAGTCTCTTACACAATATATTGATACTGATTTACACGAAGTTGCTCAGGAGTGCAAATGCTTTCTTGAAAAAATTATTTCTTGAGGACAATATTCCTTCCTTCTCCTTTTCATCTACTCCTCACCTTCAGAGAATTCTGGCTAGTACCTAATTTAACTAAAGTGGTTCCAAAAAGAATATGGCTTATTATTCCTCACAGGAGAGTCTGCTCTGTTTGGAGAGAAATGGTGACCAGGATCTGAGACAGGAAATGCTTATGAGAGAGGAGAAATTCCATTGAACATTGCATAAAATTGAAGAAAGTCAGAATAGAACAAATCAGATGCATAATGGCCACTTTTAAGTAGTGGTAGTTTCCTGAGAAGCTGCCTTCTTTTTTGAAACTTGAGAAATTAACAAGTATTAATGAACTGTGCCTACACCAAATCACAGTATCCTTTCCAACATATCACCTCTAAAAATATATTGCTGTAATGTTAGAACAGTAAACTGAAAAGCAGCTGATACAGAAATTAAACACATCAGCTTGTCCTGCAAAAGTGAAATTATTATTGGTTTTATGTGTGGTGCCACGGAGCACACAGGATATGTATTTCATTTTCTTTTGACAGCTTGGATTCAGTAGTTTGGTTTGTTTTCTAACAATGTGTTTGCTATAGAAAATATTTCATTCTACTGATCTGACATACTGTTGAGCAATAAAAGGTCTTGGCTTACACAATATGTGTAAAGCTGTGCTCAAAGTGGTAGATACTGACCTGCCACAGGGTAACTGGAACTTCTATATCATATAAGTAAATGAATCTATATGTAAATAAAAATATACAGTCTACCCTTACTATGAGAGAATTAAGCTTTTCTTATTAAAATGGTTTTAGTGGCTGTGACAAAGACCAAAGACTAAAAATTAAGCGGTTTTGAGAACACTGTGGCTTTAGGCCATACTCTTCAAACATTGCATATATAAGACTAATTTTGCAAGTAAAGCACCAGCAATGTATGCACATGACCTGTAGTCAAACCCATGAAATAGTCCTGGTAAAGTGGAATTATATAGGCTGTGCTCTAAGAATTCATAATAACAGTAGCATAACCAGTGGAGCATTATCAAGAGTCAGTGATGTGATTGTATTGCATACACTTAAGTCTTATTTCTTATTGTCAGAACTAATATTAAAGTCATACTTCCATTATCCTTCCTAGTACAGACGTGTCAAACATAGTATAGTATAGGCATATGCCAAACTGTATCTTTCTCTATCACAGAGTATATTCTTTGATTTTTTTTCTAACATAATAGGCTAAAGCTAGCAATGTGGAAAGTGTGCCAGTCATTGGCATTAGGTGAGGATAACATATAAATTTTACAAGTACTTGAAGAAAAATTGAAAAGCTACTCAATCTCAGAATGGTTCTTGCTAAAAACATTTAATTCTTATTGTGTAGTAAGTCCACATTATTGAGAAGGCACATAATTGTCAGCATTCAGGCATTTTTTATGCCTGACACTATTCTATATGTATATAAGCAAATGATAACTTCTTTTTTGATGTCCATAACAAATGAAGAGTTAATATTGGGCCTTTCTGCAAAATTATCATGGATTTCCTTTAGCAGCAGTGATTCCTTTCCTGGAGTTATCTTGAGGCAGGATAGCTTTGCCTTGCTGTGCTCTGGCTGGCCAACGTTATCTAGAAGACATTTTCATTGATTCAAAAAGTGACAGAGAACTGTCAGGATTGAAAGACCTGTTTCTAATTGATGGTTAATTGATCTTGAACCAAACCAGAAGAAAAAACAAAGACTCCCAACTGGGTGGTCCTCTTTTGATCTCTTTAACATAGGTGGCTATGTGAGGTTAATTTCTTTATGTTCCACCAGCCAGTATAGTCTCTTTTTGTAGGTAATTACAGCTATGTCTAGGTATAGTGCCAGAAAACGTTCCCAGTTATCAGCATTCTCTATATGGTCCTGAGCCGTTCCTCTCTGCAGAGCTTTGTGCAGTTTTCAGGAGGGTTTTGGGCTGGGCAAACTAGCGGGTCACTTAGGCCAGACTCTCATTTGTATCAGGTGTATTTGTTTTCTTCAGTGCTTGTTGAAAACTTATCGCATGGGCTTGGGGTCACGATGACCTTATCGAAATTACTCGTTTTACCATTGACTTAGAATGGAGTCAGAATTATTTTCTTTAATCCTGTTCCAAATTCAAAATATTTTTTGCATTTCTTGTATTTATTAGTGTTTCCGTAAAACAGATTAACAAGTTCAGTATTAAAATCAGCATCATAGAATCCCATAGCTATAGAGGACAGTATATGTGGAAGAAGAGAACTCTCTCAACCATGCAGATCATAGTGATCCACCTACAAGCGTCCCCAGTCCAGAGATTGAGTAGTTTGCTATCTGAATGGCTTTTCTTTAACACTCTTCTATGATATCCCTGTAGGCTACAAGCGTGACCTTCTGCCGTCATGCTGCTACTGCATGCAACTATTTAGAACTCTTTAGTTGAACCCCAGAATACAAGAAGTGGCAACCCATTCCACCAGAATCCTTTCCCCACCTCCCAGCTCCACAGTGCTTTATAAGGATTCTGTGCCAGTAATCCTATATATGTAGGGAAATATATCACTGAGTTAGCACCTCTTGCTTTCACAAAAGCAGATGAAGGCTTACTTTGTGACCCTTAGTTAATAACTACATTAGCTAGAGCAGAAGCAATATATTAGTCTTAGCTAAATTTGGTTCTTTAGAGCTAAAAGTATCTGCCTATAGCTTACGTAACAGTATGTGTATGATGTGCTTGCTGCATTAAAAATTACTTTCTATGCTGCATCCATTTGACTACCTCATCTACACACTGCCCACCAAATGTCGCCACTAAGACTACCACTGACATGCATATCCTTGGGCAGATTGAAATAGCTTCCTTTATTTTAATTAACCTGTCAGAGAAAGCTTCTTTGTTTTCAACACTTAAAATTAAGCTTGGCCTAAAGTCTAAATCTAGCCCTGCAGCCATGATAAATGGGAAGACCAATCACTTTTATAAGGGTTTTGAAATGCTCTCACAGTTGCAAAGAAAAGAGAAAATGCAGACTACAAAGTAGCAGATCTGAGTAAGAAGCTTCCAGTTTATATAGTTGCTTTTCTGATTATAACTGCTTCTAAGCAGCTCATCTATTTCCTTTAAAATGTCTTCCAAGCTAGAATCACTGAATGGCAAACTTCTGTATTCTGCACCTTTTTAAAATTAAACTCTTCTGAGCAATGGGATGGACAAGGAAAAGTTCACTAGACAAAGACATCGTAATATATCTCTAAATAAAGTATGTCTAAATCATTCTTCTGTTACAAGTGTTACATTTTAGCTTTATTGTCTTTTATGAACATTGATTAAATTTTCACTTGAAGATGGCGTTTTGAGACTGGAAAACCATTCCAGAAGAATTTGGAATAGGAAGGATTAGCTGATCATTTAATGTAAGGGACTATGCAATGAAGTCGTCTGCAGTAATAACTCAATTAACCAGAGGTCCTTTGAAATTCCGTGTTGCTATTCTAAACAAGAGGGACGCAATTCACGGTTGCGTGGACAGCTACGATATGATCAGTTTTGTCTAACTGCCTAAAAGAAGTTAACTGTTTCATTTAACCTAATGACCAAAGTTCTTTGTGTCAGGTGACAGACACCTCCAAGGGACCCTTCATCCTATAGTATATTTTACAATGGGATTAATAATCTTTTGGAACAGAGGGCTGTTTTTCATTAAATGTCTAGCTTTTAAACTGTTAAATTACATGAGAATAATTCCATCCTGAATTTAAAACAGAATTTGTTCTTAGTGCAAACCAGTGGTTTTGAATTTGAATTTTCATGTTTTAAAAATTATGTTTATAACACGCACGACTAATATTAATGAATCACTGTAAATTCTTGTAAAGTAGTCCTCCTAAATGCAACCAAGTCAGAATTAAAACAGTAATTGTGAATAGTGTGAATCGTGCCATTCATTTCAATGGACATATCATTTTGGTATATCTGTGCTAAATCCTAAAGTGGTCACTATAGGTCTCAGCCCTACTAACTGTTACACGTCTGATTCTTTTCGAGAAAAACTCAGCTAGTAACTTTATTCTGCATCTCAAGCAGCCTTAGTGTTGTCTCTCTCATCTAGCTGCCACACTTCCCAGCCACTCTCTGACTGCTTGACAAAACTATATATATAAAGTAAAAGATACCCAAGTCCTGAAAATGTGGCGGTAGTATAAATTATATTAATTTTACACTTGACTTTTTTGTAGTATATCTGATTACATTCCTTATTTTGTAAGGTAAAATAATATATTTCATTAAGGAGCTGCAGAATTCAAGGCTTAAGAAATATACTAGGTCTTGAGTTTAACATGCCTATACAATTGATTTGTAACTATTTAATTGAAAAAAAAATAATTCGGTCTAATCACTTTTAGCGCATGAGTTATATTCAGCCTGTAAACTCCTTATTATTCATACGCAGAGGAATGTGTCCAATGATTAAGACCCCAAGGATTTGGTTGATAGAATAATCTGCATTTCTAAAGAAAAAATAAGCAGTAGGGTATTTAATTCTTTAAAAGAAAAGTTGTGATGCACGTCAAAGCATAACACTGACTCATAGTTTTAAAAACAGTATCTGCAACTTGCTTGTCCATTGGCTGGTTCACTTGTATATCTGTAATGTACAGTCTTGATCTAATAATTGCTAATTATGCAGTTGTTTATCAGCTCATTTGAAACATCCTGAAATTCAGTCTAGCTCAGCAAATTGCTGTGCTTAAGGCGTTTTTACATTCTAGGAAATTATAATATCCCCAGAAGGCGAAGAATTAATAATAAAAATCCTCTTTTGTAAAAGATTATCATTGGAGAGCAAATGGAGCAGATCTTCCCTATCTTAGTGCATTTAATATTCTCATTTTTTTCTATGAAAGTTTGATGGAAAGACTATGTGGGGATCACTGTTTTATTAACTTGTTAAGAGACAAATTTACTGAACCAGTGCAGCATATTGATTTCAGTGTCTGCTATATGGAAAAGCAGCAATAGTAATGGGTGACTTTCAGACATTTCCATATGGAAACTTGCTCATTCTTTAGATGTGTTATGATCTTGATTTATCTGTTCAGGCTGGCATTAAGACGTCAATGTCCTTCTTGTAGTGAGGGGCCCAAAAGGGAACACAGTATTTGAGGTGCAGCTTCACCAGTGCTGAGTACAGGGGGGCGATCACTCCCCTAGTGCTGCTGGCCACACTATTTCTGATACAAGCCAGGATGCCATTGGCCTTCTTGGCCACCTGGGCACACTGCTGGCTCATGTTCAGCCAGCTGTTGACCAACACCCCCAGGTCCTTTTCCGCCAGGCAGCTCTCCAGCCACCCTTCCCCCAGCCTGTAGCGTTGCATGGGGTTGTTGTGACCCAAGTGCAGGACTCGACACTTAGTCTTGTTGAACCTCATACAATTGGCCTCGGCCCATCGACCCAGCCTGTCCAGGTCCCTCTGTAGGGCCTTCCTGCCCTTCAGCAGATCAACGCTCCTGCCCAGCTTGGTGTCATCTGCAAACTTACTGAGGGTGCACTGGATCCCCTCATCCAGATCATCGATAAAGATATTAAACAGAACTGGCCTCAATACTGAGCCCTGGGGAACACCACTTGTGACCGGCCACTAACTGGATTTAACTCCATTCACCACAACTCTTTGGGCCTGGCCATCCAGCCAGTTTTTCACACAGCAAAGAGTACGCCCATCCAAGCCATGAGCAGGCAGTTTCTCCAGGAGGATGCTGTGGGAAACCATGTCAAAGGTGCTTCCGTGGTTTCTAACACTTCAACAACCCTTGCCTCCTTGCTGCCTCGTGGATCTCCATCCACAGTTTGTCTCATTCTATTGGAAACAATATTCTGACTGTTAGATTTCAGGTTTGATAGGCAATAAACAAGAATCAGAAAACCACATGCAGCACATTTTTGATTCGTTATCAAACATTATTCAACTGATCAAGCATGCAACCATCTCTGGAGTGGAGGACCTTAATGTATTTCTTAAAATCCATCGTATAATACAGCTGGCTTGATCTAATTATCTTTATAGTTACAAACATACGAAGGTAAATATCATACCTAAGATATTCAATGAGGAGGAGAAAGATAGCTGTCAAAATAAATTGAGTTGCTATCCTCTAGGTACTTTTTTTGGAGTTTCTCAAGTCCATAAGCATACCTGTCTTCCAAGTTTTATTTTTTGTTTTATATTTTGGGGAAAAAATCTGCTTAATCTAGGAGTCCAATGCTGGTTTTATTATTTCCATTATTCATTTTGGCATTGCATGATTCAAGTATCGGATTAAAAACAAAGATCTCGGAAAGCATGCAGGTATCTGTGGTCCTTCACCCTACAAAAGGAGTGATCCGTGTAGGCAAGGGCTGAAACCATAGCAACAGAATTCAGAAACTAATTTTCACGTATCTGCACTCTTACCGAATTTTTGGACAAATAGAAAAGTTTGTAAGTTTATTTCTCAGCTGGCTATGTTGATCTCTTAGGAGTCACAAGCTGATTTCTACTAAGAAATCTTAATCATCAAGGTAAAGAGCCTTTGTATTAGCAGCATTAAGATTATGCAGTGAAGTGATTTGCAGGAATTAATTATGTATTTTTTTTGGCCAAGCCATCAGAAATATCTTCTGGAGTTTTTTATCAAGTCTGTCCTTAGAAACGAAAATGTTTTACCTCTCTAAGGTATATGTGATGCCTTCTTTTGTATTGAAAGTCTCAGCATAGAGGAAAAGGGTTTCTATGATTGATTTTGTGTGGAAATGGTTTACTGAACTAAGTGATGAAGAATCTGTACCAAAGCTAATTGAAGTTTTTATCCGAAATTTCAAAGATATGAATAATTCCTCCAGAAATAGAAATAAATGTAGCATTTCCATGTCAGTAAAATTTACTTATGACATAAATTTAGATCAATATTTATTATTTTTATGTATCTTATCAGCAAAAGAGTTTTAGAATACCAGACTTGTATGTTCTTGTGGATATACAGTGACCTACTTTGTAGATGTGGACAAAACTGTGTCTGTAAAAGTATGTAAAGCGGGTCTGTAATGTAAAACATAGTTTAAAAAAAGAGTCTTATTGAGGGGTGCATTGAAACAGCACCTTTTACATAAGCTCTCAGATATACTAAGGCAGTAACAATTATTCATCAGGAGATCTGAAAGCATTTCACAAAGGCAGGAAAGTATTTTTTCTACTCTAAAAAATGGAAGTATGAAATTCAGAGATTGATTTTATGAAGCATCAGGAACTGCAGTTGCTCAGAAACATAAAAATCAGACACAAAGGTCCTGCCTGAGACTTAAGGAGACACCTGTCTTTACAGCACTGGGAGCTCTTGCAAAATTAAATAAAGCATAGCTCTGTATGCGCTATTGAAGCCAAACAAAGTTGCCCAAGGACTTCCAGCAACGCGGTGGCAGAGCTGGCAATGGCATTCCTGCCCCTTCGTACTTTATGCTGGGTCCTTTCCCCTCGACCACCACTTCATCAATGCATTGCCTGAAATGTGAAATCGTCGTTGTTTTTCCTATATCAACATTAAAATAACAGGTAAGGAGAACGGAATATGAAGAGGTGGTTCATCTCAGGAACGCTGACAAGGTGTGCTGTACGCAAGTGAGCCAGAAGTGCTTTATGACACGTTCAGAACTTGGAGACTGAATTACAGTTTTAGTAATCATCAGTTCCCCTTCTTCTCTGTCATTTCTTTGTTTAATATATTGCATGGAAGAGACTTATGGTACAAGTTTTATAAGCTGGCAATAAAAATATAACAACTGTTGTATTAAATTATTTAAGTTGTAAACCATTGTAAAAAGCAGAAAAAGTTATATCGATATGGAGCCAGAAAAAATGATTATGATGGAGTATAAAATATATTGTGCTGATTACTACAGAATTTTTGCCCAGTTTAGCATATTGTAAATCTTTGGTTGGCCTTAAGAATGAAACTGCGAGTAGATTTTACTAAAGGATTGTGGCAAGTGGTTTAAGAAAAATGAAGCTAAAATCGGACTTATAATTTAAAAACAAATCAGCAAAAATGTGACAGCAAACAAAAAATATCTAAAAGGTCAAAGAAATAGTGGCAAAGAGAAGGATCAATGAATTTAAACCTTCCAGATTTCCCCTGAGAGAAAGCTAGAATTTTGGAGGAATAAATAACCAACTTTTATATTTTAAGCAAGTAGATTATTACTTTATTCTTTTGTGCTAGCCTTTACCAAAAAGAGAGGTGCCAGTCACTTTGAATCTGCCTGTATTGATGTTAGTAGCATTTGGTAGTGCTACGTGTACTTTAACTAGGTACTAAAATTACAAACAGAAACATTTGCAAGAGGACACAAATACATGTAGCATGAAGTTCTGACTAGACATTATAAGATCCAGTTTTCCTTTCTTCTGTCTCTTTGCTCTTGGTAAGTCAAAAATGAAACTGGTTAGCTGCTGCTGCTGATGATGATGATTATTATTAATAATAAAAATAACAACAACAGCCCTTTAGCATTTTCATGTTTCACCTTTATGTCTTACTGGATTTTTTAGGGCTTTAATGACCCTAAGTGTTCTTGTGGCAGGTTGTAGATGAGTTTTCTTTGCCCTGCAAAGTGATTTGGCAAAAATTCAGCTAGGCTGAGCATATTTTGTTGCCCTCCTTTCTACCCACATGTGCTTTCTGCAAAAAGAGAAAAAGAGGTGATGGCCTGATTCTAATGAATCCTCCTAACAATGGTGTAATTGAAAAACTACCTCGAAAGAGAAGCCTTTTAAAAAAAAACAATGCCTACTCATTCAGCTAATGTAGTGTAGAAAATACTGGGAAGACCACTCCAGTGATGATGTTCCAGGAAAGAAAGAGTGGTTCTCTGTGAACAAATGTTGATGGCTTTCTGTAGCCTGTCCTTCTCACTACCACGTTTTGCAATACAGCGGGTATGATACACCCTGACAAGTTAAGGCCCATGGCATGAAGTATCAGTGTTGACCAAAGAGAGGGCTGTGTGGGCATCTTTGCTTTACTTTAAAACTGACATCTCTTCTTGAACAATTTATTTCCCTCTAGCAGTACTGCAACATTGTTAAAACCAGATCTCATACCGCAGATCACATCTTTAAAGCAGAAGGAGGCACGAGGATAAATCAAAAGCATGTTGTGCTGTGCCTGATAGGTTGGCCTTCTGTTTGTGGGAAAGATAAAGGTCACCCTTCCATCACTTGCACTTCATGTTTCTTAAAAGTGGTTAAAGCATCACATCCATTTTCCTTCCGAGCATTTGCAATTTCATTAATCCAGTATCTCTTTGAGCTAACGTAGTTTTTGGTGAAGATGTGGCTTAAGGCTCCAGAACTAGAAATTCCTGTCGAAGGAGCCAGTGTTCAAGCAGAGGAACTGTCAGTGCTGGTGACTGACTGGTCACCTGTGGGTACTGGCCCACCGGGGGGAACATGGAACCCCTAAGCAACGGGCCAGAGCCGGGCAGCTTTTCCATTCGCTGCTGGGCTATGCTGTGTACTGTACCTGTCACCCGTGTGGCTATAAATCACAAAGTGTACAAGAGTTACAGGAGGCAGTGCAGTTTGTATAATTCCAAAAGGCCTTCTCCAAAAGTGTTTTAAAAACAGATGTTTAGCACCATGTATTTTGGTGATGAAACATTCTTCTTTTTTTTTAAATATATATATATATTTGTGTGATAATTTAACTTTATTGCAGCCTTTTGTGATACACTGTGGTATAAAATATATAGTAATGTTTATTAAGCTATCATAAGACAGTCAGCTGTATAGCCCCTTGACAGGTATGATAGACTATTTTGGCATAAAGCCCACAGGCAACTTTCAAATAACCTGTAAACCACCCCAGCTGTTGATGGTAGAAGAATGGCAGAGGCCTCTGGGCAGTGGTGGTGTTTGACACCAGAGCAGGTGGAACACGGGCAGCAGTGCTCCTCTGGGACTGTGATTTTAACAGCTAGAGATCCAAAAGCAGTCCAAGCAAAAGGATGATTCAGTTCTTGGCCACTGTATTGTTGTTTGTAAGCGTGCTTGCTGTGGTGTGCTCTCAAGAGGAAGAAGAGGTGTACGGTGGGTCAGAATTTGGGGTCAGTTGTTGGCTTTTCCACAAATTACCTTAACAAATCATGTAATTTTGGCACAGTTTTCTATGACTCAGTTTCCTACCTGTCCTACATTCCTTTTTTAGCGCTCTATTTTTTTGTATTGATGGTAAGCTCTTTGTGCTAGACCTTGTCTGTTATTTAGTGTTTATTCAGTGCCTGATAAAATGACACATAAGTCTTGCTGAAGGCTTTTATAAATTATGCTGTTAATAACTTCAAGTTAGAGCAAAAATGACTTGCAGCTCACATCACTGTGTGGCCAAGTTTCAGACCCTTTTTCTTTCATTTTGCTGTCGGTTGACACAGTTGAATGACTCTCCCAGTCTCCTGTTCCCAAATCTGTAACAAACTATGAGCTCACATTGCACAGGAAGCCCTAGCAGTGAGATTTATTTGTCATCCTTGGAGGCCATGAAGAGGAACAAAAGATTTTCATCTCTCTCCTTTTGTTCCTTGACTGTAGGGAATAAGAGGGTACTGATATCTTGGGTCGCTGCCATACAGGATAAAAATCCAATTAATGTAAATCTGCCAGATCAAGGGGAGGTAGTTGCGTGGCTATTGAGAGCCCACAAACTGCTGGGTGGATCATCAGCAACCTCTGGCAGCATGATTTCCCCATTAAAAAGGAAGCTGGGTTTTGTTCTACCTCTGAATACTACTTCTTAGCCTGCTCCAGCTAATTTCGCGTAAGTTATCAGATGCAGCAGTAATGAAATTTTGGTCATTTGTAGAGTCACTCTAGAATTAAATTGGTGACCTCAGGACGAAAGGCAGTGAATGCCATGGCCACTCTTTGTTACCTCTTCCAGGCAGCTTTGATTAAACTGTGCTGTGAAGCCAGACCTGGATCAATATGAATGATCTTCATCGACCTAATAATGTATTTAACATGTTTGGTGCACTTTTATCTGGTTTTGTTACGATAAGTTGTTTACATTAGTGCAGCAGATTGATTTAAAGTTTCAGGGCTCTTTACAATGGTAAACATCTAGAAATAACCTCATTAGTTTGCACATGGTACTATATATAAATATGTAATCTACTGTGCAAGCTCCTAGGCAGGTGTAAATTAGCATAGCTACAGTTCACTGCAGTTGAGAATCTGGCCTAGAAACTGAAAACGATTATTCCATCAGTATTATTTTAAACGATCACAGCTTAACTCGACAGAAAGCAAGGACCATATGATCTTCTCCATACCCAGTCTAAAGATGCTTACCACAAAGTCTTTTAGAAACCTTTTCTATTATTTGTAGACTAAATTCTCCCACCAGCAGATGTATGTGGTGTCCATAAGTTATATAAACATCTCTTCATGGTCATGCCTTTTGGATGCACTATGTCCAACCAGATATTTCTTAAACCCATTGGTTTTAGAGACTATTTAGCAGACTTGAATAAACGAACAAATGTGGAAGCTGTACCAAACATATCATTTGGGGATGTCAAAGCACTTAACAAACATTGTTACAACCAAGTCCATGCGTAACCACTGAAGGACATATTTGCTTCAGTATGTCTCATGACAGCTTCTTAAAAAATATACTTAAGTGAATTTAACACTTGTGAAAGGTGCCAGATTGACAGACCCTGGAGATAAAAGTTCTTGCATTACCAGCAGGCACAGCCGAGCTTCCCACACACAGTGCCCCACCAGTGTCCCCAACCCTACCTGGAAGGCACAGCGACCAACTGTCCTACAGCTTGCAAATCTGCGCCATCTCGTGCTCTTGGACTATGGGCCAAGAGTCAGTAGCTGTAATGTGACCTAAAGGTGAGAAAGCGAGTTTCATAATTACTGCACAGGTGCTGTTGCAGTTGATCATTTTCACACCAAGTTTTCAATAATCTGGAAAAAAAACCCAAGAAAGTGCACGTTTATCTAATTTTGCATACAGCAAAAAACGTGCATGTGAGCTTCTAGTGAATCCTGCAGTTTTATCTGTCTGCCTAGGCACACATTCAGAGGACTACATGAGCAAACAAGTGCTTGTACATGCTGTGAAGTGCATTCTTAGATGTCTCTTAAAAAATGGGTCCTTACTGTTTCATGTGTTTGTAATAATCTGTCTCCCTTCATACCTCATCCCTGCTCGGTGTCATTACAGCCCATCCTCCCCAGAGATTTTCAGCACAGCTGGCATACAAGTTCAATAACCATCCACCCCTTAAAGAGACTGGGTCGTTACGGGGTTGAAAGATAGCACACACAGAAAACAGGCTCGTGAGCTTTGCACTCTGTCATGGTTTTAGAAAAAGCACAAGTTCTTCCCTGACTGATTGTACTCGGAAAGTTCAGTCCTCCGTTCTCTTTGAAATTATATTTAGACCTCACTGTGAGTACTGGAAGGGCATGCTTAAGTGTTTCTTTATTTAGTGCAGAAGGTTAATGACATTTTAAACAAAAGTGCACATTTATAACCTTGTATAGGCCGATTCTGAACCTGTATGTAGGACATGGCTAAAAACAGAACACTGGAAAACACAAAGCGATGAGTTTTCATGCTCTGCTATTTTCTAAGCTATAGCTGGCAGCTCGAAAGAATTATTATGGAAGCTAAATCTTAATTCTTTCTACTGAGAAACAGCCATAACTAATGTGCAGAAGAGCTCGGCAATGTTTGTTTGTCTTTAAAAGAGTCACATTTCTTTCTGCAACTTGTCGTTGATGTGCTTGGTAACATACCTAATTTGACTGGTACTGTGTGTACTTTGGAAGGTAACTTCTGTATATCCAGAGAGAGTTAGCTGTATAATTGTCTCAGGGATGGCTTTTGGGATTGAAATTGTAATTGTTATAAATATCAGTATAAAACCTCATCCGATGATTGTGACTGCCTGATTTGCTTACCTCCTCAGCATTCCTGGTGTGTCTGTTACACTGTACAGCTTTAGGAAGAGTTCATACCAGCTTTCCAACTAAGCTGAGGTTTAGGTTTCAAAATCTGGGCAGAAGTTCAGGAGAGAATGTATACTTGGGAGAGGATGTTTTAAGATGGTAGTATCCGTGAATTCTGCTTAGATATCGTGCCTCATTCAGCCTCAGTTCTGTGCAGGCTGCCTGCTGGAAAAGAGAGATGGACCATTTTAGGTCATCTTCTCCTTTACAGGTTTGTTCTCTTTAGTACGTGGTGTCTTGTTTGGTCTAGCCTAGTTTCAAATATCCAATGTAGCTGAGCCAGGTTTTGGTTGGGGCTGTTTTTTTTGTCTGCTTGTATTTGCATAGTACCCCAATGGCATTTTCATTTCATTCATTTTATTACATAGTTTCTAATTTTAACTATGTCATGTTATAAATTCCGCTTCAATGTGCTACTTATTACCTGCAAGTACTACTAAGTCTTTTTTCATCAACCACCTTTTTAAGATTCTTTGAGCTAGTAGCTGGCCTTTTACTTGCAGAAAGGCAAAAGGCTTTTCTTGTCTGCTAGTAAGAGGGGAGGAGGAGAATGCCAGGGACCTTCTCTTACAGAAGGACAATACTCCACTCCCAGAAAAAAGCAGAGGAAGTGAAATAGATGTTTACCTGTTTTTCCTAAGATGTACAGTATTCGTGGGCACCACTGAAAACATTATTTAGAAGGCTTCCTAAAGTTTACCTACCCCATTCTGAAGCTCCAAGGATGTGTCTCAGTTCATTAGTTTGAAAACTCTTTTTCAAAAAATTTTTCAAAAAATAGATGTGAAGTATTATTTTTAATTTTGTTTAGGAAAGGCCAGAAATTAGAATTCCATATTAGGGAAGGAAAGGAGAGAGGTTCTTTCATGACTGAGTTAAACAGAAGCCTTAAGAAGAATAGAAAGGGGTTGGTTCATTCCCATCTTCATGTAACTTGAATTACAGGGTTTAGTAAGTGAAACGGATCATAAGCTAAACCCTGCAGAGTCCAGAAAGCTCTAATTAACGCCCACAGCGAGTAACTTTTCTGAAATTGGTCTTTAATCAAACTTTGCTCTGAAAACAAAACAAGCTATCGTGGCAGCTTGATAAAAGAGATGCATTGCCAAGGCTGACAGGCCCACAATCAAACCAGCACTAAAAATAACTGTTTTGTCTACTAATTTTCTTTCAGATGCTAAAAAAATGTATTAGCTACAGTCTAAAAAAACTTCCATAGTTACTCAGCCAAGTGACTCAGCTCTAGAAAAGTGAGGTTACTGTAAATGTTAATGCCCTCCCTGATTCTGAGTGAGCCCTCTTTCCTTCCCACACCCTCCCATCGAAGCAGGGGAACAGCAGAGAGGTTGGGAGGTGAGGCTGGGAGGGGAAGAGGCAACTTCTGGATTCCTTCAGAGCTGGTCATTTGAGGCCAGTCGTCCCTCTCCTCTTGCTGCTGGTGGTGCAGAGCGCAGGCATCCTCGCTGACTAACTAGTGTAGATTAAGATAAGCCAATCACTCATTTTTCTTGTATCTCCCATGAACAGTAGGGTCCATGGCTGCTACCTTGCACACTCGCAACTTCTCCTCACTGATTCTGAGAGCAGGAGTTATCAGTAAGGCACTCAGGGAAGCACAGCTCATTTTCCTCTTCCTCTGCTCATCTGTAGAAAATGTTGCTCAGACCCCTGCGGTACCCATCCAAGCCTACAGTGACTTTCATTATGTTTTCACCATAGCCTGCATAAAAACATTGCTAGAACTGTTTTTTCGGGTTTGGGATAGATTCCAAAGGGACACGAAGTCCACTGCACAAACAGGACTAGCAGTAAAATATAATAAAACTGTAGTCTTCCCTTTACAGCGGAGATTTATCTCAGTACAAGAAAGACACGGACCTGTTGGAGCGGGTCCAGAGGAGGGCCACAAAAATGATCAGGGGGCTGGAACACCTCTGCTATGAGGAAAGGCTGAGAGAGCTGGGGTTGTTCAGCCTGGAGAAGAGAGGGCTCTGGGGAGACCTTATTGCAGCCTTTCAGTACTTAAAGGGGGCTTATAAGAAAGATGGGGACAGACTTTTTAGTAGGGCCTGTAGCAATAGGACAAGGGGTAATGGTTTTAAACTAAAAGAGGGTAGATTCAGACTGGATATAAGGAAGAAATTGTTTACAATATGGGTGGTGAAACACTGGAACACGTTACCCAGAGAGGTAGTAGATGCCCCATCCCTGGAAACATTCAAGGTCAGGTTGGACGGAGCTCTGAGCAACCTGATTGAGTTGGAGATGTCCCTGCTCGTTGCGGTCAGGGGGTTGGGGGGGTTGGAGTAGACGACCTTTAAAGGTCCCCTCTAACCCAAACTGTTGTATGATTCCATGATTTCATTTGGTGAATGGTCTGCTGGGTGAAGCGTTACCCTGTTTTGTATGTATCTGTGCTTACAATTCACAGTATTTTATGAACAAAATGGCAGAGTCCTATCAGTCTGGATCCTAATAAACATATCCTTCACAGAAGAGGTTGCAATCATCTGAAATGGTTCTTTGGGACAAGCTGAAAGAGGATGGCTAACATTGGCTTTCGTGCTTCCAGTGCAGGCTGTATTTTCATCTGTTATGTGATTACTTGAAAAAGACATTTTCATTGTTAAAACTAAACTAGTTTGATGCGAATAGCAAGAAGCCCTTCAGTATAGATGGGTCCATAAATGCAAGACAAACTGAAATGAAATGTGACGTATCCTTGAAGATACATTTTTATGAAAGAATTATTTGCAAATACAGACTTGTGCAGATCTGAGTGGCTGTCATGGCATCTGACCAGGCATATATTTGTAGAGACCTGAGTTCCAAATGCAACTGCAACTCCCTCTGTAATTTCTAATTTTTTTTTTAAATTTTGGGATATGTATACATTACAAATAGGTTTGAAATGGTAAATTTCGGGGTTTTTTGAAGTCTAAATTATGCCAGATACTTGTAAATTTTTTTTTAAACAAATGTGATTATGTATTTACCATGCAACAGGAAAGCTCATTCATCAATTGTTGACTTTGAAAGAAGGGGGAGAAATCTAGACACAGCTTAAGAAATCTCCACAACACAGATTAGATTTTGAAAGTTATGTAGCAAAGAACACAAATTCTTTTATTGTCATAGTTTCAAAGACTGGCTTAGGTAATCACAGCTTTAAAGCAGTTTCACAGCCTTATCCAAATTCATACTGGTCATTTGTCTCATATATCATGGCAACAGACTTCCCCTGCAATTCAAAGCAGCTGCTTAACTCGTATTCAGATAAATATCCCAGGCCAGAGTGATTGAAGTGCATCATCAGTATTGCGTGAAGGAGCTTACATCATCTCTAGAGCTGTACCTAATCTGGTCTGCCAAAAGGTGCCAGGGAACTCCCCTTTTTACCAGACCTTAACAAAACTCAATTACACCCTGATCATCATTATAAGTATGCAAATCATCACTATCCTGATATTATAAATAAGTAGCCAAAGTCAGACTGTAACTCACTCAAAACCAGAAGGACCAAAGGAAATTAGTGTAATAACCAGATAAATAATCAGAGTAGTTGGCTTCTAAAGCAAGTTCCATTTCCATCCTCCTAAGTTTAGTTATTGTTGATTTCCCTCTTTTTGTGCATATGAGTGTTTCCCACTTGGAAAAAAAAATCAAGACTTACTTCAAATTTGATAATTTTGGAAGAAATTTATAACAGCATTGAGTAACATATCTTTGGCCAGTTTTCCCTGGAACTGGCAGGCTCTTAGTATTTTTGAAGATCTGGCTGATATGTTTTCAAAATGGAAACACAATTATTTACAAGATGTTGCCTCCATTTTTGCTGTGGGCAGAGCAATTTTGAAAACCTGGTCCCTTAACAGGGAAATGACCAACATGACCAACGTGAAATAATGTCATCAAGAATGGTAAAGCAAACCATAAGGTACCATATGAAAAGCCAAGTATTGGACTATGCAGAATGTCCATATTATTGTCATTTAAAATCTTCACAGCTGCAACAAAAAATCAGCACAAACTCATATTTTGCAACGTGACTCGCTTTTATATTCCAACAGTATATTTTTGTTTACTGGGCTTATTTCAGACAGGAAGGTATTAACTAAAACGAAGCAAGCCAATTGTACAGGGTTTGTTTTAAAATCTTATATTCCGCTATGTCATTTTATATTATCTTAAGTAAAAGTGGGGGAAAAATCCTGAACTGATTTCTCTGGCACATAAGCCTCATAAACGGCAGTAAAACCAGATAATATTTTTAAAAGCACATTGTCCTTCCTTGCTATGGTTGTATAGCACAGAGACAGTCAGCTGGATGTTTAAGAAAGGGAGGGGGGGTCTCCAGTTCCTCATGTTTCACCTTTTCATTGCTCTGCCTGATCATTTAAGGCAGAGGCTTGTTCCAGACAGCTTTAATTAAACTATGCTGTGAAACTGTATATAGATCAATGGAAATGATCCATAACAAGAGGCTAATCATGTCTTTAACAGCGTTCAGTCCAGTTCAATCACCTTCTACCATTTCTGTGGCTTTACATTCATGTGGCAAAGCCTTGAATGTGTGTATGTATTTTTTAATCCATCTCATTAGTGGCCATATGCTTTGGCTTCAAGGGAGACAAGAACTGTCTGCAATCTGCCAGGGATTTAGGGACATCAATAATTTGTGAATAGTCATGTTGGTACTGGTCGAAGGGTTAAGTGTTCTGCACACCAGGGGCACATCTTTTGGGACTGGAACTCTTAGTCAACTGTTAGGAACCTGATCCCCTGTGAGGCATCTTTTCAAAGTACATGCTGCATGTCAGATCTCCGCAGCTGAAGCAATGGAGCTTTATTAGCTCAGGGATTTAAAAACCTGCTCTAAGCAATGTAACAATATCTTTTGGTTAAAAAGTGAAGGAAAGATAGTAGTTGTAATATGAAAGTGATTTTTTATGTACTGGCTAAATGTGATCTTCCTTTTTGCTACCATTTGCCTTTTCAATGTAAGCTATCAGATTACTCCTCCCCTGCAAATACCCAGTGAAGCAAGAGCATGGCAGCAATCATGGGGACCTGATTTTGGCAACCTAAGTGGATTCTGTGGCCTCACCTCATACTGCCTAAATCCTGCCGAAGCCAATGACAGCACAGATGTAAAAATCGTCTTCCTAATCATTTGGAATGGCCCTTTAGGGGCTCCCAGGACATTGTTCTAGCTACTTAGTGTGAAAAGCACCTTTGAAAACAAAAGCTTACAGTATTAGATTGTGCCACGTTATATGGAAGAGCTGCTACGTCAGCATGAGAGATCATCAAACTATTGATCTCAGTATCCTGTCCTTAGAGGAATGGCACAAATAGATTGTAATGGCACAGTATTTGTTGAGAGAGGGAAAGACTTTGAATTATTTTTGTTCATTTTAAGTTTTGGTTATGTCCATATCCCTCAGCTGTCCCGAGGTCAATAGAAAAACGCATAGCGGTGCAGAAAGAAGCTTTATATGGAACCTGTGCCCTGAACTTCTGCTGACCAGTTGGGAGTAGCGGGGACCCATCTTACAGGATGAAGCTCGCCTGCGTCCGGCGAATACTTAAATAACTTTAAGACTGATATCAGTCACATATAGCTCCTGTTAAAGCTCCAGTAAACACACTGACTGTAACTCTCCGCCCTTTACTTGTTTTCACTTTCAAGATCAACTTTTATAAGTAAGGCATGCAACTGAGCAAACACTTCCATAAGTGATATAAAGGAAAGAAATTTTTGAAATCTTTGTCGTTGAACAAAGAGTTACATACTTCAGAAAACACTCATACTCATGACTGAGGCTCTTATTTATCTAAAAGCATAATTTGCATGAGTGAAAAAAATATAGATTGTGTCTTTATTAGCCTCACATCATTAAAAATACACAATTAGTATTGGAGGACTTAGAGTAACTTCTTATAGCAGATAAAATATATAGCTTTCAATTTTTGGATCGTGTCAGCTATGATTACATAGGCTGACACAGATTTACTAATTGTGCATTGTCTTCTGTGGGACCTTAGAGGAGAATTTTACTGCTTTAGAAGACTCAGTCTCCTCTTTTCAGGGGAAATTTGCATGAGCAGACTTTCATCCACAATTTTTAAATGTATAAAGATGCACATCTAAGGTAGATTGTTTTCATATCAAACTATTTGATCTGTAAGTATAATAAAACATTTAGAGTCATATGTCCCAGATTTTCATTCACATTTCAATTATACGTGTAGGCTTTGCTGCAGCAGTTTGCACTGGCAATAGAAAAGGCGGCGGTCTTTTGGAAAGGTGGCTCTTTCTGGCTGGCAACCAGGTCCACTAGGGCATGGTCAAATGTAAATATTTATGGCTATTTTGGCCACCTCAAAAAACCAAAAGAATGGAGTTATGTTTCCAGATAGCCTCACTTTCAAATTCTCCCTTTGAAAGTAATACCTGGTTTTGCTATGGTAGCTTTTAGCACTGTTTCACAGCTCTTAAGCCTGTGAAAAAAGTTAAATACTAAAATTGTATTTTCACAATTTCAACCGAGGGAAAAAAGGAAATGTAATTTTAATAGGGTAGAATTTGGATTTCTGAGGTGGCTTGCCTTTACCCACTTCCACGTAATGCCTTCTGTGCCAGCATAGCTATAAAGTTTTCTGCAGTCAAAGTTTAGAATGAAAATGTTAGCTGATGCTTAATTCTCGGGTCACTGCTGAATATCTGCAATACATAGACTGAGTCCCTTTTTAGACACAACAGGAAGAAGTCCTTTGACCTTTGAGATGACTGTTGATCTTTGGCTCATCCTTGTCTGTTTTCACCTCTAATGTCAATGATGTTACTACAAAAGGAAGTCAGCAGAATTTCAGAAGACTGGTACTGTCTTTGCAATATTTTGTAGGTAGCATTGCCATTATTACGTTAATTTATGCTACTGCTGCCAGGTAACAAGAGAGAAGAGTTTTGGCTTCAGTGAACACAATTGCAAAATTCCTGTTTTATCCTGGATGCGGTAACACTTTGACTGAACTGCCTATTCACAGTTTCACAGGCAGTGATGCCAAAAAAAAAAAGCTCTGACAGTCTTCAAGTTCTGCCCTCTTTACACCCTCTCTAGCCAAGATTGCTTAGTGTTATAAAGAATTGCCATAATCACAGAAGCTGCAGACAGAAATAACTTACTGAAACCGAAACCCATGCAGGCCATACCTTACCATTAGGAAATTGCCTTTTGTGGGGTCATTTGGAGGGTTTTCAGTAGTCGTCTTTAAGGGTTCTGTGTGGCTGGATTTCTAGCATGTCCATTGAGGCTGCAACACGACCAGAAATGTCTTGATGCTGAGTTTAAATTTTCCATTCTTTACTTTTCGCCCGTATTCTCCTAATTAGATGTTCTCCATTACCAATTCTGTTCCCATAACAGACTTTAAATTTACAAACTTCTGTCACATACCAGTCCCTTTACAGCTCTTTATAGCTAGATTCTATATTTTTATCAGTTTGAATCTCTCTATAATCCTAGATACACAGTCACATATATTGCTATCCCTGGTCTTCCTCCATCATATCTTCAACGCAGCATGCTTCCATTGATTTCAAATGGAAATCATGTTCATAACGTTTTTAAAAATGGCCCACTTCTTTAACTTTTAGTAGATTGATGCACCACAGTGGGACTTGAGAGCAGAATTTCATTTATAGACAACTACGTGCTGATCATCCAAATATAAAAAATTACAAAGAACTGAATTTCAGCTGGCCTTTAGTTATTTTTACTACCTGCACTTAGTTTCAGCTCTGTAATCAACAGACCACTCACTCACTCAAGGTTGAGAAACATGCTTTTAACTGTTTTGCTGAATTATGGCCTTAGGCAATGTGTAAAGTTAATCTCAAATTAGTTGACGAGGAGGTGGGAGATGATGATTCTTCCTTCTATATAAAGTGAAGACTCAAGAGTTGCATTTCACGTCCGTTTTTTAATTGCTACTCCACAATAATTTTCAAAAATGTATATAGAAATCATTTTTAAGAAATAGGACACAATAGAAAATGAGACAAAGAGAATTCATTAATTGTTTTGTTTCTATTTTAGGACTGCAAGAATACCTGGAAAAATATTTGGGCAAGAAGACCCCAGCTCTGATCTTAGTACCTGTGGTGGATTTACCTGGCAAGGAAGTTATTCATATAACATGCTGGCTAAGCTAGCGGTTTAGAAGAGACGAGTTGATATCAAAACACACATTCCATCCAGGAAAGAACAAAGAAAGGAATTGGTCATAACTGTGTTGGATACTTTCATTAAGCAATATTGTTTGATTTAAGTCATATTTAGCTTGTTAATGATGCCTCATGATATGTGACAGAGTCAGCTTTGTATGAACAATAAAGGTTTCTTTTCAAAATATTGTGCTTTTTTCTCACTTATTTTTAGGTACTTTCTGGTAACAGCAGGTGGCTCTTGGGAGATGTCAGTTGCTCTGATCACATCAGTTCTTTTGTTTGGTATATTTAGGCCTGGTTATAATAAACTGATTATAACTTCAGATCTTTTGGATGGAGGTGCAATCAGAACATTAGCTCCAGTACTGTTTTAAAGACTTGATTCCTTTCAATTCTATGTTGAATTTACTGACTTCAGGCCAACTCATGAAGACTTTATTTGTGGCTAGATTTTAACCCTTTTGTTGCACCGGGGAAGAATTATTCAGAGGGGTATTCAGGTTGCACGTTTTACCCAAGTGAATAATGGAGATGATGTAGGATGTGCCATCCTGCTTTCTGAGGCAATAGGGGGCATCCTCGTGCTTTACATCTGGTAGGCAGCTCTTATTAAAGAACTACCAGTATTCCCCAGGGCTTCAGTCTTCTCCAGAAAATCAACAGGAGTTTTACCTCTGCTTCCATTAAAACAGGCTCAGACACATAGGTGAAGCTCCTATCGATTTCCTTGCAACTGGTATTTTACTCATGGCGTGATATAAGATCAGTATAGGAGAGAAAGCCTTTTGGACTTTGCTTAAGGCAGTAAGGCACTGCAGAGAAATCTTATTTTCAGACAAAGGCTATAAAATTAAACCTTCAAAAAAGAGTATCAAACCTTTGCCTGTGTTCTACATCTATATATTCTCATTGCTTCTCTTCCAGTGTGCGAGCACTGGAGCTACATGACCGGCACTCCAGTTGTCCTTCTCTTACACCAGCATGTAGCTGAGATGATAACTCCACAAAAGTCAACTGCATGGCAGTAAGTTTACGTTGGGGTGACTAAGAGGTGGACTTAGCACTCCAGCTTCATTTTCTTAGCCGGTACCAGATAGGCACTTGGCAGCAGCTGATACGAAGTCAGTGACTAAAGATAAGAGGATCTTCCTCTGTTAGATGCTTTGCGTGTCCAGCATATTATGCTGATCATTACTTGAAAATAGAGACTGTAAAATGTCATTGTTCCTTAGCATTACATCAAGTGATATAGCAGAGCTGCTGTCCTCTTTAGTAAGAACTATTTTTTTCACAGTTCTTTAAATATTTTTAGAAAGGGGAAGGCGAAGAGCTTTTTATATACCAGTGTATAAATACATGGATTATTAAATTAAATTTCTTAAGAAAAAAGGGAAGAATCTATTAACAATACATTAGTTCATTAGCATTCAGTATCATTTTTAGGTTAGACTGAAACATATTTGATCCTTATTCTTTCCCACGATCAGAAAAGAACTTGTTAATACCTGGATGCATCTGTTATGTTTGTATTCTACTCTTTTAGAAAGCTAAATCATTTTCTTACTTCTCGCTGGAAATACCAGTATTTTATTTGTTTCAGTGTGGAGTGCCCACAGACCAGAGACACAAGCTGGACTGAAAAAGAGAAGCAGTCAGTACTTTCAGAGAGACGAAGGCAAAGCTTAATTTTTCATAGACGTATATGGAAACCAAATAGATGGCATGAGTTTGACTATGTCTCCTGGAGCAAGATACCCAAACACGTTGATCTTGGCTTTTGTACTGTACTGCACTGCATATTTTAAGGTGGCAGGATATTTGCTCCTAAAGAAACCAGCTTTTCCTGCAAGTTTAGTGGTGGACTTGGCAGTGCTAGGTTAACGGTTGGACTCGATGATCTTAAGGGTCTTTTCCAACCTTAACGATTCTATGGTTCTACGATTCTAAGATTCGTGACTGAAACTATCCTTCTTTTCCCCAGTTGAGGTGCACTGAAAAATGGTAACAGAATGCATTGGTCTGAAAAACAGTGTGATAGTTTCTTTTTTCCTCAACAGAAAGCAAACCTTTTCCTTTTCTGAGACAACTAGAACTTCAACAGGTTTACTTTGTGAATAGCTAAAAAGGAATAGTTTGCTGACTTTCATCTTGAGAGGCTTCATACAGCTTCTAAGCGGTGTGAGTAACTAAAACTATAAGCTGGGTCTGCAGTGTTTTAAGTATGAACAAGGAAATTTGTTCAACATTGATATGCAAGGTAGTTGAGTAAAGTGCTGCTCCATATAGAGACCTAAGACTTTTATAATAGAAAGAAATAACTTAGCACCATTTTATCTGCCTTATGCTGCCGTACTTTCATCCTAATTACTGGGTCTTACTGTGAATAAGTTGTTTCACAGAGCTCTTTTTTACTTTCTTCGTAACAAAAGTGCTAGCTGAAGATGGGAGGTGGGGAGACGGGCACGCGCGGACACACACACCACACACACACACACACGTGTTTCAGTGAAAAGAGGGGAAGACAACTAATACTCAAAATCTACAGATGCAGGGTTTGTTGTTTGGGTTTATTTTCACTACTAGCTTTGCTGAGTGTTTACCCCAGCAGGTTTTAATCTTGAGACTATAAATTCATATACTGTGCTAAGATACTGGTTTTGAGGACTTTATATATATGTACACAAATTCTTCTGTTTCTCTGATTTCTCCTAAGCCTGCAGGAAAGTGTTTTGTGTGCATATTATGACACAAAAAGTTGGCTAATCTAGGTTCCAGCACTCAGAACAGAGAAGGGCTATGTAATAGGTGGCAAAATGTCTTTAAAAACGTAACCCGAGGTTCTACTTTTTCTTTTCTCTGCTGTAACAAGTGTTAGAATATGGCTTACACATCCTTTCTTCTTTTTTTCTATGTCTTGTTACAGATCTCTGTGTCAGAGAAATTTTGTCTCCTGCCTCTTTTAAAAATCTCTGTATATCAATTTCTTTAATTGCTTGAAAGCATGTTAAAGTGAACTGACCAAATGGGACTGCAAGACCAAAACTGATTTAATAACTTTGTGTTTTACTCATTTCAAAGCCCGGTGACGGCTACAGTACCAGTGAGCCTTTACAATTCACATGGCTAAGCTGCTATAAAGGCACCAGAGCTGATCCTCCTAAATAGATTTTAAAATGACATTGAGGTATTTTAAGCAGAGCTTATTTAATTTTTTCTCTGTGAGTTTTATAGTTAGATGATTCAGGAGCTGATTTGTTACACCAGATAGCATTGGTGCATCTTTCCTCTTAGCCGTCAGAAGTCTGACGGGCACGGGAAGCAGGATGTCCCCCGAGTATTAAAGAGGTGATCTGAAGCAGCTCCTCTCCTTCAAGGACATCCTGTTCCATCCATTATCTCCTGTCTGTGTGCAGTAGTCTAGTCTATCAAAATACAGTGATTGAATAAAACTTTTATTTCAAATAAATGAATGCATTGATTTAATAAAAGGTTTGTACTGCATGGTATAATAGTTCTCTAAATGAACACTGAAATCCTAAAATGCAGAAACTTTTCATGTTTCCAAGTTAAATCTTTGTTACTTCTTTCAGGATGGGTTTGCTGAAGCAAACCTGGTTTATTCTGTCTGTTAAAGTAAAACTGTCCCGAGCCTTCTGAGTACTATCTGGCACTTATTATTTAAGTAACCTGCTTTTACTACTATAAATGTCTGGCATTGGGAATACGTATTAAGAATACTTGACAATTTACTAATTTATGATCTCTTTAGTTGTATTTTAATATTTTTGGCAAGCCAGCCTGTGTTGATGTATTAGCCAAACATTCAAAATACAGACTTGAGATCTTGAAAGCTTCTTTTTTTTTCAACTTTCATCTGAACACTGAATATTTTTGTCATATTTTAAATTTTAATTTTAAAAAACAGACTGGGTACCTGTGAACTGAACCCGTATGTTACATGCAAGTGCCCTTTTACTGATGACTCACAATTTCTTGGCTTTGACTTCTGTCGGATTAATTCATGGCTAGGTTTTGCCTGAGGTTTCCTGCTTTTCTCCTATTTTAGACCACTGTCTGCTTTTTCCCTGTATTCCCAAATAGTCAGGTTGTTCTGAGGATCTTCTCACAGGATATCTCACTGGCAGAAGTCTCCTTGTCATTGCCTTGACTCTCCATTTCATTTGCAATGTTTGAAAACCATTTCTTGGATACGTCTGCTCGTGCTCCATTTCCTATTCTATTGCTCTTTTGTGATTGTGTCATTTAATCCTAAATCATTTTGAAATACTGTTTGCATAGTTCAACCCAGCTGACAAGACTTACTGTCCACAGTAAAAACAGTATGTGCTCAAAATAGGTCAGATTTCACTTTTGTCCTTCCCGGCTTTCAGAAATTCCTGCTCTTCTCTAAATTTTGCAGATTTCCAGTTCAGAAGAAAATAATGTTTCAGAACAAAAAGATAAGCTGAACTAAATGCCCTGAACAAATTGACAGCTGTCCCGATCTAGTAACCTGCTAGGGGACACCAGGGTCAGGAGACATAGGTTAGGATCACACCACCCCTTTCCTGGGTAAGTTTAAGCATATCCATTAGTTTTCTTATGCCTCTATTTCCATATTTGTATCTTTGAAATAATGTTTTCTCACCCTTGTAAAGGTGTTGGCAAAGAGATGCTATGTTGTAGTCATACAACCTGCAATAACAAAAAGTTTAGACTGAGCGAGCAGCACACAAGAGTGTGAAAGTAATGTTGTAGTGGGAACCATAATGAATGTGATCACAGATACCGATTTGCATGAGCACAATCTGGAGAGCTTTTCTCCCAGCACACTGCCTGCAGCAGTCTCAGATCACAGGAGAAGTCTATAACACATCTAGTAACATTAATGATACATTTTACAGCATGATTCATCCCCGACGATCCCAAAGTGCTTTACGAGTCCATTGCGTAAAATTTGCTTGGGCCATGGCTGGGACAGCCCCCCACACACACTGGAGGCCCCCTCTGCGCGGCGTGAATGTGGACAGGCCTCTGCGGTTATGCCGCTGGGAGAAGGGCTCCTCCGCTCTACGCAGTCCCCCGAGGAGGGGTATTTGCTTTGGCAGAAGCACAGTTACCACAGAGAGACTTCAGCCTCCAAGCCGCATCGCCAGGCAGCTAGCGTTAGTACTTTTGTTACTCGTGAGAAGGCTTGTTCCACTTTAGATTTTGGCATGATAGAAGGGAAAAATCCCTCTTCCAGGCTCTGTCAGGCAGCAGTCTATATTCTCAATAACCATAACATCCTTGGTACATCGTATTACTGCCATAGCCCCAGTTTCCAAGAAAGACATTGTTTTTCTGAGATAGTTGGATTAGGGGTGCAAGCTTGTGCAACCATCGCTTCACCTTCTCTGATTCCCCTGGTTTTGTTGATAGCTGCCTTGACAGAAGTTTATTTTGTTGCTTATAGAAGAACAGGGGTCCAGAAGGAAGAAATACATTTCTCAGATGGAAGAGTTATCTCGTTGCAACAAAGTTCAGTCCTACTCCCACACAGACCCAACCGTTCTGCAGCAAGACCCAGATACATGCAAATGTAGAGCCTTTTGTAACTGAACCAAATTTGCACAGCTCCGGAGCTGGATCTGTTAAGGTTCAAAGCAGGAGGTGTTAAATGGTATGAAATAATAGAAAGGAAACACAGACAAGAAGTCAGTGCCAAAGGATGGTATTATTAGGAACTGGTGGGGAAGCCAAGCTTAAAAGGCAAACAACTGGTCTAGGGACCTAAGGGGGTTATTCTTTATTTATAGGATGTCTTTGAAGGCATGGACGCTGGACTGCCTTCTCACTATTACTAGTTGTAACTGTAAAAGATTAATGTATGAAGAACAAAGAGGAATAAAGAGAGTTTCCAATCCAGAAGTGCACTTTAAAACGTATCTCATCCTTTCAACATGGTATAAAATAGTAAACGCTTCAGCTACTCTAATGGTGCGCTCTGGTCTGGCTTCTGAAGGTGAGGATGCCTGAAATGAGGGTAATACGCAAGAGGAGCCACCACCTGGGTGCCATCGTGCTGTTAGGGGACATTTCTCCTGGGCACTGCCACAAGGAACATGGCTAATGGGTCTTGACTGGAGAGCTGTAGCCCATGAATGTGCTTCTCATTTGTACTCCTCCTTCATCAAGGCACTACAGCATACCAAGATGTTGATTCAGGACTTGCCTTTCATTGTTATGGATCTTGTTTAAAACTAACTATTTAAATACTAAAAGTCAGAATATCTCATATTGCTGCTCAGATTAGGCAAGCCAAATGTGATTCTCTTTATGCTACAGTCCCCAGTGCAGACAAAAAGCTTTCTCAGGTTGAGATCCTGCCACTCACGTAATTATTTAGAGGAAGACAGCTCCACTACTTCAGCCCCGGTACTTCACAAGAGGAATGGAAACATTAGGAAAAGTTTTTTCTTTGATGTAGAATATGCTGCCACTTTTTTGTTATTAAAATAGGAGCTAACTTTAAATAAATAAAATTTTGCCTGGAGGCTTCTGAAAACTAATGTTGTGTTTTGACAGTGTCATTTTTCTGATTCCTGAAAGCATTATGTGAGTTAGCTCAGGACTTCATCATGATTTTTCTTCTATGCTACATACAGTGAATTATTTTTTCAGCTCTGGATTTTATTTGATTTCTCTCTCTCTCTCTCTCACAGACACAGAGTCACATCACTGTGCAACTTTCTTATTTGACAGGCGCTCCCCAAAGCTGTTTCTTTCCCCCTTTTAAAGGACGGGTCGATCAACCCCCTGCAGAGGACGTGAAAGAGAGGGTGCAGTAAAGTGGGGGCAGCTACTACTATCTTTTATTGGGAAAAATGGTTGAAAAGCAGTCATCTCAGAAGTCTTTGAAAAAGAAAATAAACTAAGGAAATGAAGAAAGGTCACACAAAAACCCTGCGAGAGGACAGAATTTTGTTTAAAGAAAAACATGCTACCTTCAACGTGCAATATGTATGTAATGCCTTTTTAATTGGGCTTGTAGGTTTTATATCCTCTGAATTCATGCTTTGCTATAAAGGATATTGATGTAAGGATGATATAGGACTTCGAGAAGAAGCAGATAGTCTTCAAATAACAGCTGATTTGAGACCCCAGTCTTTGATGATAATTTATGGCCCTCTTTAAAAAAAGTAAAAATTCGTTTAGGTGTATGCTCAACTAGAAAACTCAAATAACGTGTGCTTAGTGAGAGAAAAAAGATTGCTAACAGCACAATGTGTCTTACAGCATAAAGTGCAACCCTAAAATTGCACATTGCTGAGCATTCTTAATGTGCTGTGAGCAATTTCACACACTGTATTTCAAACACTGAGTGCACACTCTAATATGTACATATATCAGGGGTGGCCAAACTTTTTGATATGTGTCACAAAGTGATTTCAAGAGATAAAAAGAGCTGGCCAGAGGCCTTCAATTCCACTTCACAACAACTATCGAGGTTTCAAATTTATATTTATTTCCTATTTGAATGAAAATAAAAGACTTTAAATGGGGGTTCTTTTGGTCGTGGTTATATTTTTTTCCCCAAAAAAGCATTCAGGTCAAGGCGTTTATTTTCTTATTGAAAAAGTCAGGTTTTCTATTCAGATTCTTTTTTTCTGAAATTACCAGAAAGCGTTGGACCATGGAAACCTTTCCGTTGCAGAACTTGTTGCAATTTACATCTCTTAAAATGTTTGGCTAGAATGCCAAGTTCTATTTAAAAGATATTTTTTTCCTATGATACTTTGAGACACCTTATTTCAAATAAAAAAAGAACCTTCTCCCTCTCGTGTAAACAGAGTTTGGAGACGTGAGCACAGTCCTCAGAGACAAGAACTCCTAAATTCTGACGCTGGCATTGAACTTTGCAGTGGTTGTAAGTTATATATTTATGACCTCTTGCCTTCTGTAAAATGAGGCCAGCAGTAATGGGTTAGATGAGATTGTTGTGAAGATTCTCTTGTAAGCAGTCTGCAGTGAGGTATCCTGTAAATGGTGTATGATGTCATTGGAAAGGAGAACATGCCCACTGCTCTTTAAGTCCCTAGTTGATGAGGTAGATAATTTTGAGTCCTGAGTCAGCTAGGAATTACAAAGACTTTTCAAAACACAGCACTGTGAGAGTTTTCACTTGCTTTCTCGTCTACCTAGCAGACTTCAGGATGCTATGGGGATGCTATTGCAGGCACAGATTGGCCCAGGAGCCTGGCTCCTCTACAGCCGCAGGGTAACTGCTCAGGCTGTGGCTGGACTCATTCGTCTCTGCACTACGCAGCAGTACATAACATAGGCATACTGTGACTTTTGGGGCTACTGTTACATTTTCATGGTTTTCTCTGTATCCTCAAAACTAGAAAACAGTGTTTTTAATATTACTGAGATTTTAAAAAAATTACTTCTCTACAGAAGCTGGGGGGTTAAAAACTGCAAATAGGGCAGGAGGATTGAGAAAATTGCTTTTTCTCTTCTGTCATCAGACATTGCATGCCTTTGGTCTTTGGATGGCTCTTCCTTCCTTTGTTACCACTGTGTTCCACCACTGTGTTCCTCTTTTGTCCCTCTTCTGTCTTTCTTTCCGCCTCCTTGTGTTCCTATTCCTCCTTTTTTATTTTCTTTTCTGCCCTCTCTCCCTGATACCGATTTGTGCTGGCCAGTGTATGTTCAACAAAAGGAAAGCCCCGCATTAACTCTTCTTTTGCAGTCACATCTAACCACCTTAAAAATCCAAGTTAGGGTGAGGATCATAAGCGTAAGTGAGACGGCACACAGAAAAAAACCTGAGCATTGCAGCCAGCCCCCTTGGCTTCAGGTAGATCTAGAAACACAAACTGGAAACACCTGATAGTTTCACAGACCTGAGGTAAGGTGAGCAAGCCTTCCATGCTTTTACTCAGGTTTTACTTGCATCTCAACAATGAGACTCAGTAGTGAAATATCATCTGTTGCCTTTACCAAGCCCCAGCACTCCACGTACATTTTTCAAAAGCACCTAAGTGACTGGGAACATAATTCTCATTTTGACTTTGAGTAGAATTTATGCTCCCAAGTCATGTAAGCGCCTTTGACAAAATGTTTCTTGGGAAGATCATGTTTTATAATCTGGTAGCTTGAAACAAGATTTCCAAAGTTTACCAGAGCAGACCTTATAAATAAACTGTAAAGTCAATCTACCGCAAAAGGTGTTAGAATAATCCTTATTATCCCTTGTCTCTTTTGCTCATGACATGTACGGTTTTAAAGGAGCTGCACAAAGAGTGCCACCCTGCTTAGGCTGAATGTTGCAGAGCAAAGCCTGTCAAAAAAATCTGAGCCCTTGCATAGTCGCTCAAAGAGGAACTGACTTCTGCAGTAGGCAAACACTGAACAGGCTTCTTAGAGAGGTGGTTGATGCCCCAAGCCTGCCAGTGTTCAAGAGGCATTGGGACAATGCCCTTAACAACATGCTTTAACTTTTGGTCAGCCCTGAAGTGGTCAGGCAGTCAGACTAGATGATCACTGTAGGTCCCTTCCACCTGAAATAGTCTATTCTATTCTATTCTATTCTATTCTATTCTATTCTATTCTATTCTAATTTCTCCTGAATACCTGGCCCGTTTTCAGAATACTGAGCAGTCAGTACTGTTATTCAATGTAAGGTCCCAGGTTTTTGATAAATATGTTACAGGTTAAGCACATAACAAGTTTAAAAATCCTGCTGAAAGCCTTTTTAACTGTTCCCAAGCAGAGGTGTCACTGACGCTACAGTGAACACTGGGTGCTGGTGCTGACCGCATTTTTTATCTTTTCTTTTTTTTAATCTCCCAGTCTCCCCCGAAAGAGAAAGGCGGTAAAGCTGCTTCCGAGCACGCCGCAGAAAAAGCCTGAGCAGAGCCCAAAGCGGCAGGGAAAAGGGGATTTTTGGTTTTTTCTTCCCCCTTGCTGGAGCGCCGGCCCTCCCGCCGCTCGGCCGCCAGCCCCTCGGGCGGCGGGCGCCATTCGGCGGGCAATGCTGCCCCCGCACGCTCCCGCCGCGCAACAGCACGGCGCGGCGCGGCGCGGGGCCGGGGCCGGGGCCGGGGCCGGGCGGGGCCGGGGCCGGGGCAGGGGCGGTGCGTGGGGCTGGAGACGGAAGCCCCGCAGGCAGCCCTGCGTTATGCACGGCCTGGAGGGGAACTTGGTGGCCTCAGCCGTCCCTTTTGGAGGGGAGCCCTAAGTCCTTGAAATGTTGCTCTCGCTCTGCTATCGTGCAAAAACGGGGCACGATAATTAGGATTAGTGATTAATGGTAATGAGTCCTGATTGATGCGTGAAGTGTAATGTACAGCGCGCACACACACACAAAACCTTACCGTACAGTTTTCTGCATTGCAAACTAAGGTTTTTTGCTAATTTTGTGTTACTGTTAACATTTTTGTGTTACCTTTTCGGTCCTAGAACTATAAATACAAGAATTACATTCACAGCAAATACATAATTGCTATCTAAGAGTATAATTTATCAACTAGGAGGGTGGGAGAAAAAGGTTGTAGCATGAACCATTGCCAAAAGGAGAGTTAAAACGTACCAAGAGAAGTCTGCTTTGTCTTATACTTTTTTAAAACCCTTCTGTTGGTTGCTTTCTCATGCTGCAGTTTCTTCCATATGCTCCCTACACCCACTAACACACCCACCTACACACACTCACAATTTACCAACATACTTTATGTCTTTGCTGAATTAAAATCCACACCATCATTCAAATAAAATAAAATAAACAGCTGTTTTCTTTCCACAAAAACCTAACATTTTCTAACTTGGCACTTGCGAAGCATTTGAAAGAAACAGGCTGCTGGAGATGCTTTTATTGTGACACGGCACAGAAGGCCCGGGGTTGGATCTAGGCGCGTACCAGTGCACTTAGGGCCACTCCGCTTTGGAAGGGGACACTTCCCAGGAGGAAGGACTTAGAAACTATGCAAACGATGGCAGATTGTCCTAGTGGTCGCTGAGATTCCAGAATAGGCATCAGCTGACTCTCCAGGCCTGATAAATACAGTATTTAAAGCAGCACTGGCAGGCAGAGCACTGCAGAATCTCATCGCAGGTATTTATTTCAAGGGCTCCCTTCCTACTGGAGAAATACAGCTCAAAGCAGCGCAGGCACCAGAGACTCTGGCTGGCATTTACCCTACCTGTGTTATCTTCTGTGTTAGCTCCCAGATTCAGGCTGAATTCCCAGCTGAAATTCAGAAGTGCCTAGCACACAAACAAACAGTAGGAAGGCAGGGCCTAGAAAGAGTCTGCAACAGATTATATTACTGTGAATCCTGTGTTGGCATCCATTCTTGCAGTTTATCAGCCAGGGGCCATTGCACCTCACCCTGAAGATCAAAAGGGTTGAAAACAAGACAGCCACCTCAAGGTGCCACCTCAGGATGAGTATGTCTCTTCGCTGTACCACTGTTTTCTGATGAAGCATTACAACACAGGTGTCCTAACAGCTGTGGCAGGAACTGTTCTCTCAGATTGTGTTGGTCACAGCTGGGGGAGCGAGGATGCTGCACTGTGCAGGTGGAAAGCAGATAAAAGAACAGTAACTAACTCACAGGTGCCTTGTCATCTAGTGGAATCCAAAGACCTAGATCGCACACCTGGTTTATTTATAAAACACATTGTGAGACACAGCTCCCAAGGATACATTCCTTAAATTGGCTATATCGATTTCCAAGGATACCGAGTAGGTACATACCAAGGCAGCTGGCAGGAGCGACTGCAGGAAGGGCTCAGATTCTGCGCCCTCGGCTCAGGTGCCATTCAGAAGCCATAGTCATGAATCCTCTCCTTGGATCAAACACCTAAGCCAGGTTGGACCTTGCACAAAACCCAACCCAGAGAAAGAGACAATGCTCTTCTCTCTTGTTGTGCAATATAATTCACTGGGATATGGGACAACCATAATCAAATGCATTTACTGCAAAATTTGGAGAAGGGTTTTGAATCGGTATTAGCTGTTGGAATACTGTAACTATCGATCACTGACCCATTGAGTTTCTGGCTCTTGCTGTAAGCTTTAATCAGTCCATCCAGCCTTGGGTGCTTAGTGTCACTGCTGTTAATGGGTACAAAATTCCATGCCGAGGGAGGTGGAGCAGCAGCCAGTGATACAGCATGGTGCACAAAAGAGAAGATGTTTCACCTCCACCTCAGCACAGAGCTGCACTCTGATAAAAGCAGTGGAAGCACAGCTTACATAGCTATAAGAAGAGTCTTTATGCTCTCCTTCCCCCAAATCGCTCTCTTCTGTTCCTCTGCAGAGGTGCTAAGGAACATTCCTAAACCTGGTCTATACCAGGGCTCAGGGAAAACCTGTGAAGCTGTTCTAGGGTCTGCGAGATAAAATCTCCTAGAAGTGACACGTGTTGATGTCTCTCTTTTGGCTCTAAGTCAGGCCACAAGTCAAGGCACTGTAAGGACTAGAATCCAAAGAAATACATAATTCTGTTGTCTACCTTAAACATGAAAAACACTACTCATCCTTGGATTGTCACTTTCAAGTTCGTGAGAGAAATTACGTGCCTCAGATGTGCTTGACTAACTACTTTTTAAAGTTTTATTTACAGAGCTACCATCCTGATTCTCCATGTTGCTGATGTCAAGCAGCTCTCCCAGAAGCCTTTGAGAAGCACAACAGAAATCAGCTTGTGGCAATTAGAGCAAATAGGGGAAATGAACTATATTTAATCCTTCAGTCTAAGAAGGACAATGACATATGCTCCAGTACAGCTGTGAAATGAAGGAGCTCAGGCGGGAAGAAGAGCATTCCACCAAAGCTTATCAATTGCTTTGATGAGTAGAGAGTAAGATAATGCAGGTCACATTGGTAGGAGCTTGTCATGTTGCTGATCAACAACTGACAATGATTGCAGAGCTGAAAAGCTGTGTTCATAGAAAAGCCCAAGACTTCAAACCATGTATGCTATTGAAAGACTATTTCCTTGATTTTTTTTTTATTTTTTTTTTTAGTTTTTTTAAATGCATGTGAACATTTGTGTTCCCTTTCAGGAATGGACCAGTGGCTAATTATATAAGGAAAAAAGAAAACAAATGGTTTCTCTCTCTGCGCTTGTTCTCTCAGGCTTTGCTATTTCAGGTACAATCTCCTCCGTACAAAAAAACCCACTTGTTCATGTTTCTGAGCTATTTCATATCAAACTGTCAATAATATTCCTATTTCCATAAGAAATCCTCCTTTTCATTGAGAGTTACTGCACTGACATTGGGCTAACCTGTTTTAATAATGACTTAACAGTAAGAATTTATTCCCTGAAGTACATTAAAACTGCTATCAAAACCCCAATTCAGCAAGACACTTAACATACGCTTTCCTGATATTAGTGAGATGTTTAGATGTGTGCTTGAACACTTTGTCCAACTAGGGCCAAAGTCAATGCCAGTGAGCAGCATAGTTTGCATCAGCAGAGAAAATGAAGGGTCCAAGACACCAGTAATATTTTCTAAGAAGCTACACCTTGTATTGCTTTTAGAATACTGGACAGTGTTTTATGATACTGGTTTTAGGATAGTGAAAGCTTATATTTCTGGGGCTAGGAGCTGAGGAGATGATTTAGGAGAAATCCTGGCTCTCCAAAGCAATGGAGCATTCAGCCTCTGCACATGACATGGACAGAGGGCAACACACTGGCTCCAAAGCTGAAGGAGAGTAGTGGTGAAACCTACTGGTTTACTGGATCTGGATAACTTCAAGAAGGGAATGTACCAGGGAGAAATAGAAAAATGAGACTATAGGAAAAAGAAGAGAAGCAGCCATGGTAAATAAATTAAAAGGGAGCAACAAAAGAAATAAGGAAAATGCAGAAAACTAGTTTTTTACCTTGTCAAAGCCACTGCTCTTGCTCACCTTATACACAAAGGGCAGGCAATGAGAATTATATATGAGAGAATGCACTACACTGTGAAATGAAAACAGCCACATTTTAAAATCAGTATTTTCATTCTTTCATATTGTTCTCTTTTCCAGTGGCACCAGTTATATTCAGAATTTATGAGCAAATAGGTCCACCATAGCAACTGTACTGGGTCTGGCTGGGATTAACTGGAGGGGGAGTTACTTTCTTTATAGCAGTCCATATGGCGCTGCTTTTTTGGATTTGTGGATAAAACAGTGTTGATAACACACCGGTGTTTGGCTACTGCTGAGCAGTACTTGCACAGCATCAAGGCTTTCTCTTTTTCCCACTCTGTGCCCCCAGCAAGTAGGCTGGGGGCGGGCAAGAAGCTGGGAGGGGACACAGCCGGGACAGCTGACCTGAAGTGGCCAAAGGGATGGTCCATACCATATGGTGCCGTGCTCAGCAATAAAAATTGAGGTAGAAGGCAAAGAAGGGGAGATTGCCTTCCAAGGTGGCTACTGATTGGAGATTGGCTGGGCATCAGTCTGCTTGTGGGAGGTGGTGAGTGATTGCCTTTGCATTGCTTGACATCACATCTTTTTTTTTTCACCTATTAAACTGTTTTTATCTCGACCCACAAGTTTTCTCACTTTTGTTCTTTCTATTCTCTCCCATCCCACTGGGGAGAGGGGGGAATGAGCGAGCAGCTGTGTGGGTGCTTGGCTGCTGGCTGGGGTCAACCCACCATAGCAACATTAACAGCATTTCATAAAGTCAGTCAAAATGTCTTGAAATTACTCAAATTGCTACTTTAAGCAATGTATTCTGGCATCCAGAAAACCAAACAAGCTACAGTATCTTCAGACCCTTCAGTTATCTTCTCAGTTTTGGTCCTACTATTCCTCTTACATAAATCAGGCTGTCACGGAAGGCAGGGGAGCCTTTGCATTGCTTTGACTATATGAGGACCTGAGGAAAAGAAACCTGTTGCAACAGGTCTTCTGGGATGGACATTAATCTGTATCATTTGCTGAAGAAGCCTTGGAACATGGTGCCCCAAGCCTCTTTACTTGAGACACAAGAAAAGTAGCTAGTGAAAACTAACGGTAGGAAGCAGTCTGCTTCAAGACAGATGACAATAAGGGGTAAAAGAGAAAAGAAAGAGAAAAACTCTCAGCTCTCCTTCCCTGGGTATTGGGAAGCTGATTTTGGCAGCTCTGCAGGCTCAGAGCTCTGCTGAGATGTGTTCTCTCTTAATATTTTAATGAGCTGAGCAATTGACAGTCCCAGCTGAGTACTCGTTTTTGTTGCTGTTGCTAAGCAAAACAACAGTAAAAAAAGTTCCTTTTTCATGTTCTAAATCATAAATACAACCAAACCATTTGTTTGATATGTGCAGAAATTGATTCTACCTCCATGCCAGCTCAACCCACATATCTCAGTTCACTCTCTCGTGTTTTTCATAGATACTTGTTCAATCTCTCCAACATATCCCAGGACACGTCCTGATTTGATTGTCCTGCACATCCTATATACCCTTCAGGCCACACAGAGTTCATTCAGCTTATCCTCTTCATTTGGACTCTAGCACAACCCATAGTAATACAAATTGCTGCATGTTCTCTGTTCTTCTCCATATTGGCTGAATATCTTGCCTGCCAGCTCATATAGTTTTAGAGTTCAGCAATGACCGTAGATGTAAGAGGTGCTGGGATATTTTTGCATTCTTTCTCTCTCTCCTTCTCGAGTGACATCCTGGTTTCCTACAGAAACATCCTGTTTTCCTTTCTTTTCAAATAAAGAAACCTTCCAGACTCCCTTCTCTTTGTTATCTATTTATCAAATATCTTTTTGTATTTCTAATTCTCCCTTTCCTTTTCCCTTCTCTTACATTTTCTTTAGCCATCTGCCTGCATTTTCCTTAGCCATCCTAGTTTTCACTCATGGATAGTTAAAAGAAGTTCTAGTCTTGCATACATTTTGATAAGGTCTGATATCATCTCTCCAACCCTGTTCTTCAATGGCTTGTCTGCTCAGAACCTGCCTTGTGATAGAGTTTTATCTAATGTGATATTAAACAGTTTTGTCTGTAATGTGAGTAAGGAAATTCCCACTTAAAATGTTAGTGAATCGTAACTAACTGCAGGATCCCACTTTGCATATTCAGGCCATATTCTTGGTTCCACTCTTCAATCTTCTCATTGTATGTTTTCGTTTACTGTAAGCTACACTTAGGAGCCATTGGCAGAAACTTCCCTCCACATCAAAAATGAAACTATCCCTTCCTCATCAATGCTGGTCTCTGGTCCTGAACCTTGACTTGTAAGGCACAGTCAGCAAGCATTTTTGGGGGCCACAGGTAACATAGTTCCAGTTTGGATGGAGAGGCAGAGCAAAATAAGCAAGTGATCATTAGGCCTCCACAGGCCACTGCTAACACGGCAGCAAGAGGGGAAATCTCTGCCCCTTGGTGACACTGTCTGACATAATTGCTTTTATGACGGACAAAGAAAGGATGCTGAAGAAAGAACAGTAAGTAGGAGAAAATACTTTCAGTCATACTGAGTGTTTAGCTTTGATGGATCTTCCTTTGACTATGGAGTTCAACATTATGATTGCGCTACTCCCAGGTTTTTAATATACTGAGGTTACTATAAAAACACCACCAACAAAACAAAAAAACCCTAACATAGCATTATTTTTCATGTTCCAGTATAGCAATACCTCCTGTTCCAGCACAGCAGAACTTTGAGCACTCGAGCTCATCGTCAATGAGCACTGTGAAGACAGGCTACCGAACCTCAAAAATGTTTTCTGTGTTCATCACAGTTACCTTTTTGTCTGTCTGCTGGGCACAAATCTTGAGCAAGCTATAATGCTCTACCTCATTTTCTTCAGACTTTTTCTCTTATCTCTGGAATCCACACCTTTCAAGTGCAGTTAACCGATTACACAGGGAAAAAGGAATTTAATAAATCACATAGGCACACTGTAAAGGATTTTCATGCATTCCTTTCCTATGTAAATGGTCTGTAACTTTTTCATGAATCAGGCCCATAGACTCTTGATTTCACACTTCCATCTTCCTTTCCCTGTAGAATTGCAGTTTAAATGATCCTGAAACATTTGAAGACAATTAAAGGTTAGCTTTGCATATCAGTGACCTACCAGCAATTCCCTGTAAAGCTCTGATATATGTACAGTATTTGATCTACAGCTGCCTGATTTCAGGAAGGTAGAAGTGTTTCCATACTGTTCTGAACTTTAGGTTGGGTTGGAAAATAGGCTCAGAAGACACCACAAAATAGCTACTATTTCCTTAGAGCTTCACACAGTTCTAGGACACCAGTGTGGACTGCCAGTACTTTTGACTTCCTTCAAGTTTTGAACAACACATAAACCATTAAGAGGGTTTGGACTGCCTTGCTAGCAAGATTTAAAGGAGGTTCAAAAATACTTTTGGTTGGTTATGTATTGGTTTTTCTTACATCAAGCCTTAACAGTATTTTTTTAGAAATTGCATAGCCTTTATTCCCAGAGGCAGAAATGGAGACTTATAACTGTGGCTGTCTTACAAAGAGCAAAGTTATGTTGGGGAAAGGATTTAAATTAGTATACCATACTGTGCAAAAAACCCTCAACCCCAAACTTGTGATTTCTGTATTGCAGCAGCCCCACCAGGCCTGGTCTGCATGGGTTCTTAGAGGAAATGAAGGCTGCCTGACAGCTTGGAGTGACCGCGTGTGACTTGATCAAAGGTGGAATAAGAGGTACCAACCAGTAGAGACTTCTGTGGGGACTGGAACAGCATATGTTTTGAAACAAGGGCTGAAATATAGTCAGGAAAGCTGACAGGGACTCAGCACTTAACTAGATCTTGAGTGAAATGTGAAATATTTGGACAAGATTCTTTTCCTTCCCCTCCAGCCCTTTCCAACTTCCTCCCTCTGGAAAAGCACTTTAATATGCAGAATATAAATTAACAGGTCTCCAAAAGAGTTGATACACGTTTGAGAAAATATTGTTGCACAGCATGACTGGACAGTTTTAATCCATTTGAGACAGATTCAAAAGATGGAAATTACTATAATATTGGATGATGGAATAGCTCCAAACTCCTTCAGCTTTGTCTGGAACAGGCACAGCTTAGCTACTATTGTCTTACATTACATAGTGACTAAATATAAATACTATAAAATATTTATAAATAATGAGTGCCAAATTGATCACATTGTAGAGTTTTACTGGAATATGTAAGTCCTGTTATTAATCTGACATCTATAAAATTTTTACCACAGACCACTTAAGACAGTCATCTGTCCATGTATGTTGTCTTCTGAAAAAAATAAAAATGAGGAGATGGAAACAGCTTTGTGATTTATTCAAAATCTCCACGACTGTTTCTGCCAGTGTGTGTGCTGATAAATGTTATGTTAACAGGTTCTCTGTTTGTTTAACATTCCCCTGAGGAGGGCTCAATGTGATTTAAGCAGTCTCATTTATTTAAAGTACAGCATTAGTATCTAGTCTGCAATAAGAAAGACAGGAAGGGTCACAGGTGGCACAGTCACTAGTCTTGCAGTTGATAGCCTTTGTCTTCCTTAGTAGAAGTTTATTCACATCACAAAATACTACTGATCTTGAAAATCTTTATTTAGGAAAATCTAGTGTGGAAATTATGTCCTGCATTGCAGGACTAACAACATTATAGGAATTTGTCTAATGTCTGTTTTCCACTTTTTTGCCTAGGTTTGCATGTAGTTTGCTATGCATCAGCTTTCCCTTAAAGGAATCAGAAGGCTTTTTACAACAGATTAATACTGCTCCATCCTCAACACACACACACACAGAGGCACACATTCACACTCACATCCTTGGAAGCTGTTTTCTAGAACATTTTTCCCTGTCAGTAATACAGATGTGATGAATCAGGCCTCAATTATGATTCCAGTTGCATCCTTGTTTTCCAGGGAGCATTTGGAATTGCTGAAGTAATTCAAAGTCTTAGATTATTGCCTTTTGGTCATGCATATTTTTTATGCCTTGCCTGCATTTGATGGGCATCCGATTAAAATGAAAAAAGGTGAATCCATATGACACAGAGGCTCATTTTTATCACTGTAGACAGACTGAAAGTAAAAAACGCTACTATGGAGAGCCCACTAGATCAAGTAATCCCAGTAAGGTTAGGCAACGGTGCTTGTTTTTTTAAATCAAACATTATAGAAGAAATGTTATCATTGAGCATCAGCCGTGGGAAACTCAGGCTGTTAGAACTTAATGAAATACTTGGTAAGAAGAGCTAATGGAGACTACTGTGTCCCCAAGTTTTGATTCACCTGCAATTGCCAAAAAACACGCATCAGGCGCCAGGGGGAGACTGCTCTCTAAAGGAGGATTTAGAAAGTAGATTATCTGGAAGCTGTCAGCTTTCCTTTGGGTGGAATGATAAAGTTGACAACTAGACAGTTTTACTTTTGGATGAGCTGGCTCTGAGGTTGCAGAAGGTACAGAAACTGAGGTTGCTGTAGCCCCTCTAACATCTCCCCTTCTGAACTACCTTTCATATAATGTAGCGCCTGGTGTATATAAATGAGATTACCCCTAAGACATATTAGTTACAAAAACTGGGTCTGCTGTTTATTCATAGATTTAAATAACTTTCTCTTGGCCTTCAAGCCCACAGGCTAACAGAAGATTTCAAAAGAAGGTCAGAGATTCAGCGCTGCAAGGCTTTTATCACCAGACACACCGCTGCCCTTAGGCACTTTTCTAAAATACATCACCTGACTACAGAGGCCAAGATGATTTTTTTCAGATAATATCCTGAAGATATTGATGACTTTTGGTGACTTTACTACCTTCAGTTTGGGATGCTGGTCAGCAGCAGCCTGCACTACCTAAAGAACTACTGACTGGTCATCATCATTCTGTGGAGTCTACAGTGAAATATTAAGGCAAGTTCAGATCATGGTCTATTTTCAGAATCACTAGAAGGGTTTTACTGCTTCTCCTAAAACATTGATTCAGTGACTGTTATACACAAAAGCAGAAGTCTGGATATATTTCAGTTAAGAGCCACACTTGTAGACAAATGATTATTCCTATAACCGAGGGATCTGCCAAAGGAAAAACAGAAGATGTCTGTAACATTACCACTGAGGTCAAGTTTTTCTTAGATGTAGTAAAATGTCCCCAAAGTGAAAAAATTAAATCATCTTTCATTGTAATATGTTTAATTAGAAGATTATGTTATGTCCAACTACACATTGCTTGTAAAGTCCCTTTGTCAAAAGTTGTTTTAAAGGAGAAAGACAGATGACACAACACAAATAACTGAGTACCTGATGATCCTGTTTATCATAGCTCTCTGTTTCTCCACTTTATACTCTTCCTCACCTGAGTTGGGTGAAACCAGCACTTGTCACTTGTGGATTTAACTGCCTTGGACATTTCTGAATAGGGTATGTTATTTGGGTTTTTATGTCAGTCTTAATTAGCTGCTCCTTTTGCCTTCATGTTTGCTGGTAAGTTTAATCATACCACTGTTGGTCAAGATACTCTTCTCTTTAATAGGTGCAAAAATGTAGTAGGCTGACAACTGCTATTGCCACTGAATCCTTACTGTGTCTTTGAAGTAGATGGAGATAATTATTTATTATTATTTCACTGAAGTTTCAGAAAGTGAAAGTCCAGGTGTAAGAAAATGTATTCAGTCTGTGCTTCAAAACCTAGGCCTTACCGGCCAACGCGCTGACTTCGTACAATCAGTAACATGCTGGAATTCACAGTAACCAGCTGCAGTGGTGCAACCACATAAAATACTAGGTGTGAGGAGACACAGGAAGAGGTCAAGACAGGAAAATTAGAAACACGTATCCCCAAAGCCTTTTTAGAGGTTGCAACTAAGTCCAGTGAACTATATTAAAGGGAATCTGATATAAAGGAATCCAAGGTCTGGACACTGTCTAAAATTTACCATACAATGGGTTAAGTATCTCAGATAGAACATAAACACCGGGGAAAGCTTCTTCTCTGAGCCAGACAATGAAGACAGTTTGCCAAAATGGAAACAAGCCAGAAATGCCACAGTGAGGGAGGAGAATTTATTTAGCAGATTTCTACCAACTCTGGCAAACAGACAACATAAGAGCCCTTGACCTTCTGTGTGGATCTATGGACATCTGCCACTCAGTTAGACCTTGGGGTTTGTTGTACTTCTCATACTTTAGGAAAAACGAATCAGTTGGCGAATGCATATTTAGTTGGCATGAAATGATTCATTTGGGTCAATGTGACTAATCAGGGACTTGGAGCCCCGTGGTCATGTATGTAACCAGTGAAGAAGATGGAGAAGAGAAAGAAGGAGAAACTGCTGTGGGATACATCCTACTCCTGATGAGCCTGGAACTAAAATCTGCTGGCTTCCAGTCAGTGACAGGATCTCCATGTTTTTAACTACTGAAATGGTATTTTTCATCTGCTGTCCTTTCTACATAAGCCACTTCTGAAAACAAGCAAACCACATCCTTCTGTTTGTTCTTACCGCACTGTCGTCAGCTTCATCTGGTGGGCCATTGTTTCTTGCACAGGAAGAGATATAAGCAGTAGATACCTATCCAGCTGCTCCATTGCTGCTCATTCTGGAATGTATGATGATTTATACTGCAGAATACTGTGCCATATAGAGATTTCAATACCACAGTCATTACTGCAGTACACAAACTTCTGTCTGCAGTGCATTAAGCAACATATTCCAATATCCATATATAGTCTTCAGCAACAATGTAGAGCTGGAGTGCCTTGCTCATAGCCTGCAGGTTAGGTGAAATTCAGTTACTGACATATGTCATTCTTTTTCCTCACTCCTTTAAATAAGGATCAAAACACAGACAGATTGTCCTGGCAACCTGCTCAAAGGATCAAACAGTTCCTCTCCCAGGTATGTACATCTCAGGTGAGAAGGGATTCTGATATGCTGGCCATACATTGAGCACATATGCTGGTGACCATATTCTTCACTTCCTTCTGCAGTCAGCTTCTGCAGTTTCTTCAGACGATTTATAATACATGCTTTCAATATAGGGCAAGGGGGTACAGGAGTTTTTATGAATGGGATCAGAGTGCAGTTATTATTATTATTTTTATAGTAGCAAAACTATGCAGAATTCTCTCTGTTCTTCCTAGGAGAGCTGACAATCCAATTTAGACATGATGTAGCAAAATGAAATAAAAAGAAACGAAAACACAGGGCAGCTGGAAGAGGGGTAAGGACAGAGGTTATAGCATTACAGCTACATGGTTAGGCAGTGAAGGCTAGCATGTAAAGGTAAATTTAGCAAAGTAAATTTATGAGAGTAAAATAAAATAAAATGAATCTATGTCTTTTATATCATGGAATTTAGTAATAATAATAACAGAGGTCTCTGTAATACACCAAATGAGGTTATCCTTGCTATTAGAATGTCCAACTCAGAAGAAATAAAAGTTAACAACTGATCAAATCAAATTAAAATATAGTATCCCCAGCATACCCTTTCATCATGCTTTAATGGCATGTAAAAAGCACATACTTAGATAACCAAGTGAATCTGAGCAAATCTTTATGCACAGATGTCATGGACAAGGACTTACCTCAGCTTTTTATGATATTCTTTTGAAGAGTTGCAAATCTAAAACTAAATCCAAATGTATAATTACTTAGGGATTCTATATCCAGAGAGCTGAATCAGATCATTTGAGAGAGAAAAGCCAGTCCAGCATACAAGAAATCTTTGAACTGTACAGCCCATTTAAGTGTACATTATAAGCTTGTATGTAGAGAACAATACACAGCTGAATAGTTGAATAAAAAGGGGCAGTAAAGCTAGCCTTTTCTTGAAGCAATGCAAGGTATCTGAAGGAATTAGCTTTGCGTAATTATTTGGAGGGTGGATTCAAAGCACACTACTATCATCCTAAAATATTCTTCTTTCATGGAATTAAATTTTATGTATTCATTCTTTATTTTTCTGTAAAAAGAAAATCTATGTAAGTTACTCTCCTGTCCTAGCTTCAAAATCCCGGAGGTTGGTTTTGTCCTCATTAGGGTCAGTCTGAGTTTTGCTATTAACCTCAGAAGGAACAGGACTTGATTTTAATACTACTTCAGGGGCCTCCTCTAGATTCAGTCACTAATCCACTTTTATATGTAAATCACATAAATCATTGGTTTATATGAAACTGAGGGGAATGAGATGCCTGTGATTTTGCTAGGTGGAGAATCAAGACTTAAATAATTGTCAACTCTCAGAGTTAAAAAATTAAAAGAAAAACAAAATGCTTCAGAATAATGAGAGTATCCAGTTCATCATCATTCTGCAAACTGGTACCCTTTATGGTTTTTGCTCTTTTTCTTTTCCATCCCCACTGTTCTTAATAATTCAGTACCTTCTTTCTTTAATCATATTATTAAAGGCAATGGACTGATGATTCATTTTGCTTTCTTTGCTCTCTCAGTGATGTCCATTAATGAAGACTTACTTTTCAGCGCCATTGACTCACTTATCTAAATTATTTATTTGGTTGAGCAGTTCAGTGTATCAAACTTTTTTTGCTCAGTGTAGCAACTACTTATAGCTCAGATTAGAGTTTCATATTGATTTTCTCCTGGAAAATGTGTATAAAATGGATTGTGCTTTAAAGTGCCAAAAGTGGTAAATGCAGGGCTGAAGAAGGTATAGCTAAATAGATAACAATCATTCCTCTTTCTGTAGCAATTTTTTACATTTGTTGTCCTTTCCACTTGGAATGAGTAAAAGACTTTTGAAAACCTTAATGGCACTGAAATTCTCATAAAGAAGCCCATTTCCTGCTGGTTAGGGTACTGGCCGAAGGTATGAAAGTCAAGATGTACACTTTTTGCCTTTTGCATTCATCACAGAGTATTATTCCCTGGCCACTCCCCATCAGAAAACAGAGATCTGAATGTCTTCCCCACCCAAGGCCTATACACTAAATCATCACCTCCAGAAGACTTCATGTAAATCTTTAAGGAAAGAACATGTATTAAGAAAATTTATTTCACAGAAAATTTTTGAGCCATTTCGCTTGTGGCAATGATTGCCCATTGCCTTGTTTGTCCTTACTATAACTAAGGAAACCTAGGTTGTTTGTGGGATATGTTGGTGTGGCTCAAGTTCACTGTATCCCCCTTTTTCTCTCCTGTGACCATCCAAGTTCATAATCCCTCCTTCAGCTGCTTTCACAACTGATCCTACTCCCATCTCCAAATAAAAATCTTTTTAAAGAAGTTAATTGCTTTCAGTCTTTCATGTAATCCAATCAACAGAAGTACTTCTTTCTACTTGAATACTTGAAAAAAAAAAATGGTCTGATAAATTTCTAGATACCCAAATTCTCTTGCTTGTACTCCATGTGACATTTTGAAAGCTTATTTTCTTTGTTATGCCCAGATTCATAGACTTCTGCATAATGTTCATATCACTGTTTCAAACTCTCATCTGTAGATGAATATTGGGAACCGTCTCTTTCAGTTTCAAAAAAAAGAAAAAAAAATCTCTGTGAAATAACATTTCTTTCAGGGAACAATATTTTCTTCACCTAAATACAGTGGTTTGGGATGATGGGAAAAACTTTTTCCATTCAAAGTCCTTGATCATCTGGTGTTTAGATTCCTAGGACTATCTGTACAATTCTGCTATATTCTGTAGGATCTGTGTAAAGCAGTTATCAGAAACAAGGGTTTGATTATGAGTACGAAAGAGTAAACATCACCAGAAACTATAAGAGAAAAATGGAAGGTGAAGCTTCTGATAAAACGTGGCTGATATTTGGCAGATGGGAAGGATCTTTATTGGCTATTTAGTTTGTTATGGAAATGATACAGAAAAAGCTTTGAATGCAGAAGTACTGGAAATTCCTTGACTTGCAACTTAGTACCACCACCTGTAGACATGCCTGTGGAATGTGACTCTGGGAGAATAGACAGAAGCTATTGTACTTTCTCCAGGTTGCAGGAATGTTTCTTCACAGGCATTACATGACACTAAGTATCACGGTGTTTCAGCACTTCACAAGTAATAACGAATTTTATTTTAAAGTGTATTTTGATCAAGAAAAGATTTGTTCTCTCCATTTTACAGAAATAAACTGAAGCACAGAGGAACGCTAAAAGTCACGTTTTCCTCTGTACTAGACCGTGAAACTATTTATATGTGGAAGACGAATGACATTTCCTATCAGTTTGAATAACATTTACCCCACCCTTGTAACCAATTACATATGGGAGCAAGATCAGCCTTTAAATGACTAATCTGTAATGAAAAAGAACTCTTTAGCAAACAAACCAAGAAACGTTACCCAGATCCTTAGAGTACATCATATTAAAAAACAGATTGGCAACACTAAGTTTTCAGCGTATCTCATTATTGCTCCTTAATTCCAATAATGCAGAGCAGATCCCTTCCTCATTACTGCTGGAGTAAATTATACAATAGCTATAAGAAACATTATTTTCCATTTGACACCACAGAAAATCAGGTACTTACTATCAAACCCAGTCGAGGCCATACTAGCCCATGCTTTCATAGGCTGAAATCTCCGGCACCATTCTCTACTGAAAATATTGAGATGGAAAGTGTTTTGATGTTTGACTGATGAGTTTAAGCAGTTTTTATTAAATATTTGTTGAATTTAAATGCCTAGTGGATACTTGGGAAAAGAGTGTCATTGTTAAAATATCAATGCCATAACTTCTGAATTAGTGAAAGCTCTCTACATAAAATGCTAGGTGCTTCTTAGAGTGGATTTCTTCCCAGCCACCTCTTGCACAGCACAGCAACCTCCCCGCTATGCAAACCCGAACTCAACATGAAAGACTAGATGTGACACTGCTCATCTGGACTTTTAAACATTTCAGCAGAAAAAGCTAATCAATATGAAAAAAGTAATGAAAACTGAGGCAGAAAAAATTTGCAGACATTTACCAGTACCCCGAGTGCAGCCCCACGCCCCTGCTCCAAGGGATTTGGCTGTCTGTTCTCAAGTCAACGCAGACACGGTGCAGCTGCATAATCTGGGTTCAGGCTGTTGAGAAAAGAGTTGTGTGAGAAAGAACTGTAAGAAGGGGGATGGTTGTCCCCCTCCTTGCTCAGAAGCTGCTTTCAAACCCCTGCCCATGCCTGGCCACGTACCCCACAGATCCAGACCTGCCCCTAAACCACTGACTTGACTTCCCAGCTTGGACTTGCACCTGTCTCAGCACTACAAGTTTGTCTGGCAACCCCTGGACTGTTGGCTGACCCTCATTACCACCACCAGACTTGCTCTGCTCTTCTTCTTTGGGTACTATGGGATTGGACCTTTGTCGGTGCAATCATAGCCCCGCAACTGCCTTGGGTCACCCTCGGCTCCTTGCTCCCCTTCCCTTACAGAGCATCCTGCTCTTCCTGCTCCCTAACAACATCTTTATATGCCATAAGAAATCCAGACCTAACACACAGACACACGCCCTCAAAAAATGAGAGAAAAAATAGAAGACAAACACAGCAAAGGATAAAAATCCTTTGCAGGTCACCTTAGGCATTGCATTTTGGCAGAAACCAATCTGAGTATTTATAGCCAAGCTAAAACCCATTGAAAGCACAGGTCAAAATGGAAACACTGACCCTTACCTACTGCAGGGCTAGTGAGCGCCACCCCTGTCTAAGTACTTGTAAGCTGCTTGCAATAAAAAAACCTCTTAGTTTCAGCCCTCCAAATGTCAGTCCTCTGTACTGGTTAATATTATCGAGGGAATCCTTGCCTGACAGAAAGTAATTTAGGATCCATTAAATATGATTACTTGGCCTTGAAAATGATGGATATTGAACAGAATTATAGGATCACTTTACAAAAGAAAGGTCTCTTTTACATCCTTTCTTGTGGGGCATTAAATAAAGTCTGAGAAAACTCCTAAGGGATTCGTGGCATTTATAGGTTACATTTATGAAAAGAAGGATTGATATTCATATTAAAAACTCTAAAAATTGAACAGGGTGATGTGGCAAGCACGTGGACAGCTGTGACATGTCTAAAAAGTGAGTGACATGTTCACCAACTGTTTTCCTTGCTTCAATTATACTAGAGATATGAAAAGTGCCTTTAATTTCAGACTAATCTTTCATGTTCTCTATTGGAATATTAACCCCAAGCGGTTTCCTGAGTTCCCCATACTTTTCACTATATCTTCATTTGTAACTGAAGTACTTATGCCAGAGGTTTTCAAAATTCTCAGGTCACTGTTTTCATCATACCCTTTAGTAGCCATATGTTGAAAGTGAGTTTGTATAGAGACTTGATATGTTTATGCTGCTTTAAACTAACTGAAATCTAATCTTGAGAAGAATATATTTTAGGTACGGGGGAAGTTTGACTTCTTCATTACTAAAGGACCTGCCCTAAAGTCCAAACATACAATGAAAATTGACAGACAGTTTGATCTTCCTCACTTTTCTCCCACTTGAATTTCTGATCAAAACTGATAAGCTGAAATCAACTGACATTTCTTTTTATTCCTTTTTCCATGGAGAAGGTGGGTTGGCTAATTTATCCTATGGAGAAGGCTGGAAATATGACCCCAAAAGTTAGAAAAATAAGGTTTATGGATGGCTCCCCCTGAAAATGGAGGGAGAAAAGGGAAAAATAAAGAGAATAAAATGAAGAAAAATGAGGTCTTCTGCTTCGATCTTCCTCATCTCACTCTGTTTCCACTTAACAAGCTGTCCTAGAAACCACAGTATCCTGGAACACCCATCTTCACTCTGATCAGTCTCTATAGATGCGGGTTCACCTTACAGACAGACATTCCAGATGCTTTACCTGAATCTTCCTCATTAACCATAAGGGAGCAGACTCATCACTAAGACAAAAAGCACATTCATCATCTACTTTATAGATATAAACAAAATCACAGTACGTCTGGGCACAGCACAAGACATGGCCCACTGACAAATCTTGGCTTATATGCTTTCTATTCTGAGATGAGGAAGAGCTTTAATATATTTTTATATTTTTAAATATTTTAATATTTAATATATTTTAATATATTTTAATTATAATTAATTATAATTTTAATTTTAGATGTAAAATTTTCAAGCCAGTATTGTCAATGAATTCCCTGACAACTGATTTTTGATTGCAGTGTATATGTTGAGCACATATTCAGACAATATAAGGTTGTTGATGTATACTTTGAACCATTCGCATACACTGGCATCTCAATTTCAGTTATTTTTTAGAGGTTAATATATCATCTCAATGACATTAAAACACCTCTCCAGGTTCTTAGATCTGACTATATGCAGTGCGCACCTGAAGCAGGTTTGACCACTTCCAGAGGCAGCCTTTCTGCTGGTTCACATTGTGTGTGATCGTTTGTACCTGTGTAAACATGGCACAATATTTTATGGGACTACAATGCTTTAATTTGTACTGACAACAGCTGCTACGTACATCTAGAGCTGGGCAGATTTCAGGAAATCTCTGATTCTACGGTAAAGTAGGTTAACTCTGAGCTGTTTTTATTAACTAGTAAAACAGCGACACTCAGCAGCCTCATGCCTCAGGCACACATCACATACATACACATGGGTTTAAATTCCAGTTTTGCCAAATTCAGGGCAGAGATCTGAACTGGGATTCTCCACATGCCCTGTGAATGCCTTAGCTATTTGTTCGGGAAGGAGGCCAGTCTCACTTTCCAGTTTCGATCAGGAAAACCCATGCTTGACCTGAGATAACTTCACCAAAAAAGGTTGCGTTAAAGCTGATAGGTGGCTCCAAAAAATTAACAGTTTCTGTGAATGAGCATTTTCTGATAAAAAGGTTATTTCACCAAGCAATTCTTGACCAGTTCCACTTATGTAAGCTTTGCGTTAATTTTGATGACTTTATAATATGTAAGAAAATGAAGAATAAAGGCCCTATATTACTAATTAAATTTATACAAAAACATTTCCTGATAGTATAATTATAATTTCATAATCCTTAGCATGCAAACTAATGCAGTACTTAACCTCTCCTTTTTTTTAAAGGAATCTGTGATTACATATCTGGGAATATTTAACAATATACGGAGTTTCTTTTTATTTATTTTTTCTTTTCAGTACGTAACTGGAATCTTCTTGGAGATAACAATATCTGAAAAGTCCTATCTGCCAAATATAGGAGATGCAGAGAAAAAAAAAATAGGTGGTTGTAAACAAAGGAGCACTAGGCAGCCTTTGATCTATGTACTAAAAATCTTAATATTAACTATGTTCCAATGTATGGAAATGCACATAAAACTATATTTTAATTATGCATAGTTTAATTATTCCTTAGGCAGTAATCTTAGGTAGCCAGACTAGGTCAGAAGCACATTTTTATGGTTGTGACATAAACCCTGGCAAACAGGAGCTTATAATGGAAGTGCTAACACAACCTTAGCACTTCAAGTGCAAAGGGTATAATCAAATTTAAAAGCAATTGTATCTCATCCATTAAGTATATTGTAACAAGCTGGCTGTATGACAGGAAAGAAGTCGACAACAGCATGCAAGCAAGACAGATCAGGATTAACGGGTGTTGTTTGTCATATATATTTGTTAAGTTTTAAGAATAAAATATATTACACCGTTTTCAGTGTTGCATTTTTTTATAAATGCTGCTGACTATGATGCTGAAGTAGTCCAGCAAGTTGTACTGCAGTATATATTTTCTTTGCACATCCCTCTCCTCTCTCAGTTCTAGAAGTGAACCTAATGAGAAGCTGCAGCACTCAAACTGAAGAGAGCAACATTTCATTCTGTGGGACAGTTGTTTAGAAATGTGTCCTCTGCTTCACTTGCATGCATCAAAATAGTATCCTAAGTTTTTGGTTTCAGGCTCTTCTAGGGTTACATCCACATTTGAAATTTGCCAATTTTTTTCTGAGGGTCAGATGATTTGCAACACCAGCTCCCACCCTGCTGTGCCCATATATACACATCCTAACATCTTTCCTTTGCGTTGTTGTGATTAGACTGCACTATAGTGTTTTAAAAAAGGTGCTGAACACCATGGTCATACATTATACTGCTCTGCTGTGTACTGTGTGCATTGCAGGATTTATCACGTCATGCACCGTTGGATTCCTATCAGAAAACCATAGAGTTTCAGACCAGGAGTGAAACTAAATAGTTCCTATACTTCTCTTGTTTCACTCCATCATTTTTTTTTTCCCCTAAACAGTGCCATTTTCAAAATCCTGGTAGGTGGCACGGAGAAAACACTGAAGACCTGTTATTCTTTACTGTGAATAATATAGATAGGCTCCTGAAAAAATATCTGAAGTTGTGCTGTGACATTAAAACAAAGATTCTGAAGATATGAATGAAGACATGGCTTGGCAAACATTGAGCGGGACTGAGAGGAATCCTATGGTCCACTCAGACAAAAACACAGGATGGTGCAGGACCATGGTGAAGAGCAGTAAAACTGTTATGAATTGGCCAGCTCTGACTATTGCAGATTAGCAGGTAACTATGGCAATGTGTTCTCAGTTAATCATTCATTCATCTTGAAATTAAGATGTTTGCGACTACTGAGTGAGTGCCTTTTCTCTAACTCATAAACCTGGGTAAAACATATGAAGTTCTGTTGGTTTGTGGTCACTGGGTTCCCAAAATGTACTAAGGCAAGTAATGGGATACATGGAACCATCTTCCTTCCACTCCAGTTGTCAGCATTCAATGACAGAAAGGAAAAAAGGTAATCTCTTTGGACTGTTTTTGTTTCTAATCTTTCTATAGATTGTATTTGTCTCTGCCAGGTGACTTTTAGGTGCTGGGATTGTCTGCTTCTTCATCTGTTCATTGGCTGAACTTCTACAGGTTATGAAGTCTTACTATCTTTTGAAGTTATTAAGTTGTTACTATAGAAAAGAGGGTGGTTTTATAACAACTGTCCCATGTAAACTCGGAATTCATCATAGGATGGCAAAACTGTGTCATGCTTTTGCTGGACCGAAGACAGACTCTTCAGAGTGAAGCACCTTCAGCTTCTGACTTACTGAAACAAAAGTTTGAATGGAAAGTTACCAAACTTAGACCACAGAGTGCAGGACATTGCTCATAATATTATTTGCTTTCTGACTAAGAGATAAAGCAGAAAAAATTACAAACTAAGGAAGGCATCAGGTTTTTCAGAATTTCTGTGTAAAGTCCATACATACCTATACATCAGTGATCACACTACTGGGCAGAAGCTGTCTCAATGTCAGTTTTGAAGCCAAACACGTCACTTATCCATACTGTTCAACTACTGGAAAGCTTTCAGGGTTAGCTCTGGGCAACCCACTCAATACTACTAGCAAGAAAGCTGCTTCTTATAGCTGACTCAAGGATGTACTTTATGTGAAGACAGGTCCTGGAAATTCATGCCTAAGCCTAGCAGCTTGCTGATGCCATCGACCTGTGCAGTGATGTCAGATGACTGATGTCAATCAAACAAGGTAATTTGGACTTAGTCCTAGAAAAGCCCCAACATCCCCACTAGGGCAAGGTTGGACAGGTTTTGTGAACAGATGAAATTCAGATTGCCAAAGAAGGAAATATGACTGCTTCTGGATTTTAAGAGGATCCTGGATCACACGGAGCTCTTAGGATTGTCCAGACATCCAAGCTATATCCCTTTGCTTAAAGGGCTTCGAGAATAGTTAAACTACAAATAGAAAGCTGAAAACTTCAATAACATATGGTAAAAAGTAGACAATCTGTGAAAGGGAGGGATGGGACCCTGAAGAATCGGCATTTTCTAGCTCTCAAACGCAAAGGCCAGTAGACAGCTGCAGGCTGGTACTTAAGTGGAAAGGTGTTACACTCTCATGAAAATTCTGGAGTAGTAGAGGACATGCAAGTAAATCTGTAGGCTGACATAAGTACCCACAATATATTATGATAACTGGAGGACTTGGAGGGTGTGTAAAACGTACAAATTTTCTCTTTTTTTAATTACTTTTGTTACTTATGTTAAGCAAAAGGTAATTTAAAGCTGAAGTCAGCAGCGTGAAGGACTGTGAGATGAAAAATATCTTTTACCTTAATATCCAGTCCTACAGATCTTGTGCAAGTAAAAATCTATCCCTAGAAGCTAAATGTGCATTTTTCTCTAAGTCAATACATTTATGCTCCCTGCAATATGACTTTAACTGACATTAAGCACATCTATTAAATTTCAACGTATTACTTGATTTATCAGAAATACTTAGGCTACTTGTAACTATGTGAGACTTTTAGTTCCTGATTTTCAGACTAGCTTTATGATGAAGGTTCGTGCACCTGCAGAGAGCTCTGCTGACTTTTAGAGGTCTCTACATATGTGCAGGCATCTGGCTATGGACAGGTGCTTGCAAGAATGAGTCTAGATTGTTACTAAACTCCTGATCTTTTAATTTAAAACACTTAATTATTAGTTACCCTGGATAGATAATTATACCATCTGCATCCCACTGCATTTACACACGATGATGTGTCCACACTTTCTAAATTACAAGATCAAACCTAAATGAAAACATTTATACTACAAATCAAGATAATTTGATTTGTCAAGATTCTCTGTAGTGTAGAAAAAACTAATTGCATTGATGGGCAGGAGTTTTTGTGCAGGTCAATACAGGAGCACTGGAGTTTAAGAACAGACAGGATTTCTTGGCTCATCAAATCCAATTTCCTGCTGTCACAGGTGGTCTTGTCTTTCATATACTACTTCCATTATACTTCTGGAAAAATAAACATACAGCTTTGCTAACCAACCCACATCAAGCTTTACAAGTATCGCTGCTACTTCAGATTTTCAGTCCCCCTTTCATCTACCTTATGATCCACATTGAAAACTGAGGCAAAATATTCAAATACCTTTTGAACCATGCATAATTTATCCTCCATTACTCCTTCATCTTCAGTGCACTGTTCTCTTAAATTTACATTGCTGAAGAACCTTTTGCTATATATTTTTTTAAGACTAATAATATTTGACTTTTGGCAATTCTTATTTCACCATTACACTTCCCATCACTGAGGTTTAGCTTTCCTCGCTGACCGCTCTTTGATTTAATTAATTAATTCTCCTAATTTCTTGAAGTTCATCCTTCCTTTTGAAATCAAGAAACCTAAAGACCAATTTCTATTAATCCTCCAGATAATCTAAATGTAATCTATATATAATCACTTAAAAGAAGGTTGGTTTTATGACCAACTGTTCTTTAGTGCACTTAGCGCTTGCCAAAACCAAATGTAAATCAATTCTAAAATAGAATCAGCTATAATTGATTCAGTATTCATTCAGTATTGTCTACCACATCCAGGAATAACTGGCTCCAAATATTATTATTGACACTTATTTCCCAGGGAATGACACAGCAACTGGTCTGTCCATCAGTAATTTTGACTACTGTGTTCCCAGCTCACTTATTTCTCCTTAACTCAAGGTGTGGTCCCACAGAACGATAAGCCAGTTTCATTGCCAACTCCTTTGGTCTTTCAAGCCTCCATCCGCTCAAACTGTGGATTTTTTTCTTTTCCCTTGTACTAGTTCCAGTGCTCTTCAAACCTTTAATAAAACCACTTCAGAAAAATAAATGACAAATAAAGCTCTACCCTGAAAAAATTATAAAAGTTAGTTGCTGCCAATGCAGGAAAATTCAAGTCCTTTGTAGACTTAGATCAAGATTCTCAGTGAAATCATAGGCTTAAGAAGTTATAATATAATATAGCTGGATTCAGTGTCTTACTCTAAAAGTGCAATATTGGTAGGTAGATGCTTATGCTTCCTTGAGTACATAGACCTCAGAAACCAACTACCTCCGAAGATAAGAACCTGCACACTTCATGACTAGAAAGCAGTTTTAAAAAATGAAATATTACAACAAGTCCCTTACATGTTAAGCATGCTAACAATATCCATAGAATCACAGAATGGCTGAGGCTGGAAGGCACCTCTAGAGATTATCTAGTCCAGGCCTCTCGACAAAGCAGGGTCACCTAGAGCAGATGGCTCAGGGATAGGTTCAGCCAGGTCCTGAATATCTCCAAGGATGGAGACTCTACAGCCTCTCTGGGCAACCTCTTCCAGTGTTTTACCATTGTCAAAGCAAAAAAGTTTTTTTCTCATGTTTAGATGAAATTTCCTATATTTCAATCTGTGCCTCTTGCCTCTTGTCCTTTCAGTGGCCACCACTGAGACGAACCTTGCTCCAGCTTCTTTACTCCCTCCCGTTATGTATTTATACACATTGATAAGATCACCACTAAGTCTTCTCTTCCTGAGGCTAAACAGTCCCAGCTCCCTCAGCCTCTCCTCGTATAACAGATGCTCTTTAGTCATCTTAGTGGCTCTTTGCTGGACTCATTCCAGTACGTCCATCTCTTCTCTTGCACTGGGGAGCCCAGCACTGGACACAGGACTGAGGAGATGTTTGTTTTCTCCAGCTCTGTTTTTGTTTATGTTCATTTTACTGGTTCCATGAAAGAAATTAGTTTCCATTTTACTTAGAGTCATTTTCAGATCCACTCCTGTATACATACATATACCTTGGCATGATATTGCACAGTTTAATGTTTCAGCGTTGGAAGAAATGCTGTACCACTCAGAGGCCACCTAGGCTAGCAAATGGCACCGAATGTGCAAAGTCAAAAACAAAAACTTACATTTATACACAGCATGTGCAATTTTATATTGCATTTGAATTTTTCACTTCTAGATCATCAGAAATTCTTTTTAAATTGAAACAAATGAACCTACAGGAAGGAGGTGAAGAGAAGGGGAACTTTCTATGGAGTATGTCAATCTGTAGATTAATTAATACATTGATTCCATTTGAGAGCCTGCATGTACCTGTCTTCCCACTGAGATACCCACTGTGCAATCAGTGGTAATTTAAAAATCAATTGCTCTTCTGTAGTAATTAAATTTGTCCATTTAAACAGATCTAATTGATAGAGCCTGCAACTAATTTCAAAGCAGGGATTCTTAAGGGATTCTAGAGATTAAGGGCTGTGAGCCAGCAATTTGTGGGTTTTATACTCAACAAATGAACATCTAAATAAACTATTTTGTGTATCAGTTTTAAATACCCTATACCAGATATGAAATTTATCTTGAAATACACTGCTAGACAAAGCAAAATATATTGCTAGACAAAGCCAAAAGTTAACGAAAGTGATTGTAGTTAGGCACAACTATATCTTAAAGGTATTGAAATAGAATTATTCTTACATTTCACAGAACTAAATGTGTTGCCTATAAAATGTCATCATATTCTTTTAAAATTTCTCTTTTTTGAGATGATGCTCTAGCTTTTTATAAGTCTGGTTAAATAAAGTCTGCTTTTCTCAAAAATGTCATTAAAAGATGCTTCTTGTTTTGAGCATACAGAGAGAATTTATGGAGCTTCTGCCACACAGTGCTTAATCAAATAAAATATGATGCTTGCACGCGTAGAATACATATTTCTGAGATTCATTAAACAACTATCTCCCCTCAAGGCAATTCATTGTTATGCACCAGAGGACATTAAGATGGACTATTTAGGAAAAAAAAAAAAAAAGGCAGAAAATGGGACAAGAGAAAAAGGGAGAAACCTAACACTAGCATGAAATGCGTATTCACAGTTTTAAAAGTCTTTGCAATCTACTTCAGCCCTGAGGTGGCGTTAATTGACACATTAGCAAGTTATATACCATGGTATGTGCCTATTTAGCCCAGAATTCACTAAAAATAACACCAGGGAAATTGCTGTAACACATTGCATGTACAGCACATGTTTATAGCATGGAACACCTTACAAAAGCAGAAACAACATTAATGATAACGTGTTGCAGTTAACTCACAGACTGCCCCTGCAACTCATGTAATTGAATTGCAACTGTCAGTTTGCGGAGGCTTCGTTAGAATATTTTAAGGGAAAATCTTATAATTCCTAAAACTTAAAAAGAATCAAAATTTATTTGAACAAAGTCTGTTTTTTCATATCAATATACTATAGCCTACACCCACAAAAAGAGCAATCGCTCATTTTTTGTTAGCATTAAAACTAAAATGTTAATTACTTACTCCAAACAGTGCGCCTTCTATAAGAAGTGGAGTATTATGCATTTAGAATAGTAGGGTAAAAGAGTTACATAGCTTATGTTGTTGTAGCAAGTGGGAAATTAAGTTTTCTTTCACAAATGAAGGGACAATTCAGCATTTCAGGATCCTGAAATTCAGTTCTAGCCTTGTCCAATTTTTCTTTAAGGAAAGTTTAGGAATTCTTCCATTGTTTATTTTTTATGCTTTCTTTTCTTTGAAAAAAATGAATTAAAAAAAGAATGTTATGTGTAACACTATAGCTATTACTAGAGCCAGATCCGTTTAACCCCTCGAGGGCCAAGTCAGATAACAACCATGCAGATTATTTCAGTCTGCTCCGTTTTTATTTATCTATTAAATATAACCTAATCTAGATAAATAAAACAGGGGTAACAGCTATATCGAAACATGCACATTCTCAGTATGTAGAAAATTGTTACAGAAATGTTAGGATTAGTATGCACGGAGGATGAATAGCAACATCTGGGTGTGGAAGCATCAGAAGGAAAAACCAGCTGGAGAACAGTTACAAGAATGACATGTATTCAAAGCACCTCGATTAGCAGGTCATCAAGATCCTAGCACATATCTACCTGCAGCTTAGCAGGACACCCAGATGAGGAGGCAAAGGGCAGTGTGTAAATCCCAATGACTTGCCAGTGTGGGACAGGATGGTGAAAATAATCACGGTCAGCTTACAGAAAAACATATCCAAAACTGATATGTGATGAAAGTGTAAGTGAATGACTGAAATCAGTTTAGATTTAAAATAAAACCATTTTCCACTCCTAGGAGGTCTTGAGTTATTGCTACAATGTTACAACATTATTTCCTACAAACCGTGCATACTTTATTCTTTAACATCATAAAAGCAAATAATCTATTCCCTGTGGTCGCAGGGTTTTCCACAAAAACATATTGAATGAATTCACCCGTTTTGTTATAATTGGGCTATAAGGTTCAATTTGGTATTTTTGGATTACGCTCTCTGCTGACTCGCAGAACTATACAAGCAGATCCTCAGCTGGTATACATTGCTACAGCTTCATTAAAATCAAGAGAGCTACAACAATCTACACCAGCTGTGGATCTGCTACATTAATTTGTTATTGGGCACAAGCTAAACTCAGCTGCTTGCATTCTTGCTTCAGACCAGACCAGAGGTTTCATGAAGAACAGACTGATAAGCCTGGATATACTTTAAAATGGAAGAGATGCTTTAAGAAGAAAACAGGTATAGAATCGGGTGATCTGCAATTATTAAATGATTAATTAATTTTCTGAATAGCTTTATAAAAGGCATGTGACAAATATTATGCACTTTTTATAGCTGGGAAATTGACTTCTGGAAGGCTAAGTGACTTGCCTGTGGTCATATGGTGTTTCCAAGCTTTCAGCTATAGGCTGTCTCAATCCCCATTTTACCTACAAGACTTGGCTATTTTTCAATGAGGTTAATAAATGATTGTATGCTGTTGAAGTAATGACCAACCGTAAGCTGTTTCCTTAAGCGTTTAAGCTTAACTGCAAATAAATTTTGTCCTATAGTGTTAAAATTTGGTTTATGTGTTGCAAACTAGGTCAGATGTTATTTAGTACTACTGGTGATGAGACTGATTTGATTTCTAATAGTGCTAAACTAAGTAGTGATTGTTCTACAGACAGTTGTTTCTAGACATCAAAAAATACATCTCAAGGACAGTTCTGCAGAGATAGTGGGGTCTGCAAAGTTATCTTATGCTTAGGCCTGTAAGTGCTGCCAACTTCTCTTTCATTAATGTATACAAAATTCATCAGTAAACAATTTTTTTTTTTTATAGCAATAGGATATCTATGTTTATTCATCAACAGTGAGTGAGAGGTGATTGGGTGTATTTTCTATCCAAAACCAGAATTATGATTATCAAATTCTATGTTTTATTATTGTTTAATCAGCTGGCATTATAGTGCAATGACTTGTACTACGTAAACTGCACATCAGTGAAAGATGACTGATTCCCAGGTTAATTCATTCTTTAAAAAAGAGAGAGACATCAATTACTATTCTGATTCTGTCTTTCTCTGTTTCATTGCAAGTAGGAAGAGCTCTGCCCCATAAATGAGGAGCATAGGATGGGGCAAGGATGAGGTCTCCAGCACAATCTAAATGACAACTACGTACTACGCCCTTTATTGGGGCTGTTTAGAGCAGCCTGTTACCAATCTCAAGGTAACTTAAAAGCTCAAAACCAAACAAAATATCCCAGCAAAGGAACCTGGGTGAAAAATTTTCTCTGCATTAGTGTTGAAAAAAGATAAAATTTGGGCAGACCTTTTCTGAACTATATTGTGAGTAGCAGGTATTTGGATCGTGCACATGTTGGAAAAGAAAGCTGAAATTTCACTTTGTAAGCTGAGTTCCTCACTGCCACCTGCTTCTCGGCTTTCTTATAGCCTTCACTTCCAGCAAGCTTATCCAAATAGTTTTGAAACAGCCATGCTGTTGGGAGTTTTCTCAGCATACATGATTGCCTCTTGAATTCCCAGTAGGGCTGGGAGAGGGGGCTCAACACACAGAAAGACAATACACGTTGCAGAAAGACAATACAAATTACTGCAGCTACCTCTTCTGCTGGACACCAAAGAAATCCAGCGGAGACATATTAGCTGTTCCGTGCCAATGCAGCTGCTCTCCAGGACAGTTTCTAGGGTATTTCTCCCTGTTATACCAAAGTGTCCAGATTTCTACTGATTTAAATCTTTGATTTGTTGTCTGGTCTGTTCTGCCCTCTTCCATTCCTCCTGCTAGGAGTGAGATCCTAATCTCACCCATCACACAGAGGTGGAATCTTGGAAAAAGGACAGCTGAAGGAAAAGCAGGAGTGAGCTGGCGCTCCTGTTTTTCTAAGAAATAAATGTTGGACATGCAAATAACTATTTTTGTTTCATTCCAGTCTGCATGAACAAAAGAATGAAAATAAGCAAAGCTCTTAGGAAAATGCACCTATATTAAAAAACAAACAAACAACTTTATTAAAGTGTTATCTAATAGAATGACTTATTTTGTCTTCAGTGTCGCAAATTCACTCACAAAGATGGTCTAATCAATGATCTGATTTTAAAAAGGTGGATTTTTGAGGTTTTTGGTAGGTTGTTGTCTTTTTTTTTTTTTTTGAGAGGAAAGCGTAAACGACATCTTCTACTGTCCCTCTTATTCTTGGGCTAGGGCAGATTTCTTAAAAAAAAAAAAAATCTACAGCCTGTCTTTATGTGAAAACTTTGATAAAGAGTTTAAGATTTCACTAATAGAGTCCATATTGAGCTGTATACATAGATGGCGGAGTCAAAACTCTGGACTGGACTTTCCCTGTCCCAACAGGGCTACAACCTAATGAGCCTTATCCATGTCTTTGTGTTTTATGAACAGGCTTTTATGGTGAATCTCTTACGCTTTGCTCTGCCATTTGTGTGTTCTTTGATGAGCCAGAATCACAGAGTGGTTTGGGTTGGCAGGGACCTTTAAAGATCAGCTAGTCCAATGCTGTGCTGTGGGCAGGGTCATCTTTCACTAGGTCAGGTAGCTCAAAGCCCCATCCAACCTGACCTTGAACGCTTCCAGTGATGAGGCATCCACAGCTTCTCTGGCCAACCTGTTCCAGTGTCTCACCACCCTCATTGCAAAATATTTCTTCCTTATGTCTGATCTAAATCTACCCTCTTTCAGTTTAAAACTGTTGCCCCTTGTCTTGTCATTATGGGCCTTGGTAAAATGTCTGCCCCATCTTTCTCAGAAGCCCCCTTTAAGTATAATTGCAATATATATTGCAGTAAGGTCTCTCTGGAGCCTTCTCTTCTCAAGGCTGAACAACCCCAACTCCCTCAGCCTTTCCTCATAGCAGAGGTGTTGCAGCCCTCTGACCGTTTTTGTGGCCTCCTCTGGATGCGCTCCAACAGGTCCGTGTCTTCCTTGTGCGGGGGGCCCCAGAACTGGACGCAGGACTCAACTGCAAGCAGTTTCTATCTCTTTCTGGATGTTTCCAGCCCCTTGCCTGGCATTCCTCTGAGGTAACCCCAGCCAAGCTGCGCTCGCTGAGGGGGCTCCCCCTGCCGCAGGGACCCCCGTCCCTCCTTCAGCCGAGGTGGCAAAACTGCAAAACTGTTACTTTTGTGTGCACACGTCATTGAAGGTCTTTTTAGACTTCCCATGGAAATGTCTCTTTCCTCCAGGCACCACTTCCCAGCCTTTCAGGCCGCAGGGTTTGGCCTTACGGTGCGTTTATCGCGCAGCAGGGTAGTTACGCCACCGTGCTTTAGTCACAAACCCCACAACCGGGGGAATCGGTTATTTCCTTTTAGGATGCTGAGGTAGAAAATACGTCTTATTTGTAGGCAGTAACGTGTCACCAAGAGTTCAGCAGCAGAGACGGGGGGCGTTTTCTGCCCGGACAGGAATAAAGCCGAGGGGCGCCCTCCCCGCCCCGGCCTGGCCGCAGCCCGGCCCGGCGCCTCAGGGCGGCGGAAGGCGGGGCGGGATTGCGCGGAGGAACGGAAAGCTGCGGCCCGGGTTTCCCGGCATCCCGGCGTCTCGGTGCCATCCGGGGGGAGAGTTTAGGCGGCAGCAACCCCGGGAGGGATGAGGAAGGTGGAGGTGCGGTAGCTGCTTCTCCAGGTCTCTCCCTTCTTCGCCTCCGGTCCCCGCTTGCCGCCCTTCCCCTCGGCCGGCGGCCAGCACCGCTGCGGGCTCCGCCGCGGCCCCGGGGCGCTGGGCCGGCCGCGGCGCTGCCGGCCGCCAGTGCGGCGCGTCGGGGCAGAGCCCCTGGGCGTTGCCGGGCGCGGGTGCCGGTGCCGGGCTGTGCCGTGCCCGCCTCGCCGGCGGGCGGGAGCGGCACTGCGCGCTGGGAGAGCCGCGGCGGCGGGCGGCCGGGCCGGCGCGGCCCCAGCAGGGAGCCCGCTGGCCGCTGCGGGAAAGCCGCCCGCGGTTGTGTGCCGGTTCGCGGTCTGCTTTCTGTAAGGGCCGCCTCGCTAATTGCTTTTACGTTTTTAACGCGATTTAGGTGTGTCCTGCTTGGGGGGGATGTGGTGGTGGTGGTGGTGTCAGGCCCGGGGGTTTCGGGCCCCTTCAGCACAACTTAGGTTTGTTCTTAAACCAGCCCGCTTCACCGTCATGTATCTTTTGTTTTGCTTCAGAAAATGTTTTGAAAAATACACGGAAAACGGGAGAATGAGAGGTGTTAGCGTTGAGGAGCCTTTGAGGAGTAATGCATGATGCTGATTTCTATGTAACTAGAGGCGAAGGTTACATTTCTGCTGAAATTTGTTCCCCCATGGCAGCAGTCTGAACTTTCCCCTAGGGAAAGCTGGTGAGGAAATCCGGCGTGCAATGTGTTTGTCTCGGTGCTCAGAGTCCTGCCTCTGTTGCATCCTATGTGCTTCGTAAATCAGCAGGTAGATTTTCACTTGTCTTGTTTTGTAGGTAATGTTGCAAGAGGATGTTACATACATCTTATGTTTCTTCACACATTTATTACTAAAATTAATCTTCTTGTAATTGTGTCTAGAAAGCTATAAGCATTAGCTTATCTCAGGGGTCTGAGGATATACCAGTAACAATGCGGAAGAATCCTTCAGTGGCAAATTTGGCAATACATCGAATTTCAAATTCTTCAGTGGTTTGTTTTGAATTATATTGAAGAGTCATAGGAAAGCAAGCCAGAATATTCAGTTTGTATAGGGTCAACTATATGGGTGTGTGGGAATTTGAGAGATGTTTGTACGACCTTTTTTGGAAACCTCCGGTGTTGGAGGCAGAGCGATCTCCCCATACAACTTATTTGTATACTCATGAAGAAAAATTTTGCAGCTCTAAGGAAAATAATGTACTTGAATCCTCTGCTATAATTTGAATGAATTTCTAGTTACGGCTGTAAATGGCTTGGGGAACAGCTTATTTCTGTTTTCTTTAAAGAGCTGGCTCTTATGTTTGGTTTTGGTTTGGGTGGGTTTTTTTGTTCTTTTTAATCAGGTCTTCTCTATTTTAACTTAAACATTCCCAATTACTTTTAATCTTTTCCTGTATATTATGCATTTAAGCTCTCATCATTCTTGATCCTCTTCTCTGGACTCATTCCAATTAGTTCATATACTTGACTCAATCTGAAGGGCACTGTGCAAAACTAGATAGACTACTGCAGCTGAATTCTAAATAGTAGTGAGTAATATGGAAGATTTATGTGCTATCAAAACTTTACTTCTGTTTACGCATCCTGGTACGGATGGCAGGCTGTTGGCATATTCAGCTTCTGTTCCAACTTGGACTCCAGGTCTTTTATGCACAACTATAACCTAGTAAGTTGTTCCCTTTCCACTTGATTATTCCTGCCTAAATAGAAAAGCTTGTGTTTCTTCTTATTAAAGTTCCCTTCCCATATTGTTTTTGGTTTTTTTGTTTTTTTTTTTTTTTAAACCTTCTCTGATTAGTAAAGATTGGATTAGAATTCAGAATTTTCTTCCATCATGTTTTCATTTTGTTGCAGCTTGCTGCTATCTGTAATATTAATAAACATAATATTTACTTAATCATTAAATAATACTAGACTCAGGAGGGTCCTCTGTGGACCTTCAGTGGCCTGCATTACTTATTGATTCTATTTTTCTGCATGACCTTGCAGCCAAGATGAAGAGTAGTGTCAATTTAATATTAAATTGGACCTATGCCACACTAAATCCTTATCATATAGGGAAGTACATTTTCTGATTCTAATTAGGACCAGCCTGTGTACTTCCAAGGCTGTCAGGAGACAATATTCCAAGCTTGTCTTTTGCTCTTTGATCTTTAGCAGCCGTGTCTTTATTCCTTAGATGTGCAAGGCATAGAGCACCCTGAAATAGATGCGGAGAAGTCTGTCCTTAGTAAATAGGATTTGAAAATATATTTGGGCCACACAGTAATGCCCATCTTAGCTCCTTTCTCCTTGCCCTGCATCCCCTAAGTTTACCTCATCTGAGCCTTTAGTCTTTCACAGGGCAAGAAGACCACAGCAAGAAGCTTTACTCTGCTTTTGACAGCTTGTACTACAGAGCATTTTCCTACTCGCCAGATAGAATCTTTAAAAAAATTTATAAACTAAATAAAAAATCCCTTGTGTAATATGCCACAGCTGTCTCTTACTTCGGACTTTTTTTTCTTTGCATGTTGCTATACTGTTTGAGCACTTTTCCCGATGTGTAAATTAGATTTGTATGACACTATGTTAACTAAAATTCATCAGTCTTTACAGTTCTTTCTCAGGAGATTTTCCTTCCCTGCTAATGGAAGCTGCCTTGAGCTGTACAGAAATTTCCAGCATAGCAGAGAAGCTTTTCGCCTTTTCTCAGCCCACCTGTCTCTAGCTTCACGGTAGCACAAACTAGAAAGCATTTGGTGTCATACACTTACTCTCTCTAAATGCCCTGCTTTCACATGATGTGACAACAGCTGGGAGGAAAAGGGGGTCTCCTAAGAATGTCGTGTTTTCTTGCATCTTCAAAAGAAGACTGAAACTGAGTAGCTGTTAAAATTCTACAGGAAAAGAGACTAGCAAAGGAAAAGTTGACTTTCTCAGCTGCTTCACAGTATTGATAAGTCCTATCCTGAACAATTCCAGTGAGATTAGGTAACTCCTCAGTGTAGTGACAACTGCATTTAAGGAGTACATCCAAAAGTTATTAAATAAGGCCCACAATTATATAGGAACATATCTGTTAGAGATGGAATGATTCTACCAGATGACCAGGTTTCTTTTCATTAAGCTTAAGAAAAATCTTGATTCACCAGATATTTTCAGTCTTCTATACCTGTCTTGAATCTCATTGTGACTTGCTTTAAATTGCAGTAGGCTTTTATTCTTTGCAATGACTTTGAATGGACTTTTCAGATATTTCCGAATTTTTAAAAACTAGGGACATTAACTCTTTGTGAAGAGACAGGGCTTTTGGAGACACTGAATAAATTAGTTTTTATTCTGCTGGTATGTAGAAAGAATATACAGCTTGTGAGTGGTAGTATCAAAATGCCACAAATTATAGTTGATAGAAATGTATTGTGTATCTCAAAGTTATTACAAGTCCTAACTACTATGCTGTTGCTTTAAAGTTTGCTCCCTCCATCTCTTCTTTTTTTATAAGGGGATCTAGGTAATACCACAGAGGTATTTTTATTCTGTTGTTCTTACTACTCTTGCGGACTGGAATACTTAATCTGTCTTAGATGCTGCAATTTACAAAGGATGTGACCAATTGAAATTAGTCCAGAGATGATTAAAAAGACCAATCCGTTAATTTTTTCTTTTTTTAAGTGGACCTAAAAGCAATACTTAGAAAAATCAGAATTTTCCTAGTTTACAAAAAAAAAAAAAAAAAAAAAAAAAAAAAGAAGAGAGAAAGGAGACTTTGAATACATAAAATTGTGACAGAGAACACTTTAGTTATTTTCCGGGTTCACAGGGGGAAGGACAATGAAAATAACTTTGTAGTAAAGAAAGGCTCAGCTGAGTGCAAGGAAAAGCTTTGTGAGAGGGTGACGTATTGGAGCAGGAACCCTGCTGAGGTTAAAGAACCTCCTTCAGCAGAAGCTGTTAAGACCACTTTGGAGGCTGTCTAGACGTGAGTTGGCTTCACAGTAGAAGGCTTGGACTAAATGGTTGCTTGAGGTCCTTTCTAGCTGTTCCTATGAATATTTTAATAACTTTTCATGCACTCGGGTACTTGCAAAATTATTATTTCTTGTTTGCAATTCATTATACCTTAGCTGAGACACAGTAGCTTGCCGAAGTGTTTTTTGTCTGCTGAAAATTCAAGGAGAATTAAAACTGACTATTTCATGATCCTGGCTTAGACTAAAATAGTCATTGTGATGAATTATGATAATGACCTCTGTATTTGTGAAGTATTCAGAGTATATGCATGGTTAGGTATCACAACTCTGATATTCTATCTCTGTGGTGAGATAGTGAACATAGCCTGTGTTCATGCTTGTTTTGGGGAGTATCCTCGTTCTGGTGTAGTTTATGGTTAGTCTGTTGCTCTGGCTGCCTGGTTCTGGTGTTTGCCATTTTGAGACAAAGCAAAAATGATTACACTACTGTTTCTTCCAGACAGAGCTGATAAGATGCAGAAATGTGAATAGTAACTTTGTACTTAGTTTCAGTGTATTGTTAGTTTTTACTTCTCACTAACACTGCATTCATTTAACTTTTATTTCTGAAGCCCAGGAATCGCTAGTTCTTATCTCTTTCTCTCATTTTCATAAATATTATATCTGTGAGTTAGAATTACTGCTGTAGGAGAGAAATTTATTGAGTAAATTTTTGTGCGTTGTTTTTTTTTTTTTTAATATGCATTATTTGTACATAACCTAAATATTATAAGGTAGCTGAACTGTCTATTATTTGGAAGTAACATGCAGGACTAAACATCTGCGTTACAGCACAGATGACTTTAAACTGGTTTGTTTCTTCTAGAAAGTAGTCTAGTTTTTCTGTATCATGTAACATAACAGGTGATTACTCTGTTATGAGGAAAGCATTTTAAGCAGAGTTAAATCATGAGTATTCTAATCTAGATGCTTTTGGTCTCTTATGTAGAAAATGAGACAATTTTAGGCAATTATATATTAATACAGGCTAAAATAATACTCTTTTTCTTATTTTAGGGACCTGTGGGATTTAAGAATATCACTCCTAAGAAAATTTGCTGCTTCTACAGCCTTTCATCTTAGTGTGCAATTGATGATTTCACTTGAAATACCTATCTGAAGAAACTAACAATAGGCAAGGTGTAATTGCTTTTTAAAAATGTTAAAAGTTCAGCAGTGTGTAACAGCTGACAGGATACCCAAGAAAAAGCCATATATTTGTGACATTTGCTATAAACAGTTTGAAACTCCATCAAAATTAGCTAGGCATTATCTGATACATACTGGTCAAAAGCCATTTGAATGTCATGTATGCCATAAAACATTTAGACAGCTAGTCCACCTGGAGAGGCATCAGTTAACCCATAATCTACCTTTTAAGTGTATTGTTTGTCATAGAAACTTCAAAAACTTAATCACTTTCTTAAAGCATCAGCAGCTTCATAATGAAAATTATCAGAATGATACCAAGCAAGCCGAAAACTCTGTGAATTTTGAGCAAGACAGGGTCACTTATGGCATATTTCGATGTTCTGTGTGCTGCAAATCTTTTACAACTGAAGAGAGGTGGATGCTGCATCAGTGCCCGAAGGCAGATCGTCTACACGGTGCCAGAAGGAGAAAGAAAACTCACGCTTGTGAATCATGTAACAAGACGTTTCCATCAAGATCTAAGCTAGAAAGACACTTCCTTATTCACACTGGCCAGAAACCTTTTAAGTGTTCTTCATGCGGTAAATCTTTCAGACAGTCAACACACTTGAAAATCCATCAGCTCACACACACAGAAGAAAGGCCTTTTCAGTGCTGCTTTTGTCAGAAGGGGTTTAAAATACAGAGCAAACTCATGAAGCACAAACAGCTCCACGCCAGAAATAAGACTTTCCCCAATATTTTATACAAAGCAAAAACTCTTAAATATCCCAGACCACAGAACCTGTTGGAAGGAAAGAGGGATAGTTTTGAGAATGCTGACACTTACGAGTCACAGGAGAACGACCCACATGATGTTCACTCGATTTATATTGTACCCTTTCAGTGCCCAGCATGTGAGCAGTGTTTTGAAACGGAGCAGGTTCTAAATTTGCACAAATGTTGTTATCTGAGAGATGGCAAAAGTTCCAACAATGGTATGACAGCATGCAGCCACACAGTCAGCATGAAAAATAAGATCCTGATGAAGCTGAAGCGTACTGGGGGAAAGGCAACAGATTTTTCTCTGACTGACAGAAAAAAAATAAAATCAGGTCACTTTAAAAGTCCTGACCTGGTTGCAGCTAGAGATCAGCGTTCTGATCAGCATGCTTCCACTAAACCTTTCAAGGATTGCCATAGCAAGCTTGACATGCACAAGGCACTTAGTAATCGGATGAAAAGAAAGTTAGCTGTGCCATTACCTTGGCAAGAGCACCTGCAACCTCACGACTTTGGAATTAATTTAAAAGGTATGCTTACTGGTGAAAGCATGTTAAAAATCGATGATTCACTGCATAATAAAGATGACTCTTTTTATCGTTCATCAGACGATGGTTTCTTTGACAATCCAGAAGTACTTCATTGTGCCTTTTCAGCTTCTGCTAAAAATATACATAACAGACACAAAGTGTGTAAATGTGACAGATGTGAAAAAATCTTTCCATCTTCATCCAAACTTCAAAGGCACTATCTTATACACACGGGACAGAAGCCCTTTGGCTGTAGTATTTGTGGGAAGACATTTAGACAGTCAGCTCACTTAAAAAGACATCAGCTCACCCATACTGAAAAGAGACCCTACAAAAGCCCCGTTTGCCAGGTAGAATTTGAAAACCTGAACAAACTTATCAATCATCAGGGAGATCACATTGAATTTAAGTCTTCTCAGCCTGTGGGTTATTCGGGTTATTCTCAAACACCTTCACAGGCATCTGGCTTTCAAGAATTTGAGCTGATTCAGTCAAACCAAGCAGCTGAAATCAAAGTTGAAATCGAGTCAGGGGACTTTGTTCTTGACACCAGCAATAGAAACACACAGCCATATTTGTGTAGTAAATTGCTGGAAACAGAGAAAAGCTGTTACAGGTATTGGCATGAATTTTCTGAAGGTACTGAAAAAAGTGAAGTTGTTAACAAATTGTATCAATGCAGTATCTGCTTTAAAACTTTTAAATCGCCTTCTAAGCTTGAAAGACATTACCTAATGCATGCTGGACAGAAGCCGTTTGAATGTTTAGTTTGTGGTAAGAATTTCAGACAGGCCCCACATTTGAAAAGACATCACCTTATTCACTTTAAAGAGAGCTTAAAGCTGAGGTCCACTGAGCAACAACCGGAGACTATATTGTTTTTATCAAAACTGGATAATGCCCTGTGAAATGACATATTAAAATTTTTGGTTGCATAATTATTGAAAGGCTTATGTTAGACCGGACAATTGACTGAAGGGGATTATCTTCTATCATGGAGATGGCCTGTTGAAGAGTTAATTTACTATCTTCAGAACTGTCTACTTGATATAATTAGTGATGAATGCGAGAAGATGTTTAAAACAAAAAATCATGGAACAAAAAAGCCACTTTGCATTTCTTTTCCTAAATTAATTTATAATACATGTTCTTACTGTATTAATAGTGTTGCAGCAATCTGCAGTGCTCTGTGAATCAGATATTTTAAAAGCTATACCTTTTCCCATGTAGTATTTTATGACATTATGGTGCCCAATGATTACTATCAGAAAAGTAAAGATAAAAAGGTAATTTTCAGAATACAGAAAAAGTGGTCCTTTTACTTTCTTCTTGCTCCCTATATGTTGCAATCAAAGGACACTTGCTGTATTTATTTCATACTTTTTAAAAAAATAACATTTTTAGATAAAAGATGCAAAAAAGAAGAAAGTAGAAAAAGGGGGAAAAGTTTAATGAGCAAAAATGCTGATGTGACATTATAGAACAGTTAACAAAAAATTTAACTGCTTTGTAATGTGCTTGGAGATCTATGGATGAGAAATTAGATTTTTTCCCTTTTTATGACAAAATGTAAGTAGACAATGCTAAAATAGCAGGGTTTATCATCAATTAATCCATTTCACCACTTCATTATCTCTGCTTCTTTGTATATCCCTTGCCTTTTCTAGCTTTTTTTTGGCCAATTCATACAATACTGAACTATTTTTCTGCCAGAAAAGAGGACAAGAAATTATCGTTAACATTACAAACGGGCTTACTGTCTGTTTCAGTCTCCTTTCCTTCTAGTGTACATATTGCACCAGTAAAAGAAATGTTCTCTAAGATCTGATAATAACTCAGACGAGCAGTTTTGTCAGGAATTCATGTTCTCATTACATTAAATATAAGAGACTGAAAATTACTTTTCGCTCAAATTAAGTAATTCCAATTTTTTATTAATAGAATCTGTAGTTATACTTTGTGGTAAGTAGAGAGCTTTGCCCATTGTGCCTGCTGGGCTGGCAAAAAGTTTAAGTGCAGTGGAGCTTATTCATTATGAACAAGAATGAAGTTTGTTTCTTCTTTTCCTCTGCAAAAACTACCTTTTAGGATATTTTCCTTTGTTATGCAGCTTCTGAATAGTTGAAACCTGAAGTTTTTAATTCAATTTCTAAATTAACGTATCTGTAAGATACATGGCGTTCTTTTAACTATTTAAATAGATCCATATTTATTTAAGTAAAATGATTTTGATTTTTTTTTTTTTAATTTTGAAGTGATTTATCTAGGTTTTGCTGTGGCATGAGCTTTGTAGTATTTGGTATAAATGAAGTGAAGGGTGAAGGGAGTTTTTTATTTTCATACATGTTATTCTTTCCCATTTTCAGAGAGAATAAAACTAAGAAAGATACTCAGAAACAGTCTGTAGGTACTATGATTTTTGTATGACAGATGAATTCAGTACGTTAATGACTATAGTTACATATTGAGATTTTTTCTCCCTATGTGAATTGTTTCATATTGAAAGACAGAATACTGTATGAAATGTTTTGGAAGTGTATTGTAGAGCTCTTTTAAAATACTTGTAATAAACTATTTTATTTATATTGTACTTTTATTGTATACTTCATGTGCAAACCAGAGTTTTGAAACCACATAACATTCAATATGCAGAAACGTTTAAGACTACATATCAAAATAACTAACTTTGCATGTTAGAACAATAGGTTTTGTTTCAGAAATACCTTTAAAGATAGTAAGATCTTTTTTAAGGAGTCACAGTCATTTTAAAAAATTATATGTTTGAGGTAATGTTTAAAGAACAGTAAACTTGGTATGTTTTGAAAATACCAATTTGAGAAAAACAAGTGGAAGATAATACAGAAAGCTACTTTTAAGGGATGAATAGACATATGTGGGAAGTGTTATTGTCTGATTAATTTGGAAACTAATGTAATCTTTGGGCTCCATGGGATTTCAGAGGGGCAGTAAGGGCCACTTTGTTTATGTGGCGCTCTACCCCTCCATGAAAAGTTTTGTGTCAGTAAAAATTCATGATTTTATGGGGATTATAGCATAAACTAGTTAGAAAGCGGTAAAGCGGTTTCTGAGAGTCAGGAGAAAAAAATCTAAGGTTGAAATCCTGTCTCTTTTGAAGTTAACAGTAAAATTCTCCAAGTACCTTTGAGAATTTGAGCTAGAATGGTTTTCTCAGTGTTAACAATAACACTTTGTGATGTTCATTAGTATGTTAGTCATTTTCCGTAACGCTTCAAGGCAAGTTCAAGCCATCAGTCTTTGAAGTATCTTTGGTGGCAGAGACATTGCCTGTGGTTTTGTTCGAATGAGCTGATGGCTAATAGTAATAATCTCATAGTACTGAAGTAGTGGATTTTTTTAAGACTATATGCAGAACCAAAGCATACTGTAAACAGGAAAACAGTGTGTCCTCCTGTGTTAATATTGAGCTCCCCCCAAGGAGAACTTCTCAAACTCTGTGGATTCAGCTTTGAGGTAGTTCTTTGTGGAATAAAAGACGGGTCAAGTATTTTAAAACAAGCAGAAAAAGGTAAAAGGGATTTTTTTGAAGACAAATAAAGTATGCAATACTAAATTCACTGGAACCGCAGTACTAACTGATCACATCGTCCATTTTCTGTCTAGGAAATGTGGCTATGGATGACTTTAAAACGATGATGATTTTGATTGCTGTGCTATCCTTGCAATGTTTGCAGGAAGTCAACACTTGCAAAATATATATATAAGTATTCCTATACATGTCTAGGGAAAATTTCAAAAAGGAAAAAAAGCCATCATAAACCACAGAAAAACTGTTTAATCACTTTTATAGCTGCTGCTCACTGAATGGTTTCTCGCTTGTCTGTGATCTGCTCTCACTTTTATACCCAGAGCCAACAAGAAAAGTTAGTGAGGTAAATGGGAGATAGACACAAAAGAAACTGAATTGAAGTTAATGAGACTTTAGGCTTCAAATTTAGATGCTGGATCTAATGTTTAGTTTTCCTGGCTGCCTTCTAGTATAAATGTAAAACTCTGAAAGTCATAATCTCGCAACAGTAGCTCACTTGAGTAACACTTAGGTAAGTACAGCTGGATGACTCTTAAATCAATAAAGATTATGGATTCGGTCCTTCTAATGGCCCCTTGTAATAATGTTGAAAATGCCTAGATCTCCTAAATAACTAAAGGGGTCACGGTTCATATTCCTAGCACAAGGTTTTGTGGATTTTTAAAGTGCAAGTTTTAACTTAATAGCCTAGTTTTATGGTCTGATGGCTATGGATGAGATGTGTCTGAGAGGCAGTTATCATAAGGAAAAATGAAATTGCAGAAGTGACTTTTCTGTGCTCTCGTATACCTTATTTTCTCCAGGTTGAGCAAATTAATTGTACTTCTTCATATAACGACTAGTTCTGTTAAGCAGCTTTTAAACAGCATTTTTAGCTTTTTTATCTGTTTAGCATCTGTTACCAAAGTGAAGGAGAAATCAGCCTTATGCCAACAAAATCACTCACAAGTAGAATTGACCATTTCCTTGTTCAGAAACTGCCGTTCTAACATGGAAGTGTCATTATGTCTGCCCTGAGTTAGTACAAGTCTTTGAATGCTGTTTTACTTCTGTGCTCTGCCATTCCAGTTTCTGTCTGCTTCCTGGAGATACTAATGTGTGACTTGATTCTGCTATACACCCAACATAGTTTGGATATGCGGCTGAGATTTTTCCTCTTCACTGGAATCCATCCAGTGTCCCTGGTCCCAATTTGTATGGCTCTGTGAAACCCCATATGTGACTTATGGAGAGTCATGGAGCCGGTTGTTGCGCGTGTGCTGCCATGGCATGCAAAATGGTGCCTGAGGATGTGAGTGCATGAGGATGTGAGAAGCTGACCGGCTGTGATGTAGACTGACCTGTCATTCTCCACTGAACGTGGTCTGGGTACGTAGGGTAGTAAGAGCATATGGAAATGGTGGCTATCCAGCTTTGCCTATGGCTGCTTCACTGCATGTGGCACTGGAATGTCCCTTGCTGACATAGTGAAGGAGGGGAATACAGAGAATTATGTGGCCACTGCTATATAAAAACGTAAAATTATATTCCTAAGCTAAAGAAACCAACTACACGTGCTCTCTCCCATTTGTACTGCTAATCCACTGCACTCAATTTTTATTGACATCAAGGAAAACACTATCTTCCTGGTATGCAAATTTGCATTATTTTATTTGTGCATTTTTTAAAGAGTATAAATTTTCATGCTTAGTATGTGTTTTCAAAAGTAGCTTGCTGAGCTACAGAAACTGAGATGATTTCCTCAATTTCTACTTTGTTTTGATTCTAAGAGGATCCTGAAAATACAGCTGAGCAGAGAGATTCCTGTTAGTGACAATGCAGTCCTGCTACACTGAGTAGAAATCTGCTAAGCCATCTAGCCACCTCAAGTGTCTGAGTCAATTTGAGGATAGTTTTTAAGATCGAAACATGTTATGATTTTTTCATGATATTGAGAGCAACCTTGGATTAGTATCTTGGCAACCTTGTTTGCCATAGCGCACTTTATCTTGTATTTTATACTCTGGGTCTTAATAATAGCAGATACTTGGGTAGTGAGAATAGCTTCATAAGAATTCCCTCAGGCATCAAATAGCGTGTCTGATGCTAGTGCAATTAGCAGAGGAAAAATGTCCATTTTCCAATAAGCTAAAATGATTTGTTGTGTAATATTTTAGTTTATATCACAGTAGAAGGCTTTTTTCAGTAAAAAAAATTATTAAAAGTTAATAAATTATTTTTCAGTATTACACCAGTGTGAATTTTGCTGTTTTCAGTAGGTATTCTGTTTTATTGTCATTTTATCCTCTCCTAAAATCCTTATGTGCTAATGGAAATGTCTACCAAAAGTCTAGAAAATATGGAGAAAGGCCAGGATGAAAGCTTTAGGAGATTGGAGCTAGCTCTCAGCATCTTAGAGCTAGTTTTCTGTTGATTAATTTTTATGCTGCATATTAGATATGCTTCCGTTTTGTCTGCAATCTGTATATTTTTCTATATCGTGAGAAAGGATATGTGATCTAGAATCTTTTATAATGATTCTGCAAATAGACTCAACTTTCTGTAACATTTTTCATGCTAGCACTAGCAGAAAAATTATTTGCTTTAGAATCTCATTTCAGTGACAAAGGCCTCATGCTCCTCCATCAGACAGATTTATCTCGCATTAATTTTTTTGCCCCATAGAAATGTTATCACATAACAGCCTCTCACAGGATTTCTAGCAAATATTTCCAGAGCTTTACTAGCCATTGGTCTCTTACGTTCATACCGCTGTTCTGCTCCAGTTGGTAGGAACATAGCTAAAAGTCTCTGAAGAGAATTAGAATAGCCCAGAGTCTGCTCTAACTTGAGCTGTTACCCAAATGTGAGCCCAGCAACAGAAAGCTAAGAATGACATAAACTCCCGTATTTCCCCACCTCCTTCACTAGAGGCACTGCTTGCTATTCTGGGATATAAAAGCAGCTGGGTTGCTGAATTAACCATATTTTTCTTTAGTCATGAGCTCAGAATTTCCATTGAAGTTACTGCAAGTTTTGCACAAAAATCAAGGGCAGTACATTGGCCAGAACGTGTGCTAAATAAATATTTATACACAAATCAGAATGCTACTGACGGCTTCTTTACACTTTAAAATTCTAAATATTTTAAGAAGCATCTGTTACTAAACTGAGGCATCATTTTTGAAAGTACCCATATTTACTGAGTGGAAGTACACATATTTACTGAGTGAGTACCCATATTTAATGAGATGAACACAGTGACAAACTCTTGGACTACAAGAATGCACATAAATAAAATAGTAAAAGCAATGTGATGTGATTGAATTAAAATGATAATGAACAGACCGAACATTTAGTTTATGTGAATATTAACTACTATGAAGGACAAACTATAACTACAGGAATAACCCCTATCATTGTGCCTAAACTTTTTACATGTTGAAAGATTCCTCTGATCTTTTTTTGAGAAGCTTTTCCAAATTTTATTTACCTGAAAGCAGGTTAAATCAATGTTGCTTCTATCATTTCAATAGGTAAGAGACACAGGAGGTTTCCAGTTGTCTTTGAATAATTTGCATATTATTCCATTTCCATACCATTCATCCCCCATCCCTTTCAAAAACTTATTTTGTATAACTGTGCAAGTAATATTTCAAAATGCTGCATATTCATAGTCCCTTTGGTTAGAAGAAAAGCTGTAGGTGCAAGTTTGTACATATATATGATGAGACTTGAAATTCTTGTGTTTGGAGCTTTGTTTCAGACCTTTTCAGAGGGATGCCTCTCAAAAAAACTTTTGTTCCTGTGTAAAAGTCAACAAGTTAGAGATTAAAAGCTGATTTTAAAGAGATGCATTCTCCTAAGCTTTACAGCCTTGCTTCGCAGAAAGCCGACCCAACATATGGCTTAATGTCACTGGGGCTGGGATTCAGCTGCCCTAAGTTAAGGTAGCCAGCGTGCAGTTCGGTACTTCCCCAAAGTTAAGCTTATGCATTTAGTATGATACAAGTATATTAGACCAGAGAACAAATTCCCATACAGCAGTGAGGTGCACCTCAGATATCTAGACCTCCATCCTGGGAAGCACAGTTCTATTAAAAATCACCTGGGCCACCCTGATATTTTTAAGTCTTGAAGTTGTGCACAGGGCAAGCACAATTCAGCCATCTCCCTCTAGGACTTGGGTGTCTTTGACTTTCTGCATACAGATGAACTTGCCGTCAGAACAATCACAGCTCACTTTTGAAAAAAGTAACGTAGACTTCCCTTCACCTCTGACTTATGTACCACAAGGTCCAAGAAACAGTATTCAGCATACATAGAAAAGAGTAAAAACTACCATCGTAAGCAGAAGTACAGCCACATTCAATGATTTTGGAAGGAAAAAAAATGCCCCTGCATCTCCATCAAGAAGCAGTGCAGTCTCAACAGCCTTGATCATGCCCTGGAGCTTTAGGCCTCGCTTGAACGTGTACTGGTGGACCAGCAGGAAAACAACCCCTGGGTGGGAGAGCGTGGAGCAGGATGACAATGCTGCCAGTGAGCTGCTTTTCTCTTTCAACAGAGGAGCAGTTTTAGCTGCCAGTATGCCCTCAGCTGTGAGGGACCAGAGTCCCCATCCAGGCAAGAAGGTTTTGGTATCTTCAGTTCTGTCTTATGTTAGGGGAATCGATGCCACCTCTGCTCCCCTGGCGACCGGGAGTTCAGGCGGTTGTAGAGTTGCGATAGTAGTCGCCACGTTGTTCCAGATCAAAGGGCCAGGAGAAATTGCTGCTGCCTTACTGCAATGACCAGGCTGCAGCACATGGGGAATCACCTGTCCCTAACACAATGCTTGCTTGGAGGAGGATGAGTCACCGATGCCAGTTCATAATTTTGAAGGAACCTGATGACTAGAATGGGTAAGGTAATGCCATTTTGCAACCTGAGGGCAGTGCTGGTATTTGTTACCTGCTCTGGAACAAAGCTTTCACACCAGAGTTTACATAGGCACAACATGGTATCCATACTGAGTCTGCATCTCTCACTGCAGGGTTTATTTATGTCTAAGAAGCTGAAAGATAAAAGATTCGAAGGATAAATCTCTGTGTGAAACAGAAACAGTAAAAAGTGAAACAACTTTTATATTAGAAGTATGTAGCTGCTCAATATAGTTTCACTGGTCGTATCTAACTGGACACCCTAAAACAATAACAAACCTTAAAATCAATTAATACTAGAAATCCTTCTAGATTAATTGTTTGGAGTTTTCATTGCTAGAAATTAATCATTTCTGTGACTCTAGATAGAACCTAAAATAATCTAAAAGGTAGACAGGACAGAACATAGAATCAGACCCTGCTGATGATCACAGATACTTCCTGACCGACTGATACTGTATTCAGGAGATTATCATTGAGATAAAAGCAATGGCCAGCTTATTGATGACCTTGGCTTGTACAGTTTACAAAGAAGAGTAGAAAAGCATATTTTTCCTTGCTACAATAATATAGAAGGGCAAGCATCCAAAACAAGAAGAGCTAATTAAGCAAGAATGCAGCATTGAATATAAATTGACCAGGACTGTATGCAGCCTGGAAATGAATAATAGTCTTGAAAACTGCATCTACTCAAATGTGTGACTTTTTAAATAATACATGTCTTCATGAATGAATTAACAGATTTTTGAAGAGAAAGAATATTTGATTTTTCTTGATGTGTTAAGTCAATGAGTACAGAAAGACGGAGAACTTCACAGAAGGCTGTGGGGACGACGGGGTGCAGGGTTTTATTTTTCCCCTGACTACAAAGCAGTTTGGGGTGGAAAGTGACAGACGTGCCTCCACTCTGGGGGAAACTGAGCGTAGCGTTCAAGAGACCAGTCTTAATAGACAGTTGCGAGCTGGGGTGAGAGTCGCAGATGGGGACATAGGTACAGCGCTGGGTGTCATTATGCCTGGTCTCACCACAGCTCCTCTTTACAGGTTCGGCTGCTCTTGAGGCTTGAAAGCGACGTATTTTGCCAATGCACTAATTTATGCTTTTGCTATTCACTTGTAGTCCTACTGTCACAGCACTCTGTAGCTAAACAATAGCCCTTATAGAGAAATATTTAATGCATTATTTATACAGAGGAGATCTTTGTAACTTTATTTGACATTGCCACTGAGGGATGTAATCATAACGCCTAACATTAGGCATCTAATATTAGTTTCCAATATCAGAAGCTCCTACAGAAAATGAGTCAGAGCACTTAAATTAGTTCTGATTTGCCCTCTGGTAGGACCTCTGTCGCCACATTGACTGTAGGGAGGTTTAATGCAACTAACCTCCTCACTGGGACACCCAAATGCCAAAAGTTAAGTAAACATGGGTTCCTCCTTGACCTTCATAGTTTTGATGCCATATGGAAATTTGTGGGTTTTGACACATGACTGACGATCTATCATAAAACAGAGGTCAGAAGGTTTAAGTTAGCCTTGCAAAGCTGTTCTAGAAAATTTACCAGCCCAGGTCCAAAATCTATTTGCCTGCGTACTTTATGGCATGGTAATAGTTCTGAAAAAATGTCACCTTGTGGGTGATACTTGAGCATGCAATTAGAAATCCAAGGTCATCAATTACTGTCACCTCTGATCCCAAGAAATCATCATAGCCTCTCCTAGGTGTCCCACGCTATCTTAAACACATGTAAAATTTTTGGCTCCCATCTGAAAGCCAAGTTTAGAAGCTTTCCTATTTTCAGCCTATTTTTATAGGCAATGAACTTATATTCTTTTGTCTTTTTTGATCACCGATTTGTAGCTTCAATAGTTCCTTCCCTTCCTGCCGTGTACCCATCTCGTCTAGTTATGGATAGTAAAAGTACTCTTTCCTTTTCTGCCAAACTGACAAGCTGTTAGATTTCTACTTGTTCTGATACATGCAAATATAAGCTAGCTATGTTGATTTCTGAGATAGTCCACTATAGAACAAGCTAACTGTGGAAGATAATGCTGCCTACAGTGTCCTCCCAAACTTACCAGCTAAGGTGCAGCAACATGCTAACATGGCTCAGCCAGCCAGCTCAGAGCTCAGGTAAATTTTACTTGTATTTTCTACACCTGTCCATGGATGCAAGTGCTAGCAGTTGTACCAAGTGATGGAGAAAGGGCAAATATAACTACCCCTTTTGGTGTCTGCACAGATTTCAATAAGGCTAAGCCAATCAGGAAGCTGCAACCTCTAGGTCAATTCAATTGAAGCATCTTAATTTGCTGATTTTTATCACAATTTAAATGTCAAATGGGGTACCTTGGTTTAAGTGTATTTTAACTGCTTTGCATTTGCATGTTTTCATCAAATACAGATCTCTCCAAAGGCTCCAATCCCTAGACAAGACAGCGCGCAATCCTTGTTATTTACAGACTTTGTTATTGGTACTTTTGTAACTTTTTGATTTTACTAGTCTCTATAGAGAAAACTTAGATTTTCTGGATCTTTTAAAGCAAAGGCACGCAGTGGGCATTTTTATTTGAACGTAGCCATTGTCTGATCCTATTCAAGGTACTGTCATTACTTTTTCCATTCCCATTGTACATTCTAATTCAACTTCAAAAAGAATATTTAGTTTAACCTCTGCTTGAAGAAATGAAATGGAGATCACCTTGCTATCAAAACAAAGGAGGTCATGTTCAGACAGACTTCAATGGTATCTGCCTGGATGTTTAAAGTACTCAAGTGGCAGGTGCTGGATAATGAGCACGGAAACAAAGCACGGTAACTTCTCTAGGGAGTCCGTTAATTTCCTCCTTAATTAATCTGTTTACCAAATAGAATAAGTTAATCGTGAACCATTCCCAATCATTACCCAACTGCTGACTTGTGTGAGCGTGTAATTTTTCCCTCTTACCTCTGCTCCCCTCCCCAGCTTCCCCGCAGCGCCGGGACGTGTGTCGGACAGAGCACGGGCCTACGCTCACGTCTCGGTGGCGTCTGCTTGGTGTTAACAACAGTGGGTCTATTCCACGTTAGATGGACAGAAACCTTTGCTCTAAATGATGAAGAAATAATAAAGCAGCACCCTAGGTGTATTTATAGAGCACCTGAAGGGCGGGTGTAGATGCAGCCAGGGGCGTGAGCTGCCTCCATCCCAGCCTTTCGCCTTTCACAGGCTACTGCACAGCTCGTTGCGGCGCTCCTCGCAAAGGGCAGCTGCGCTGCCGGGGACGGCGGGGCCTCGCAGGCGGCCCGCCACCGAGGCTGGCCCCGGGACAGGCCCCGACGGCGACGGCCGGGACGCGACGCGGCCCCGCCGCCCCTCACCGCCGGGGCGGGCAGGGGAGCGCCGGCACCGCCCCGCGCCCGCCGGCGGCAGTGCCAGGGAGCGCGCGGCAGGTGGCGCAGCCGCCGCCCCGCCCCTCCCCGCGGCCGCTCTAGCGCTCCCCGCCCCGGAAGCGCTCCCCTCTCCGCTGCCCCTCACGCGGCGGTTACTTCCGCTCGGTCCCCGCTGCAGGCGGCGGTGCGCTGGGCCTGGCCCGCGCTGAGGGAGAGCGGCGCTGCCCGGCGCGCGCCCGGCGGCTGGGGCCGGTCTCGGTCTCGGTCTCGGTCTCGCCATGGCGGCCCCGGCGTCCTCGGCCCCGCCGAAGAAGATCGTGGCGCCCACCGTGTCGCAGATCAACGCGGAGTACGTGACCCAGGTAGGGCCGGCGGGGGAGCGGCCCGCGGGGTTCCCCGGGCCGCCTCTCCCGCGGCCGGAGCCAGGTGCGGGAAAGGCAGCGGCGGCGCCTCGGTGCTTAAATAGTCTTTGCGGTCCGTGGGTGTGAGAGAAAGGGTCGTCTTCTGTCGGAAGAGAGGAGAGGTTTAGCGCCTGTGCTGCATGTGAAAGAGTCTGTGCCCCTGGCGTTTTCAGACTAGTGAGATTTACAAGGGCAGCACTGCAAAATAAATCAGGTTTGTTATCGTACGTGAAAAGTTGCTGGCAGTTTCTTGTAGCTGACCATTTTAAGTGGTTTTGTGCAAGCGTTCATTGTTTTGTGCTGGAAATGCTGCTTTCCTTTCTCTTCTACAGCATAAAGAAGTTTGAATACAGTTGGTTTGGAAGTCTTTGCCACCATAGTTGATGAGTTCTGGCGCAGTGATGGCTACAGCAAATACCCTTAAAATATTCGACTTTTATATGTAGCCTCTAGTTCTTTGTGAAGTTCCTCAATGGGAGCATAATCATTTGCAGTCCCAGAAAGATCATAGTATATTTTTTTGCTAGGAGTAACTTAAGGGAAAAATTGTTTATTGTATAGCAGTCTATACATCTGAAATTTTTACAGAGAATGGCACCTCTGTTGGAAAAGGTTTAGGCATAAAACCTTAAATGGTTGAAAAGCATTGTTGTTGGAAAACATAATTTTGTTATCTCTAGTTATTGTAAGCTGGAATTAAGTAAGATATTAGTGAAATAAAGTTTGGGGATGGGATGCATTATAGAGTTATTGTATCACTACAACTGAAAATGTATATATTTAACCTTTTTTTTATTTTTCCCCCGTACAGTTGGCAAATAAATACTGGGCTCCACATGTGAAGAAGAAGTTGTCTTTTGATTCAAAGGTAAATATTTCTACTGGAATTTTGTTGGGGTGTAAAAGAATGAGGATCAGCCCATTTCTGATGTGCCAGCCTTCAATGATGCTTATTTTATATAAGAGTATAGGAGACTGCTTGGAAGGTCAACAGTTCTTTAACACACTAATTAAAATTGTTTGTTATCTATTTGTAGTTTATAAATGTAGGTACTGTTATGAAGGTGTGCTATAGCAGTGCAGTTCTTTTGTATGCTATTTGTTCAGTTTATTTTGGCCAAGAGCTTGTGAGAGTAAAAGATTTTTGAGCATCTCCTTTGAGATTAAAAGATGTTTGAGGAGGGGCTACTCTTAGAAATCAAAGGAGGATGAAAGATGCAGGTATTACTGAACTCTATACTTCTTTCTAAAAGCTTCTTCAGAGAGTTTTGATCGACAACTTTAGTGCTGTTCTGGTGGATACGTGTGTTTTGAATGTTTAAAATTTGGCCTGACATGTTTGGTTTTATACTGGTTTTCTGTAGTGTGGCGTTCTTAAGTGTTAGGTTTCTTTCCCTCATGGGTATTTGGCTAAATCTGCCTTTCCAGCCCTAGTTTACTCACTCTTTTTGTAGTATTTATGATAGTATTTATCTGTGATTGTTAGAACTAGGATGTACATAAGCAGCTGAGTTGCATCTCTGTGTCATGTGATGTCAAAGTGTGCCTATTTTAACAGATAGTGCAGATTCTTTCATTCCTGTTGGAAAAACCAGGTAAAAGTGTCTGGATTTGGTTAAATGTCAGTTAAAAGAAACAGTGACAAGCGATGACTGAGTTGATGCAGACTTGACCCTTGAAGACTGTTCTTTAAATTCAACAGTAAGCCAAAGATTAACAATAAAAAGGTTTGCATATCTGTTTGACTTTTATATAAAATCTCGGCAAGATGTAGGTTATTCCTTTAGAATAACTTGAATGAAGGTCCTATCAATTCTCTATTATTGTGTGCTTTCTCCTAAGTCAATTCACTTTCTTTGTGAGAATGTATGTCTGTGAAGCTTTTGGACTCTTCAGAGCTGAGACCTAATTGTTATGACACTTTTAGATCAAATAGCAGTAAGCAGAGAGTAACTAATTCAGAATAACTTTGAGTGCATAAGATATCTTAATGCATTTTTAGTCACTTTATGAAGTATATAAAATCCTTAACCCTTTTTTTTTTTTTTTAAATATTTTTTCCCACAGGTTGTTGAAGATGTATATACAAAAGAAATTGTCAGGTCAAAGTAAGTACACTATTCACTTTCACTTATAGGCAAGCATTCCAACATTATCTGTATTGAAGTGGTTTCTAATGTTTCATAGGATATTTTAAAATGCATTAACATGTTGAAAGCAGATGAAAATGACTCGAGTGCACTTAAGTCATTTAATCATTATGGTATTTCAAAGTCTGAATGTGGCAAAAAGGAAGTTCATGAGTTCGTAATCCTTAAATGTGGTGGTTGGACATAATATTGTTTAGTTTCTTGATCAAGTCATCTGTTGTTTTATGTTGTTTTTGTTGTGATGGTTATGGAAGGCTGATCCCTTTGTTTGTCACTAAGGTATGCAAAGAAGAAAAAAAAAAATCAGTTGAGGAGTGTGCTGCCTCTTGGTTTTTGCTCTTTCCGTAATTATTGTTACCAGGTTTATAAAGGGCAAGTCTCATTTCAATGAATTGTAATGTTAGATGGGGGAGACAAAGAATTCAAGATAAACTGCATTCTGCAACTGTGTGTACAGAAAAGAGTTGTAACCGTAGCTGTTTGGAGCTCTTCAGGGGAAGTTTGAGCTCTGGAGAGAATTCTGTGTATGATTCCCTTATGACCTTCGGCTGGGGCTGCACGGCTAGAAGGCGCGTCCCCTGGGTGGTGGATAGGGGATCCCTCTCTGGAGGGTGCACCGGATAAAATTGAAGAAGGTGCTGCGAACCAGCGCAGCCTAAGGGAAGGCCACCCTGACAGAAAAACCACTGGCCCTCCAAGTCATGGGGGTTGGGCAGGAGGCCAACTACCTCCTCCCGGGAAAAAAAAAAAAAAAAAAGTTGCAGAAACGACGAGCATCAGAAATGGCGGGGATGGAGAAAATCGGTAACGAAATGAGGAGGAGGAGATGGAGCTGGATCGGTCGTGTCCTGAGGGGGAAACCGACAGACGACTGCGCTGTGGCCCTTGACTCCAGAGCACGCAGCTGCGGACCGATCGAAGTGGAAGAACGATGTTCGCGCCTTGTGTGCCTCCTGGCACTGAGAGAATTCAGATTCAGATCAGATTCAGATTCCTTTATGAAAGTAATCTAAGAATTGCCGTACAGGATCAGAGCAAGCTTCCATTTCCAGTCACTAAGAAGAGAGACCATTACAAACTGATTAAATATGTAGTCGTAGTTCTCCAGAAGACACTCTCAGCTTCTAGCAGTTTATGTCTTCAAGGCTGTTGGAAGCGGTGTCCTCATATTTAAAAGATATAGCTGGATTTTTTTAAAGTGAAGTTGATTGCTTAGTGAACCTGCATGAGCTTTAGCTTCCATGGTGTTACAGCAGTTGCTTCTGCATTCAAGTGGTTGCTCTTGCATGGAAATGGGGGGGGGGGGGGGGGGGGGGGGGGGGCAGAAATAACTCCTAGATTTTTCTACAGGTTTCATTATATAACAAAATAAGGGATAATATAACCATTTTCCATGCAGCTAAGATGTTTATGGGAGGCTTTCTTTCCTGTGTTAATTGTTTACTTTTTCCTTTTTAGGTTTGCTATTAGGAAGATAATGCTTCTTGAATTCAGGTAAGCTAATTGGAGTGAAATTTTATGTTATTTTTTTGTAGGAACCCGTAAAGATGAGAAGCAAATGCAGGGCAGTAAGTTTGAAGGTAGTATACTCATTTGTTTCTACTTATTAAAGGCTTGAATTGTGTACCTAGGAAAATTGAGGAGAGCTTAATTTGAGGAGAAGATAATTTCATAAGCATAAGTAACATACCAGAGTATCTTGTTTTATAATTCTGAATTTCTAGTGTAAGTGAAGCACCAAAGAAGAGAGTGTTAATGGAAGAGGTGAAAAACTTGGGTCTGTTATTTGGAATGTGTTATTAAGCCTTAAATCAGAACTCACCGAAGTCAGAGAAAGTTTTTGGATTAAGTCTCTTACTGCGAGGGTAAAAATTAATTGTGTTGCAGCAGCATCACTAACATTTTCTTCACTTGGAAAGAAACAGAAATCTGTTTAGAAGATTCTTACAGCTACTTCAGACTTTCCTGGAAAAATTTACAAAGCATGTCTAAAATGATGTAAAATACATATTTGCAGTATTTACATATTTAGAAACACAATATTTAGTGTTCTGTTTGGCTCTGTTTTATCTCTCAAATCTTATGAGCAGATAGAATTAGATGGTTTTTGGTTGAGATAGATTCTTTGGTTGAAAAGGCTGAAATACATAAGTAGTACCACTAACTAGAAAAGTAGGACAAACTTCCCTGTGTTTCCTGCTCCTTTATTAGAAAAGGCGGAAGAGAAAATGTAAGCTACGGTTTGGGGTTTGACAGTAACAAATGTCATGCTGGTAGCGTGACTTCTGGAATTTGTATGCCAGCAATACCGTGGAGTTAGAGGTTTTTAGCCTTTCCGTGAACATTCTTAATGTTACCAGCCTGTAATGCAACTTTAGTACTTTCTGGTCTATAGCCCCATCTACTGCCATTTGTCCTGTAAGTCATTTTGTCTCTTTTTCTTCCCCCCATCTCCCCATTCATCTGTCAAACTCTCCTGTCTTCGCACACGTGAGATTTTCCTGTCCTGTCCTTCATTCTTGCTCACATACGTTTATCCTCACTTGGGGGCATAATAGTATTTTTACTAAAACGTGTTGAAGATTGTTGGAATCCCTGGGTGAAATAAAGTATGGAGTTCTGTGGATTTTGTGGAGTTTTTCCCTCTCCTGTTGGCAGATCCAAGCTCTTGGGAAGCAGCATGTATTCCATTTTGTGTATGCCTATGAAGTTATCTCGGCTCCGTCTGAAGCTGTGCATTCTGGCTGAGCTCCCAGGAAGCAGAAATGCCTGTCTGACCGTTACTGAGCCTTTTGCTCCTGGTTACATAGGACTTCTCACTGCCTTTTTTCCCCACTGTCTCTGGTATTCGTCTTATGTGTAATTACTGAAGTAGCTTACTGTAAGACATCAGAAAAGTACACTGTGGAAAAAAGTAAATAGGTAAAACTGAGTTGGCTCATGAGAGGCCAAACGAATGTTAGAGCTGACATTAAGAGAAAGGAATGAATGAGCAGCTTGTTTAGGAAGAAACAAGACTTTCTGGTGGCAGTTGTTAAAGCAGCACAATGTGTAAGTGCACTGTTGAATATGATGGATGTAGGGATTGCCTCCTCAGGAGCAACTGTCTTGCATAGTTTCAAGAGGAATTTAAAGGAGAGGGACAGTTTTTTGTCCAAATAGCCTCTCATCTCTAAGATCTAATTTTAAGAGTTTCTTCTGTGAGAAATGTGCCATATTAATGAAGAAGAAATGCTTATTGCTGGGAAGCTGCTATTTTCCAGTGTTCAGTTATTTTTTTTTTCACTTTCTTGAAAACACTTAATCGCTTCCCTAATATTCAATGCTTTGTTTTAGTCACACTGAAATGTAATATTTTTATTGCCTTTATATGATTGCAGGCATAAAATGTCTCTAGATGATTCCTGATTTTTTTATAAAAATGGGTATTTAATAATAGAAATACTGTTATACAGTAGTTGTCCTTTGCATCTTATGTTAGGCAATGCTGCATGTGACATTCTTAAGACAAGTGAAGTTTTTTTCTTTTTCTCTTTTTGGAAAATCAACATGAATTCATGTTCTCACTTTGTATTGAGCTGTGGCTACTTGTTGCATTTGAAAACCCTGTGGTGAATGTGTCTTCACACACAAAGAAACTCATCTGTCTCTTGTAGCAGTTACCGAGTCTAACAAGTTTTGCTGCAGTGACCTGGATGAGAGGTAACTTCAGGAACTACTCACAAACTACAAAGATGGCTTTAAGGAGGAGGAGGCAAAAAAACCCCTGTGGATAACTGCTCTTTCAGATGAGTGACAGATTATGTGGGTAGCAGAAACTAATGAAACATTCTTTGTCTCTTCACAGCCAGTACCTTGAAAATTATCTATGGATTAATTATTCTCCAGAGGTGTCCAGTAAGGCATATTTAATGTCAATCTGCTGTATGGTGAATGAGAAGTTCAGAGAGAATGTCCCTGCGTGGGAGGTAACCAATTTCAATTACGGCTAGAATTGAATTCGATCTATAAGTTGCAGCTTTTGTGGTGTGCTCACTTACACTGACAGAAGGTAGCAAAGCTTGTAGTGTTAAAAGTAAACGGTACCTCAGCTGGAATGTCTCATGTGGTGTTTTAAAGTGTCTGTTCTTTTCGGAGAAAGCAATGGACGGATGAAAAAACACCCGATTCCTTCTGGTGCAGAAGTTCTTTGTTCTGCTGTGTGATGCCTTTACATCATCATCATCATTTGCTTTTTTTGGCACTTGACAAAAGTCTGGCAATTGCAGATAAGTTCTTGCTCTGATACTGAAAGAAAAAAGGATTTTTTATATCTGTGGATATAAGAAGGCACTACTGGAAGTCTAACACTTCATCCAATAGTGTCTTGCTTAAAACCTGTGAATATGGTTTTGTAGCTTTCTTGTATGAAATTTTATACTAAGATAATCTCTTATTCTGCTTCTATGTGTACTTTTTTCTAATAATAGGTTCAGAAATAATTGAGTATTTCTACAAACAGTCCGGTTTTCACACACCATCTCAACAACATGAGCCTACTTAGAAATTCTATGAAAGCATTATTTCAGAAGCACACTTACTCTGATAATAGTGCCATTACTTCAGTGCTGGCAACGCACAAAGGATTAACAACTTGCACATATGATGTCTATGCCTTTTTTTGTTCTGGCATAGGTACCAGAAGCAAAATGACAGGTGCATGTTACTTGCCAAGCAGCTTAGTTAAATCTGTTATTTGGTACCTGGGTGCCCTTGTAAAGAAACCATTTTATCTTCACGATTATTAATTTTGTCTTTTTCTGGCTGAGATAGCTGAATGGGAGTTCCACAACTGTAACTAATCTCTGGTGGTTTTTATCTGCTCACTTTTTGCAGGTCACTAAACAGCTGCCATAGTTTTTGCCAAAATCTACCAATTCTATTCTAACCTGTGTTATTTTACAGTAATTCTTTGCAATCACCAGTTGAGCACTCCCAGAGCACAATCCACCCCACTTGTGCTTCTTGTTCAGTTTGTCCTATGCATCACCTGTGTTAGACCATGCAGAAGGCAGCAGTCCCACTAAGAGCGTGCCCATAGTGTCAGGATCCCTGCTCAGGAGGATATTATTAGTCTATTTTGTTTGTGCTGCCTGGTCAGAATAAATAAAAAAGAGAAAAAATAATCCTTTCATAGATGTAAATGGATTTAGAGAACTTAAGGTATGTTATGTGAATGAAGATTGAAATGATTTGTATCAACCTGACTCAAAATCAACTTCCTCTTCTATTCCTAGACTTTCAAAAAAAAGCCAGAACACTTTCCCTTCTTTTTCAAATGCATATTGGAAGCATCACTGGTTGAAAATGACAGTGAATACTCTCTGCATGAACAGACAGTCCTGCTGCTTTTCCTTGATCACTGCTTCAATAGTTTGGTATGTTAAAAGTAACTAATACTTCCAGTGTGTTTACGTTGTTCTGTGTTAATAGGAGTTTAGTTTGAGCAATTTCTTCTTACAAGACAGATGAAGCAAAATTCCCATTTAAGGAAGAAGACGGTACCAGAGGGCTTTTACCCCTCTTTTTGACTCTTGCTTTATCTCTCTCATCACATTTGATTTTCTCTGACCCAAGGTCACAAAAGAGACTTGAAATTGGAGGATTAGCACTTACTGCAATTTAAAGGCATATATTCAAACTTATATTTGAAATGGTGCTTAAAAAATATGTATTTATATTTTGAAAGGTGCTTTTCACTTAAAAGAAGATTACTTACTACTGTGCTCTTTTTAGTTTGGCTGGGAAATTGCACAAACTTATTTCTGTTAACTATTGAGAAAGACAGTAATTTTTTCACTTTTGAAACTAGGTTTAGATAATATTTCTGTCTGCACTTCTCTTGAGTTAGTTTTAAGAAAGCATTGGACCAAGTTGTGTTCTCAATCTCTAGTAAAAACACAGTTATAGATCCTAATTACCACGTGTGGAGAATAATTTACAATTATCTCTTGTATAAAACAGTGTTCTACCTCTCTTGCTACTGGGTTTTTCTTTACTTATGTTGCACACAGGATGTATCAGTCAAAATCAGGGTCTGCACAAGTAAAGAACAAAATTGTGTCTCACAGACAAAGCAATTTAGAAAGTGTATGATTTGATTTTGGAGTTAGGAATGATTATGGGAGCCAGTAATAATCCTGAACCTTATGTGTATAGTTTATTAAGGTAGTGTTTTTCTGTAGTGGCCATGGTACAACGAGTCTTTGTTTTAGAGAACGATTTGATAGTGACTGTATGGAATTCTGCTTGCAGAGCATGTTTCTCATATAACATGATATGGAAGCCAGTAGAAAAGTGCTTGTAAAAGCATACTGCTGTTAAAAGCTGCACTTCCTTGTCAGATGCAGAACAGGATAGTCAGAGTAGTGTGTTAAGTAAGGAGCACTGAAGTGTGAAGTTTCAGAATGCTGAGAGTGGGGTATTTGTTCATGAAGACATATTTAAGATGTTAATGGAAGTTTTTCAGTAGTTTAGGAAAGAAAGAAAACTTTGTGGATCCAGATCACAGGCAGAGTTGGAGAGAGAACATTTGAAACAACAATTGAAGTTACATGAATTATAGAGAAAATTAGTTATTTCAGATAATGGAAAGAGTGTAGATGAAGTGGGAAAAACTTGATAAATTAAGGGCCACAGGAGAGAAGGAATAGAGTAAAAACGAACAGAGAATGCACAGTAAGAAAATTCAGTTCAAGAACGAGAAATGACTGAAGAAGGAACATCAGTTCTCATCAGCTTCTATGTTAAGAATACTTACATGGATGGGACCCCTGCTGGAGTATTAAGAACTAACAGAATCCATGAAAAGAACCTAAAATGTGAAAGTCATTCAACAGTTGTAAGTGTTACTGGGTAGGGCTATCATGCAGCTTCCTGTTAGGAAATTGTGAAATCTAATAAAACAACATATATATTTTTGTCAGATGGTAATGTATGTTCGAGTATTTTGTAAGACAGGCACATCAGAAAACACAGGAATTTTAAAAAAATATTTTCTGTCTGTAACTTTCTAACAGGAAGTGGATTTGATCAGAGGTCAGGTGCAGCAGCTCATTTCCTTACCAATGTGGATGGCTCTACAACCGGTAAGCATGACACTGTGAACTGGCAAAGCAATCTTCTAGGTATTATCCAAGTCCTGTAAAGTGAATTTTCATGGAATACTGTTATGGAAGTCTAATATTTAAAGCTGCGTGCGTTGCTATAGAGTTATATTTTTGTGTGCTTGGTAAAATTATTGTTTGTTGCAAATTTCCATGTAATTATAATTATTTATTAATTCAGTAATTTTTCATAAAACTTACCTTGTTACTTATAGCTTCTTCAAGGTATAATTTGTAGACAAAGCCATGAGATCATAGAATCATAGAATACCAGGTTGGAAGGGACCTCAAGGATCATCTGGTCCAACCTTTCTCATCACGTGGACTGGGGAATGGAGCTGACATCTAGCCATGGCTAGACTCTTTCTAGCAGTATTACGTTCTTGTTTTACAGTGATACTTATTGAGATTAGTCCGAGACAGCTATTTGTTTCAGTTTGTTATGTATTTTTTCTTTTTTAATAAGACTGGATTGTATTTTTCTCTCATCAAAACAAGGATTCTTGTTGACTGAATAACATCTTAACATTTCAGAAACGGCTGGAACAAGAGCTGAAAAAGACACCAAAACTAAGAAAATTCTGGAATCTAATTAAGAAAAATGATGAGAAAATGGATGAGGAGGCAAGAATGCGGTATGTTACAGAAACTTTTTTTCCTGTTAAATCCAAAGCGCTTAATGCATTCATTGTGTTTCAGATAAAATAAATTGTTTCAATAAAAAAATGCAGCTTTTAAAAAAAACTGTGAAGGTGGCAAATAAAGATTGATCATACGTGGTCTCCTGGAAACTGTTTTGTTTTCCAGTAGTCTTTATGCAAAATACTGTTAAGAACTCTAATATTTTATTTGATCAGTGAATTTGTGATACCAAATCTTAGAGCTATAGGATGAAAGCCATAAGAGAATGTTCATGTAGTTACGTGTATTTTTTTCATGACCTTTAGCAAATGTTTAGCTCTTAAGCAAATAGCTCATGCAAGTATTTGAATAAATTTGTGTGTAACTCACTAAAGTTAAATGTTCCAATATTTTTGTGTTGCAATGTGGTAAGGTGTAGGTGGTGACATACTCCTCTTGACTCAGTAGAAGCATGGGTTGTTAATCAGTTCTGTGCCTAAAAATGTAGACTCTGCTAATCTGTCTGCGTGAGTGCAGAAGAAAAGTTACCATCTAAACAGTTCAGGTGTGTTTCAAAGCAACCTGCTACCATTATATAAATCTTAAAGCAGCTGACTTTGTATTAGTGAAAGAGATGATGTACTTCTAGTCTGCATTTCAGGAATATTAATGCTTTTATCATATCTCTGATTTCAGAGCATATCAAGAGAGGAGATTTCTTTCACAGCTCATTCAGAAATTCATTTCTGTGCTAAAATCAATACCTGTCTCAGGTAACTGTGGTTCTTATGTTACTTTGTTATCTGGTAATCTGTCTTAAATTCTTTTCTGTTGCTGAAGCAACTACTCCTTAGAATACCAACCTGAGGTTAGAGACCCTGTCTGCATGGATTTCATGTCAAAATTAGTATTCAAATCTGTATATGCTTTAAAAATGAAATAGCAGAAAGCTACTTTTGAACCTCTTCTCCTTCTGTTCAATATGGACTTAATAAAAAAAAAATATTTCTGGGTACTGATAGTCTTTATTGTGTGCTTACAACCTTCTTACAGCTTTAAAGCATTTCATACATACTTAGATGCCTTGTTAAACAGGTGGTATAAATGCATATCATAAGGCTCTATTCTGTCAGTACTGTTGATTTATGGTAAGAACAAAAGCCTAAGTGAAGTGAAATTCTGTAAGATTTGACTGCTCTTGATTTATAAGTCATTGTGACAAGCAAAATTATATGCTTGCCTGATTTAGAAAGGAAAAGTGTTTGTACAGGAAGGTGTTAGCCTTTTGACAAAAGAGGCTTATTATGCTCTAAGTACAGCACAATTTGGGTGAAATCACTTCCCAGAGTTCTGCTTTTGCTCTTAAACTCTTGGCAAACTTCAGCTCTTAACTGAGCTGTAAGGGGAAATTCTGTGTTTTGTGGCTTCCTCAGAAAGGATACCTGTCCCCTCTGTTTTCCCAATTATGCAAGACCTGTTTTAGGAAGATTTACATGAACACTTCTTTGGAGGCTTTAGGAAGTAGATATTCATTAAATCAGAGTTAGTGTTATGTTTTGGCATGATTCTAAAGGCTCCTTAATAGTCACCACTGAGTGCCTTTGAGTATTGTCAAGGCCTTTTGCACACACCTTGATTGCAGTTTTTAAATAGGTATTTTTGAGTACCCAGAGTTAAAAGTTCTTAAGCAGCTTAGCAGGCCATTGGTGTCTTGTGGAAGTGTGCATTTTTGTATGTCACATTGGTTGGTTTTTTTTGGAGTGAATAAAACAACTCCTGAAACTCTGGTTCCATTACTTTCTTATATCCAAAAATTTTCTGGTTTGCAATGAAAAAGAATTGTTTCAGAAAAAGAGAAGAATGTGCTAGCTAACTTTTTAATCTTGTTAAAAGCTAATATATTAGTAGCATTTATTACATTTTTAAAGAATAGTTCAACTTTTTCAAGTACAGATATATTGTGGTGTGGCTCAATTGCAAAAAAAATTTTTTTTTTTTTTTAACTAGGTCCTATTTCTATGGACAAAGTTCATTATTGTGAGAGATTCATTGAACTCATGCTAGATCTTGAGGTAAGTTATTAAATTGTTTCATCCTGTTTCAAGGTGTACTTCTCTATGTTTTAAATGTACAAAGTCATTATTACAGTCTTATTCTAATTAGCAGGTGGTTATGTCACAGTTGTGCATGTAGTTGCTTAATAATGGTTTTCCATCTGTGTCCTGGTTTTGCCTGGGATAGAGTTAATTTTCTTCCTAGTAGCTGGTATAGTGCTGTGTTTTGGATTTAGGATGAGAATAATGTTGATAACACAGGGATGTTTTAGTTACTGCTGAGCAGTGCTTACACAGAGTCAAGGCCTTTTCTGCTTCTCACACTGCCCCACCAGCGAGGAGGCTGGGGGTGCACAAGAAGCTGGGAGGGGGCACAGCTGGGACAGCTGACCCCAACTGACCAAAGGGATATCCCATACCATATGACGTCATGCTCAGGATATAAACTAGGGGAAAGCTGGCTGGGGGTGCGCTACTCGGGAACTGGCTGGACATTGGTCAGCAGGTAGTGAGCAATTGCATTGTGCATCACTTGTTTTGTATATTCTTTTATCATTATTAGTATTTTCCCTTTCTCTTCTGTCCTATTAAATTGTCTTAATCTCAACCCATGAGTCTTAGCTTCCCCCCGCCCCGATTGTCTCCCCCATCCCAGTGCAGGGCAGTGAGCGAGCGGCTGTGTGGTGTTTAGCTGCCTGTGGATTAAACCACAACAGTCTGTAAATAGGAGGTTGTAGCAATGCATCCACCTTGGGAACTGACTAGTAGTAATGTTTATAAACCAGATGAACTGTCAGAGAAAGCTAGGATCCTAAATTGCTCAGTGAAGACTTTGTTAATTGGAGTAGTGGTAATAATTCTGGCAATTGATGAAAATGTGGGACACTTTAATCTGCTAGGCATAACCTGGTATTCTTCCCAATGCATAATAGGTCACTTAAAGTATCTTTTGTGTTGTAGGGTGTAATTCCAGAAAGCGTCAGTAGTTCTGAAATGCAAACCATTTCTATTTGACCAGAATTCATTATTTAGAAGTAACAGTTCTGGTGGTCTACATTTGTTACAGAATAATAGGAGGCCAAGCGAGGTTTTTGGAACAACTTTAAGTTTCAAGGTACCAGAATTAAAAATAAAAGACATTAACTTACAATTTCTTACGGGTAGCAATTTATTTAAAATCACTTCAGCTTTAGAAGACATTCTGAAATAAGAGAGAGCTTTCTGAAACAGTAAGCACAGGGAACTTTAAAATGGCTTGATTTTGAACTCATACAGGCTGACTGCCCTTTGCTAAATCACTTAAATAGCCTGTGGTTGTAGTTGCAATAGAATGAATTCTTTTAATTAGAGCTTGTTGTCTTACGGATATACTATTCTCTCATAAGAAAAAAATATGTATTTGAAGTTAAACTTAAGTCTGGCTGTTAGCCAGAATGCTTAGAGGCAGTATATTTAATATTGGTTCTTGCTAGGTATTACAGGAAAGTTAGAATTCAGACAGTTTATGAAGCCTGTTTAAATGACTGGAATAAGCAAATGAGAAATTAGCTGTAAATCCAAGTCTTTTTGCCTTGGTAGCATGTACTCTGTTAATGGGCTCTTTTTACCTATGTTGAGGCCTTTCTCAGAATATTTGTTTCATATTACACTATATAGACCGCCATCAAAATTCGGTGATTTGATAATTTGAAAGGAATGAGTCCATGGAAAGTTCTTATGGTTTTCTGAGCTTGTTTTTTGTAATTATTGTGCAGATCAATTAACATTTTTCTACTACAGGTTCTTTTATTTTCTTAGTCTTAGTTCTAAACACCACGTTGATGCTTTTTGGCTTTCTAAGTTCAGTCTGTAGATTCCATCAAGAACAACTCATTTTTCTCTTGAATTGTTGAGGCGTACTACTGTATGCTGTTCAACAGTTGCTACACATAGCAGCTTAAGTTATTTACATTGAGAAGAAATGATCTGTTTTGTTTATAAAAAGCTTTTGTAGGTTTTTAATTAAGATTTGAAAAATCCTTAGATCTAATTTGAGTATCTTACAAAGAAGATACCATACCATATTTAGAAGAAAGTTTGCAGTCTTGAGAAAGACAAGGTTAAAATTAATGAAATTAGTACAGAAAACAAACATTTAAAACAATGTTGCAGCAGTTTGACATATCTTTTGTAGCACACAGTCATTACATAGATACTTACTAGTAGAACAATTGCTTTATTTAATTTACTTTTATTACTAGCGGGTTGCAATCTCACTAATGGCAAGTTTGTGCTGTGCTCTCAGTCTTATAAAAGGCTGTGTTCATAGCAGCCTACCTGCATAAAACCAGTGTCTCGGCATAAATAAATGCTGCTTTAATATGAGAACCTCTTTTGGGGTATTAGATATGTAAATAACTGTGCAGCTATCTATCTTGATATTCCTTCTTGAAATGGAAAGTTATGAAGAAACCAGGATTTCTAACATTTTGAAGAATTGCTTGTACTAATGTGAGGTGGTTTACCACAGGCTTTGCTTCCCACACGGCGCTGGTTTAATACAGTGTTGGATGACTCCCATCTTGTTGTTCACTGTTACCTGTCCAGTCTTGCTAAAAGAGAGAAGGAGGGTCATCTCTTCTGCCAGGTGAGATACAAAGTTGTTGAAAATAACTTTTTCATTCTGATACAGCTCTGAATACTGCAACTGTTCTGTTTTATATTTGTTTGAGAGAGGTTTTTCTGATGGATGCAAACTACATGTTTATTTAAATCCTTCAGACAATAATTCTTTTTTACCTGTACCTATGTGTGTGACTGCTCTTACGTTTCTGGCTCTGTTTTTGAACAGTTCTTAAAAGTCCAACCTAGAAAACAGTGAAGCTTCTGGCATGCTTTACCCCATGTATAGCAGAAGTTGTCACTAATGCATTCTTCTGTGCTTCTGTTTTTCACTACTGTCCTTCAGTTTACCCAGTTTACCCAGTCATAGACAGTATATTGGTTTTTATGGCAGGATCTGAAGATCGCTCCCCTTTCCTGCATGTCAGCTACTTTTCCTGCTGCTTGCTGTCCCCCGTCTCTGGCATTTGTTCAGTTTCTCTGAGGGTCAGTATTGATGGAACACAAAGCCAGCAGCACATCTGAATAATTTTCTTCTTCTGAGTTAAATAATCTCATTGAAAGGTAGGATGAATTCCAGAGCTGGCATCAGAGAGGGCAGGAGGGAGCAAGACCTTCTCCCTTTTGGTGGCAGCAAGTCGTAAGTTGGGTTCAGTGTCTCAGTGAACCTCTGGCTAAGTCAGCTTAGTGCAATTTGTTGCAGTTTGAAGTCCTGGTATGTAAAAGAAACCTCATTGGTTGTGGGCTGTGCTGTAATTTCTATGGCTTGTAGATGAGATACCTAAAGAAAATTATTTTGTGCATGAGCTAAGTACAAAATTTAGATACCAGTCCTTAGTCCATTTCTTCAAGATCTTTGAGGAGCTCTTGTTTGTGCATGGTGCCCAAATTTGTCCTCTTAAACTGTGTTTTTGCTTGTGGTAGAGTGTCTCTTACTGTTAATCCACTAATTTATATGGATGATGTCCCAGCTTTTAGATATGCTTAAATTCTACACTGGCTTTGAAATCAACGATCAGACTGGAAATGCTTTGACAGAGAATGAGATGACAACAATCCACTATGACAGAATTACTTCTTTACAGGTAGGCAAATGGCAAAGTGCTTACAGGAGGGAAAGGATTTGGTTCTGTGGTTTCAGTCTAACTTCCTTCTGGAATAGGCATTAAGTTATTTCCAAAGCAAGCCCCTTATTTTTCCTGTTGAGTTACAGGAATAGTTTTAACTTGAATTTCTATACTTTATTGAAGACGCTAACGCTTCAATGCTATGTATGTGACTATGACTAAATAATATGCCCTAGCAAAACACCACCACTTTTGATTTGATATTGTTGAGATGAACTGCTTCCATTAAAAATCTATTCAGAAGGGAAAATGAAGTGCTGTAGGAACTTAAGATTATGCAGTAGGTGGCACCATTTCTTCAAGAGCAGTACACACATATGGTAGCACTAGGGGTCCCTTGTACATAAGAGACAAAATAAAAATTCACTTTACTTGTAGTCATATAAAGATAGTTACACCTTTTAGAATTTTTCCCGTCAGTTTTAACAAAAAAAATCAAGGAAGCATGGTTAAATTACACTTGTTCCTTGTTTTTCTTAGTTGTTTGCAAGGCTACGTGTCTGTCCCTTTATGTTTTAGTATAATGACAGAACAAATGCTGATAGGAGGGGTATAAAAAAGGTACTGTGTTGGAAGCACAGGAGTAACAAATAGGTGGCGCTAACTAAGAAAAATGAAGATTTGAGCTGTTTTTTATTTCTATCCTGGTAGTGTCCCCAGGATGCTACGTGTTATGAATCAGAAGAAGCTATGCTTTTGTATAAATATTTAGATCATTATTAAATTGTTTCATTAATATGCTTACATTCAGTTTTTGGGCATATGTCTTTTGTAGAGAGCAGCATTTGCACATTTCCCAGAGTTATATGACTTTGCACTCTCAAATGTAGCTGCAGTAGATACTCGTGATTCACTGGTGAAGTTTTTTGGACCCCTTAGGTAAGTTATCAAAATGAAATTTAACATGAAATTGAAATTCTTTGTTCTCAGTATGTTTTAATTTAACAAATTTCTAGCCTTTTTTCTTTCTGACTTCTCCTGTGCCTTTTCAGAGCTGCGACTTGTCATGGTGCTTTTTACATCTGCTGAAATAGGGAGACAGGGAGAGTTTGCCTCCACTAATAGTGAAGTACTAGAATTCCAGTATAAGAAAAATATCTTTATTCTCCTTTTTTCTAATGAATGTGAAAAAGTACTAATTTTCTGGAAAAAAGCTAGCTGCTTAAAGTAATTGTAGCAGTAACGAACTTACAGTAATTAACCTCTAACTTTTTAAATTTAGCTTTTTTTACTCTGTTCTGTGCAAAAACTACAACAGAAATAGTTGTAGTATACCACTATATTAACTGTATTGTATTGTAACTGCTGTGATTAAAAAGATAACAGTCTGTATTTTGGCAAAGGCAAGGTGTGCTCTGTTGTTTGGTTCTGTTTTCAGGTATATGTCTTGAAACAACAAAAAATATTCATAATTTGCTCTGTTTATTGTGGATGAGTGGTTTGGCTTACACCTGTGGCTGAACACACTTCACCCATGGAAGTGCTCTAGGAAGTGCCCTAGAGTGCTTTGTAACAATTCAAAAAATAAATACTTTAAATATCTCAAACTTCACTTAAAATACTGATCTGAAGTTGTTGGTCTCTGATGAAATTCATAGTTGGAATTTTTTTTTTTTAAGGGGAAAAAAAAAGCTACGGTAAGGGCTCTCTCGGAGGTTTTAGTCTAAGTGATGCAAACTTCTGTTTTTCCTTCTGCTGTGCAGCTCAAATATTCTCCACCAGGTGGCGTCGTACCTCTGCCTACTGCCGCCCCTTCCTGAAGGGGAAGACTCAAGCTATGAAAAGGAGTTTCTGCTGGAGTTGCTGGTAAAGACATAATTAATATTGCTTGAATTTCTCTTTTGCAAACTCAAGACATAGCTAAATCTAGCAACTACGCGGTAGTAAAGTAGCCATTTAGCAGCTTTTGCTGAACCACATGTGAACCACAGCAGTGTTATAGCAGTAGACTGCATACTAAGGTAGGGTTTAAAACCATATAAATTAAGTATTTGAAAATTTTTATTTATAAATGTAGTTTCCCTGAGAAACTAGTATGTGTGTGTTTGGTGTAATTGTAAAGGTCAATAAGCAGAGTCTCAGCAACAGTTTTGAGTTCTTCTGGAAAAGTTGTTGCTCTTTGTGTAGTAACCTGTTTGTCCCCTTTAAAAACAAAAAAATCTGCTAAAGTAGATCTAGATATTCAGTACCTATTTGGTTCCTCAAGCCCATTTGAAATACCGTTTGATGGACGTGATGTTTTTTTGGATATTCAGTGTATAACAATATTACTGTAGGCTTCAAATCTGATATCAGTATTAGAATGGCATAGCTGTTTTTTAAAAATCTTTTTTGTAGGCTTATTTTACGGCTGTTGATTTCTTTAAAAGTCATTCACATAATTTCCTAAGGTCTAGATGGTAGTACTATGATGCTTATAGGTGCCATGGAGAGATATTTGTTAAAATGACATATCGTAGTATTGGATGGATTTTTTTTCTCCCAAAGAGGGAATTAAGACTAGCTGTTGCTGAATGATCAGTGTTAGTTAGCTATTGACCATATGTTTAATGGAACACAAAATAAATTTCACTTAAATATTTTCAGTTCTGTTGTGCCATTTTTGGTCAGCTGAGTAGCCAACTGATTGTTTGCCCCTAGTACTTTGACCAGTAGTTGGACTATGTGTTTGTTCATCTTTTGATGTCACTGTGTGAATTTAGTTATATTTAATTAAAAAAACAAAATAAAAACTTATTGAAAGAGAAAATGGCAAGTGACCACTAGCAGTCTTATGGATTAATGTGTATGTTTCAAAGATACTTTCATTGTCCCTTTTTGACTTACAGAAGTTTAAAATGTATCCTTTCTTTAGGTGTCCCGTCATGAGCGACGAATATCTCAAATTCAGCAACTAAACCAGATGCCTCTTTATCCCACAGAGAAGATTATTTGGGATGAAAATATTGTACCAACTGAATATTATTCTGGAGAAGGTATGATTAACAGTTCAGTAAATGCTGAACAGGACAGTAAATGCTGAAAAGAAAAAAACCCAACCAGTTCTGATGTCTGTGTTCATTCTGTCTTTGGAATTTATATGCAGTACTTTGGCATCATCCAGTATCTTAGACTAAGGTCAGCTTTTTTTGAGTTGTGAATCAGGAACTCTGAGATGAAAATGTTAGCAAATTTATAGTGGATTTAAAGAAAAATCCGAAGGCCTATGTTTACATAAAGACATTTATTTGCTTTTAATCTGGGCAACAGATGTGTTATACCACCAGCTGTAGCACAGGTAGTTACTGTAAGGTGAAACAGGTCATAAACATGCAGCAGAAAAAGCTGTTGTCTGTGCTTTGCTCTTAACTATGTTCAAGAAAGCCTTGTTAAAGAGAAAAAAAGGGTGGTGATGGGAGGACATTAACACTAATTATCTTACTCTTCGATTTCAAGGTATAAGTGTACACATAGTCAGTGAAAGGTAGTGTGTGCACTCTGAATTCAGAACCTAGTGTTCTTGCTTGATGTGCTCATGATCAAAGAAGGAAACTGCAGCTATTGTAAACAAGGAATTATGTAATTTTAAGCTTTGCAGTAAACACCACATGTATTTTTGTCTAGCTATTTTAAAAAACTGTTGTGCTTTTTAAAATGTGATGCTGGAAAATTTTAATGTGGATCATGAGAATTTTCATTAGGAATGTGAAAATTTTAATTTGGAACATGGAAATTCCAAATAACAACATATATTTTCAAAGACTAGTATAAAGTATGTTTCTGGTTTGAGCAGTGAGTATTCTGTACCCTCCTCCACGTAGTTTTGATTCAGAGGGTTTTTTGTGTAAGTATGAGCCTTGAGTTCAGGTGCTTAGCATAAATTAGTTTTTTGGGATAAATTCTCTGTGAACAAGTATTAATGAGAAGAAAGAGATTTTTGAAATTTGACCGCTTTAGATAAGGCAGGGTTATAGGCAAAAAAGGATCTTTTTCCAAACAGATAGGGTACAAATGCCATCTAGAGATCTGCCTAAGAAGAGATAAAGTACTTATGTTTAGTATGATGCAGGTAGTTGAAAACTGATTCAGATTCTTCTGAATAATAGGTCTCGTGATGGGGTTTATCCTTTAAAAAAACTAAAGAAAACACCCCAAAAAATAGACCCAAAGAAAAAAATCCAAAACAAAGAAAAAAATCTGCAAAAAACCCAGAACAGGGTGATTGCTGTCATTCCTATAAAATTAATATATAATCCAAGATTTTTTAAATTTTATTTTTTATTTCAGTGAACAACATATAGGTTGTTCTAATGCTGTGGAACATTCAGGTTCTTAAATGCAAGTCAAAGTAGCTTTACTGTCATTCAGACTGTATTGGAAGGCTGACGTTGCAGGACTTAATTTGTGCAAGCACTGTGTGTGTATTCTGTGTTTTATTAGCCAAATATATTAATCACAATATATGTGTTATTGCTGGGGGGGTTGGGGAGAAAGAGCAGCTTATCACACCTGTTTCTGTGCTGTTTTGTGAATTTTTAATAATGCATCAAAGAAATTTTATTAGTGGTGAAATGTAATTTTGGCAAGTAACAGTGGTTGCTAGTGGAGACATTTCCTCCTTCGATGGTAAACTCTTGCTATTATTATCCATGTATTGATAGCACTGTTGTGAAGCATTTCTGTTGCTGTCGGACTGTTACAAGTATTTTTCTATTTTGCTTCTCTTGGTTTCAGTTTACACTTTCTCTTTTTAATCTCCATGTATTCTACAGCCCTGATTTCAAACAGGACAGTTTGGTTTTTGTGGTCTTGGGGTTTTTTTTGTGTTCTTAAAAGTAGCTGTATTCTTTTGGTCTAAAATTTAAATAAGAGTAATTTAGCCCAAGAAAGATAGGAGTATAGTTTCTGTTTTCTTTGAAAAAATGAGGGAAGAATAATACCTGTCTTGTAAATGCTGTGCAGCCTTAAAGAGGTGTTGCTTCAGGCCCTGCTCTTTGTGCATATAACTAGCTTTACAGGACAGGGTTTGTTACTTGGTGTTGAGAAATGTGTTGAAGTATTTTATCACCATGAGGCTTTCCAGAATAGAAATTACTGTGTTCTATCGCCTTTCTTCACTGCCATTGTATCTCAGTGCATGTGAAAGCCAATATGTATTACATATACCAGTGAAAGGTTTCAAGGGTAATATTGCAAGTTACAAAAGCCTAATGCTTCAACAGATCTTAAGCATAGCTGTTAAACTGGAACATTAGCCCAGTAATATTAAATGAGTAACATATAAGAATTTTTATTAGGGAAAACTTGCATCTAAGACTACCCTAAAGCCATGCAAGCTTTAGGACCTGTCTAGGACTCTTAATACTCCTTGTTTAGTTAAATCTAATCTTCCCACATTTTCCATTGTCATAAAAAAAAAAAAAATCTGTAATCAGTAACAGAAACTTTAGAAGAAAGTTGTGTATTAAAATTTGATTTCTTGGCTTAAAACTTTTTTCTACATTAATGGTTTTTGTGGCTTCTAGTAAACGTAAAGGATTTGAACTGGGGAATTTTTGGATAATGCATTTTTTTTTTTAATTCATTAATGAGCCTTTTCCATCATTATTTAATCGTGGCTTAATTGTTGAATTCCCAAAGTACCATTACTTTGCCCTGAATTTGATTTTTATAAAATCAATTTTGTTGTAGTTTGAATACAGGGAAGGATTCAGTCTTTAAATAGTTCACTGTATTACTGCCAGAAGGATGAAAATTCCTTTAATCTTGTGCAGGTTCATTTAGAAAAAACCTGAAGATTTGGGGGAAGGAGGGAGAAAAATGGTATTTTTTTAGTGACGTATATTTATAAAAGGAGTAGTTCTTAGAATCCCCCAGGATAACAACTATGGCAGTTATACAATGACGTGTGTATGTATTTATGAATTCGTGGAACCAATATATTAATTAATCTTTTTGTTTATCCACCAAATACCTCTTTCTTTCCACCCTTACCCCCTTAGGCTGCCTTGCACTTCCCAAATTGAATCTACAGTTTCTGACTCTTCACGACTACCTGCTGAGGAACTTCAATCTCTTCCGCTTAGAGTCTACCTACGAGATCAGACAGGACATTGAAGATAGTGTCAGTAGGATGAAACCATGGTAATGTTTATTAACTAATGCAAACCAGTCAGTTCAACTTCAGTTGTAATCAGAGTGTGTTTGAGAATGAATAGCTGGTATTGTGTATATACTAAATACATAGTAACAAATGTATTTTAAATTATTACATAAGTACTATGTTTTATACTAGCTTCTTCCATAAGGTGTTGCCATCCTGTGGGATGATTTTGTAAGGGTGTGTTGATATGTATCCCTGTAGAAGTGTTAAGACAGTATGTTGGATGCTAACAACCAACCTCTGTTGTGTTAAGATGGATGAGTTAGTTTTCCAAAAGTACTAAGCCTTGGCTGACATTACAAAATCTGGAAGCTTTCCCACCAACTCTTCTGGTTTATGAGAGGTGTTACTGAATATTCATGAATTTGCCACCTGCCACATTTTGATCCTCTTTAGATTTCAAGGCATTGTTCGGTGTGATTTCTCTTATACTCAGTAGTTGCTTTTTGTTATCTTCCCTTTTTCTTCTCAGTCTTGAGTTTGTTTGTTTGGGTTTTTTTAATAATGCCAGCATAAGTTGCCTTTGTTTCTTGAAATCTAAGAATAAGTCAGTTCACGTTACGCTTCAGTTCTAAAATGCAGGATTATGTATATCTGCTGCAGTAGCATGTAAAATTAAGACTTCTGCTTTTGTCTTATTGCTGACTGACATAAATTGTTTCACAGTTTAACAAAAGAACTGAATCTGTTATCAGATAATGACTAACAAAACTTTGGTGTTTGGGGTTTTTTTTTTGTTTGTTTGTTTTTTTCCCCCTAGGTTATCGGAATATGGAGGTGTGGTCTTTGGTGGATGGGCTAGGATGGCGCAACCCATTGTCTCTTTCACAGTGGTGGAGGTGGCAAAGCCCAATATCGGTGAAAACTGGCCCATGCGAGTACGAGCAGATGTTACAATTAATTTGAATGTCCGAGATAACATCAAAGATGAATGGGAAGGTACTTACATTCTTTTAAATAAGGTGCTTAAAATAGGTGCTCATCAAAATACACTTTGATGTTATCTTACTTGTAAGAAAGGTGTTTTTTTATCCAAGACGCAGACTTGCTAATCAGTGTAATCTAATACACTGTTTAAAAGTCAGTTACTCAAATTCCAAGTCTAAGAAGTTTATACTTTCCTAAAACAAATTATTAAATTATTAAATTATTAAAGTATTTACTTTATTTAGAATGTTTACTATTTCAGACTGATGTCATTCAGTTTGTAACTGTAAAATTCTGCCCTTTACAGGGAATGTGGAAAAGTAAATCAGCATTTTAAATTAATGTGCATTCTAATAACGTCATATTGGAAAAGTGGTGGGGAATGTGCTGTCTCATATACATGTGGAGGGGACAGATTTTGATTTAATTCAAACCAGTGCAGTTTAGTGGTTTTCAGTATATTCAAATGTTATTAGGAAGTGCTGACTGGACCAAGTACTGTTTCTTATAGGCATCCACAGGCGATACTTCTTTTGCTTGGGGAATTGAACTTTGGTTGACAGTGTTGGCAAGTGGCATAGAAGCATGTACTTGTACTTGGATTATCAGTAAATGTCACTCCCTTCTCTTTTGTTAGAGAAACCTGTTAAATGTGCTGGAGCTGCATAGTGTGATTACAGGTCACGTAGCACAAATGCTACGTGATGGATCATGTAATAAGCAGATACAAGTTTGGGAATGTAGATTTCTGTTAAAGTAGAAAAGCTAGGAGGATGGCAGCAGACTTCAGTATACTGAAGGTAGCTATATAGCGGTGCACCTAGCTTTTTAAATACTAGAACAGCCTCTGATTTCAAAAGCAGTAATGCTTTAACTTAATCAAAACTGAGGTGAAGAATTGATGAATCGTTGCCTGACATAACAGGGTTGTTATGAAACTGCTTTAGGTTGGATAATATCTGGTGAGTAATGAGAAATTATTTGTCTGGTATGAAAAACACCGCATGTGTTTACTGAATTTTGAAGGTGTCTTAGATCTGTGAGACTCTTGTAGGTATACTGGAGAAAAGGATTAGTGTTCAAAATTACATTTGTGAATTGGAGAAGTTGCATTTTAAAAGGGTGTAATTCAACAGGGATGAATATTAAGATACTAAACTTAAGCAAGAACAAGTCACTGCACAAATGCACATTGTGGGAATAACTTGTTAGGCGGTAGCTTTGCAGAATGAAAAGAGTCTGAGGTCATGACCGCTCAGAAGCAAATGTGACTCCACAATAGTATGTTACTGTTGAGGGAAAAAGGAAAAAACGCTCAACCAAATCATATCAGGATTTATAAACTGGGATGTAGCATGGAAAACAAGTAACTTGGTTAAGTGATCTTTTACCCTATTAAGTAGATAACTAAAGTAACTTTGTTTAGGATTTTGTGCCCAGTTCTAGGCACTGCACTTAAATTGTTGTTAAAAAAAAAAAAAAAAAAAAAAAAAAAAAATTGGAGGTTAGTCCAGAAGAAAGTAGTGAGAATAAGAGATTAATAACACTCTACTTTTGAGATAAGACTGAAAATATCTAGGTTGTGTAACCTAAATAAGATTATTGGGAGAAGAATAGTCTTGAAACAAATAAATTTGTTGTCATGAAAAAAGCAGTCAATTTCTCCTTTTCATAGCAATATTAGTGTGCAGAATAGTGGAAAAGATGACAATACCTTATGGTTCTGTATCCTCTAAGTTAAAGGCGTATTTTGAAACAGATCACATTATTCTCTAAACAAGTGGAGTTTTATTTAAAAGAAATTTTTGCGTATTCTATTGCGTATATATTAAGAAACGGAAAAGGAAAGTGACATCCGATCAAATCACTGAATGTTCCTTTTCGGAATCAGGTCTGCGTAAACATGATGTCTGCTTTTTGATTACGGTACGTCCCACACAACCTTACGGCACCAAGTTTGACCGACGACGACCTTTTGTTGAGCAAACTGGCCTGGTGTATGTCAGAGGCTGTGAAATCCAGGGCATGTTGGATGAGAAAGGACGTGTTATTGAAGAAGGTATGGTATACCAAAACTTGTTTGAAAGATTCCCCCTGGCCTTGTTTGTTTGTTTGTTTGTTTGTTTTTGTTAACAGTCTAATAGTTGACTTGCTTCTCTTTTAAGCAGTGCTCATTGAATTCATTACCTACTTGATAAAACAAGCCAGTTCCATAAGCAGCCTGAGAAAGATTAACTAGTTTCCTCTGGTAAAATCTGATGTAATTAGATTAATTAAATAAATCCAGTACATTTTGGTTTTAGTAATAAAATACCTTATATTCAAAAATTGTGTTAGAAATTGGACAAAAACATGAACTAAGAAAGTTTGTAATGCCATGCAGAAATTAGATTCATCATACGAATTTGTCTAAATTTCATTTCAGGAATGGTTATGGATCACTTATTTGAATGATAATCTGCTTTTAGCACTACTTCAAATTCTAATCTTACTGTTTCATTATGGGCAGGACCTGAACCCAAACCAAGACTTAAAGGGGATTGCAGAACATACAGAGTATTTCTGGACCCAAACCAGTATCAACAAGACATGACCAATACAATCCAAAATGGAGCAGAAGATGTTTATGAGACATTTAATATAATAATGAGAAGAAAACCAAAAGAAAACAATTTTAAGGTAAGGTACTGCTCATTGACTCTTAGGATAAGGGTTTGTTTGAACATGCCAGCAGCACCGAGACATGTTCATTTTAGATGCATGTAGTTAGGCTTTTTAGGTGGCATTGGATCACTTCAGGAAGTTAGAGCATGTCAGCTGTTGATAACTTCCCCCTGCAGCTAAGTGTTGAAGTGACTGAAAATCAGAACAGTCCTACTTCACCTGAGTATATAATAAAGCATTAGTTTGATTTCAGTCTTTTAACAGGTAGCCTACAGATTAGTTGTATTTGGCCTTTTGGTCTAGGGGGTATGTGGAACGTTTTTGTTACGTGATGTAATAGTGGACTGTAGGAAAAGGAGGAGTAACTAGTCAAAAGGTGAAAATTGGAGAAACCTGTTAGCTTTTGGGAGCATCACTGGATCAGTTTCTTACTGGGCTTTGGAGGGCGTCAGATGAGATTTTTAGCACTGATATATTTGATAGACCTTATAGAGATTGTATGCGAAGCTGAAGCTTTGTAGGTTGAATGGTACTTTTTTCCTGCCCTAATAGTTTTCACAGAGTTGTAGTGCATGATTCTTTGACGTTTTTACTTCCTTGGATATTCATTGTCAAGAGACCCTTCAAGGAATTTGGTCAGAGTTCAAAATAAACCTTTTGCGAGTGCATTATGATACTCTATATTGCCTATAGGCAAGATTAAAATTATGCACACAACTTTAATTCATTTTTACGTACAAATTCAGCAAATGTTTTTTGGGAAGCTTATCAGTAACTTAGCTTTCCTTACCTTCTGTAAAAGCAAGAAGAGGAAAGATTTCCAGCAAAATTGAAATATATATTTGATTTTCTAGAATTGTGAATTGACATAAATTTAACTTTGACCAAGTGGTCTTTGTTGCCCATAGTAAACTTTTTTGATCAGATGGCATAATTACAGAATCATAGAATCATATAGGTTGCAAGGCAACTCTGGAGATTATCTAGTCCAAGCCCCCTGCTCAAGCAGGGTCACCTGCAGAAGGCTGTCTTGTTGGGTTTTAAATATCTCCAAGAATTAAGAATCCAGAACTTCTCTGGGCAACCTCTTCTAATGCTGAATTGTCCTCACAGTAAAAAAAGTGTTTTCTTGTGTTCAGATGGAATTTAATGTATGTTTATTTGTGCCCACTGTCTCCTGTCCTGTCACTGGACACTACTGAGAAGAGTCTGGCTCACTCACCTTCATTTCCTCCTATCAGGTGTTTATCACATTGATATGATACCCCGAGCTGTCTCTTTTCCAGGCTGAACAGTCCCAGCTCTCTTGGCCTCTCCTCATGTGAAAGATGCTCCGGTCCCTTAATCATCTTTGTGGCCCTGCATTGGTCTCACTTCAATAACTCCATGCCTCTTTTTTTACTGAGGAGCCCAAAACTGAATACAGTGCTTCAGATTCAGGAATGGTATGCCATTCACAGGGACCTGGAGAAGCTTGAGGAGTGGGCCCATGTGAACTTCGTGAGGTTCAACAAGGCCAAGCGCAAGGTCCTGCACGTGGGTCAGGGCAACCCCTGGTATCAATACAGACGGAGGGATGATGGGATTGAGAGCAGCCCCACAGAGAAGGACTTGAGGTTACTGGTGGATGAAAAGCTGGACATTAGCTGTCAATGTACGCTCACAGCCCAGAAGGCCAACCGTATCCCGGGCTGCATCAAAAGCAGTGTAGCCAGCAGGTCGAGGGAGGTGATTCTGCCCCTCTACTCTGCTCTCGTGTTGACCCCACCTGGACTCCTGTGTCCAGCTCTGGAGCCCTTAGTATAGGAAGGACATGGACCTGTTGGAGTTGGTCCAGAAGAGGGCCACAAAAATGATCAGAGGGCTGGAACACCTCTGCTATAAGCTGGGGTTGTTTAGCCTGGAGAAGAGAAGGCTGTGGGGAGACCTTATTGTGGCCTTTCAATACTTAAGGGGGACTTATAAGAAAGACGGGGCTAGAGTTTTTAATAGGGCGTGTAGCGACAGGGCAATGGGTAATGGTTTTAAACTAAAAGAGGGTAGATTTAGACTAGATATAAGGAAGAAATTTTTTGCTGTGAGGGTGGTGAAACACTTGAACAGTTTGCCCAAAGAGGTGGTAGATGCCCCATCCCTGGAAACATTCAAGGTCAGGCTGGATGGGGCTCTAGAGTGAGATGTCCCTGCTCACTGTGAGGGGGAGTGGGGGGTGTTGGACTAGATGACCTCTGAAGGTCCCTTCCAACCCAAACTATTCTATGATTCAGCCTCAGCACGTCTGAGCAGAGAGGAAGGAGCACGTCCCTTGACCTGCTGGCAACTTCCTAATGCAGCACAAGATACCGTTCGCCTTTTTTGCTGTGAGGGTGCATAATTTTGTATACCTGAAAATATTTCTTGTATGCATGCTCAGTTTCTTTGCTGTTAGATCATTTAGACCTTTGAATCTTTAGTGTTCCTTGAGTTTTCCATTATGAAAATGCAATATAAATGAAAAACTGCCCTTTTTTTGGTACCTTAAAATCATGCATTGCATAATTGAAGTAATTTTCATTTTAAAGGATTCTGCAGCAAGTTCTGTGCAGATGGATAAAGTGGGAGGCAGGAAGACTTTGACTTTTTCGTTTCTGTATATGGAAAGATGCCTTTGGTGTGAAACAGTAGCTTGCAGTCTGCACAGAGCATTCTGATGGCATCCAGCTGTGGTGGATTGGTATACTGGAAGTACTTCATAGAGAGTCCCTTATAACTTTACATAAAAAGAACAAAAAAACACAAAACAAAAAAACAAAACAAACAAACAAACAAAAACACAAAACAAAACAAAACACACACACACAAAAAACCCCAGAACTGATTGTTAATGTTGTGTGTCTGTGGTGGGTTCATTTTACATTATAAGCACAAGTGCTCTCTGCCAAAGCCTGTTGGTGTGCTGGCACTATAGACATGTTTTTTATTTGCATATATGTATGCACTTTTGTGTAGTCAGAAGGAAAGTGCTGCAGTGAATACTTAAGTTTGCTCAGAAATGCTGTTAGTGTGAGTGTAGCTTCCAAATTTGTACTGGTGGTTGAGATTGGAAGGAACAGAGTCACAGATTGACAGAATGGTTGAGGTTGGAGGGACCGCCGGAGGTGATCTAGTCCAAGCCCTGCTTAAAGCAGGGTCAACTAGAGCAAGTTGCTCAAGATCTTGTGACTTCATACAGTTGGAACTGGATATCTCCAGTGATGGAGACTGCATAACCTGTCTAGACAACCTGTTCCAGTGTTCAATTACCTATACAGTAAAAACTTTTTCATATATTTAAAGTGGAGTTTCCCTTATCTCAATTTGTGTCCATTGCCTCTTGTCCTTTCACAGGGCACTACTGAGAGGAGCCTGTTTCCATTGTCCTTACTTCCTCCCATTATTTTTTTTTTTTATGCAAACTGATAAATTTCCCCACCACCCCTAGGGTCTTCTCTTCTTGAGGCTAAACAATCCCAGCTCTCTCAGCTTCTCATATAACAAATTCTCCAATCTCTTAATCGTCTTAGTGGCCCTTTGCTGGACTCATTCCAGTATGGCTGTGTCTCTTGTCCTGAGGAGCCCAGCACTGGACACAGCATTTCAGATATGGTCTCACCCATGCTGAGTAGAGGGGAAGAATCAGAACCTTTATAGAGGTTGACTGTTTAAGCAGGAGTGATGACCACGTTACTTTGATTCCTTGAATGACACAAAACAAGCCAGGAAAAGGGCAGAGAATCCTACCCTTTGGAGCTGGATATGTAAATGTAGACTATCAGAATAAAATTCCATTCTTTGTTTTGGCTGCCTGTTCTTTACAAGATGGGCATTTGAAAGGTCTGTGTTACATCCTGATGTGGACTGTTGATGCACTATGTTTGCCACCCGTTTGTGTCCATGTTTGATGGCATGGTAAGTTGGAGGATCTGGAAATCAGCGCAGGTTTAATATCCTGTGTTTCTTCTGCTGAAGAGCAGATGCATGGTGTCCTATACCAAGTTTCAAGTAAGGTGGCTGTTGAAGATTTGCCACTCAAGTAGCCCTTTAACAGGAAGACTAAAATTCAGCTACCTCTTAGTTAAAATGCACACCTTCTGTGCAAGTCCAGGGTCTGGAGCACTGGTGGTTTTAATTGGATGGGGAAAGGAGAGAAAATACTGACATAACCACAGATGAGCAGAGAAATCAATTTGGGGGTAAAGAGCAATATTTTGGAGGGACACTTTAGCTGGCTGCAGGGATGAAATTTATAGGGTTGAAGGAGAAACCTTAAGCTGCATGAGGGTGTGCTTGAATTTATTAGATTTCTCGTAGAAAGTGGATCTAGGTTTTAGGGTGGCTGAGGCGTTCATTTGCCATACAGTTGTGCATTACATTAAATTTTTGTGCTGGTCAAAGTAAAGAGTAATTGTTTTAAAATGCCCTGTGTCTGTAGTCTTCAAAAAGCCTGACATAAGGATTACCATTTTCTGCTTCTGGAAATTGATAGCTAAATTGGTATCCACAAAGCTGAAAATTTTTAGAAAAATAACTTTGGGGACTCTGGAGTCATCAGTTGTCTTGTTGGATTAATGAATTTAAGTGGGGAAAGAAAGGGTTGAGAAGCAAGGAAAGTGCACTGCAAGACTGTACATAGAAACCCAATGTGCGCCAGGACTATAACCACACAGAAGGTTTAATGCATTTTTGGTATAAACAGCATGACCTTATGAAAGTCCTGGAGAAGAACCTCAAGCAGAAGTGTGTGTAAAACCATTGTAAAACCAGGACAATGAGCTAGGGCCATAGCAGGCACTTTATTTTGTTTATAGGTTATTTTGAACTGTGCAGTTTTTTTTCTTCTCTGAGTGTTCTGGAATGAGAACCTTACTGATGATTATGGTCCTCTTTACTAACAGGATAGTTCAAGAATTATATTGTTTGACACTGGTGTTTGTTGCGTATATACACTGGATATGTATTGACTCAATGTAACCAAACACCTGTTAATTAAAGACTGTTACATGCTAGCATTGTAGAATAGCCTTGATTAGTCTTCAGTATGTCACATTTTCTTGGTAAAAAGTCAATCTCTCCAATCATGTTTTTACTATTTTTCTAATTTGCAGGCTGTTCTGGAGACTATTAGGAATTTGATGAACACAGATTGTGTGGTTCCTGACTGGCTGCATGACATCATTCTCGGATATGGAGACCCAAGTAGCGCACACTATTCGAAAATGCCAAATCAGATTGCAACTCTGGATTTTAATGACACTTTCCTGTCCATTGATCACTTAAAAGCTAGCTTTCCTGGATACAATGTTAAAGTGACCGTTGACAATCCAGTTCTGCAAATACCCCCCTTCAGGTGATCTCAAAATTTCAAGTACTCCTGGTCTGGTATTCTTGCTGAAGTGCATTGTCAGGTGGAGTTGAATTCAGTGGCTGAAGGGAGCTGCTCTTTCCTTTAAGAAAAGATATTAATATGTTAATACTAAGATTTGGATAGTTACATAACAGAGTGAACTGTACTGCAGTTAGGCTCAGGAGCAACTGCTGATGTATTCGCTACAAAAATGCATCAGAGCAATGCTTGTAGATCAGCCTATTGAATATACGGGAAAAACAACAGTATGAGATAGAATAAAGACATATAGTATTCACTTCTGCATTATGGTATCTAGCCTCCTCAAGTTCAGCCTAAAGATTTTTAATTACGTAGTTTCCTTACATGTCTTATTAAAGCACGCTAAGAACAACAATTTCAACATCATATAAAATTTGAGCTTTTGGAAACACCATTCAATCAAAACAGATAACTGAGTCTGAAATCCCATATTGCTTATTTTAGAAATGGTTTCTCAAATAGGATGCCTACCTTTGACCACTAAATGAGATTTACGTATTTTGTTTCAATGGTGCTGTTGTCTGGCATTTTTAGACTTGACAGTTCTGTCTCTCCTGGCGGACCTCTTTGGACTTTGGCAACTTGAGTTTCACAGTTCGTAGTTTTGGAGAATATTTTCTTCAGCTGGGCTGAAGAAACTTTGTCTTTTTTTTCCCTTAAAAGTTAATGAGAATTGAAATATGTTTCCTTTTGAAGGAATAGATTTGACTGGGGATGGAAAAGATGGCTGCTCCCCCCCCCTCCCCCCCAAGTCAGCTTTTATCATGGCTATATTGAATCTTGAAAAGCAGGGAGGTAATCTTCCATGCTTTTTTTTCAAACAGTGCATGTAGAATATGTGTGGAGAAGGCACTAACGCTATATAGTGATATAAAAATAGTCTGAAGGTATCAAGACAAGATGCCACGCATAATTTCCTTCGATGAACTAGAGTTCATTTTCGGTTCATAGATTAAAATACAGATATTCCTCTTTATGAGGAGATATTGCTCTTCCTACTGCTGCATTTGGCCTGTAAAGAGACTAAGAGATTATTGCTCTTAAAGATGTCTGTATTGTTGTCTCAAGATAATTGGATAGCATTGGAATTCCTTCACCGTGATTCGTTTCTGAATTAGAGAAGCTTGCTAACATATGATACAGAGGCCTATTAAAAAAAAAAAAAAGTGTGCATCAGTTCTAGAACAAAATCAAGTTATTACTTGTGAACAGACAGTGCCGGTGGCTTTCTTCTATAACTTTTACTCCTGTCCCTTCCATTTTTATTTATGAACTCTTTGCCTTCAGTGTTTTTTCCAGCTGGCTCTAAGCACTGCTCCTGGCTTTTCAAGCTATGTAAAGAGCACTTCTGACATACTTTTTGTCAAATACGCTTTCTTAAAATCAGCTTCATCGATTTATTTGTCATCCCTTTTCCTTATCCTCACTAACACTTTGTCTGCAACTCTTGTTTCCCTATTGTGTGAAGGTTTGTCTTAATGGTGACAAAAAACTCTTTCTGTATAAACTTCTAAGAGAGTCTGGTATCATAGTGAACGTGTTGAAGTATAGTCTTAAATTACGTGTTACAGGATAACTTTCCCAATAAAGGGAGGCAAAGGAAAGAAAAGAAAAGAAGAGGATGGGAATGAAGAAAAACCTGAAGAAGCTAAAACACTGATTGTAGAGCCTCATGTCATTCCAAACAGGGGACCATATCCATATAATCAACCAAAACGGTAATAAATGGATGAGAACTTGTTTACAAATGATAACACATGCATAGCAGTTCATTTTCAGAAATACTTAAAAATAATATTGTTGATTATAAAGACAATGTCACTTTTATTTCATTACCAAAAGAAGATTTGAATATGAGACTGTTTTGTTTTCTACTTAAATCAAACTATTCTATTATCCCCTCTCTGTTAAAAAATTCCCTTGAAGAACAATGAGAAATGCTGTCTTTTAGCATTGTATCAGGACTTTGAATATTAGGAGAATCATACCTAAATAATTTTACAGCATTCTCAGCAAATAATGACTAAAGACAGACAGTCTTTCGGATGGGATGATTTTGTTGTCACATGGACAATGTGATTTACTGTCTTGCTTAGAAATTGCAAGATTGTCATGTCTATAAAGAAGATCGTTGTAATGATGGTTTAATTTATATAAAAGTTTGCAGGCATGTAGTTCTGGAGAAACATGTAGCCAACTAATCTAAATCAAACGTGTTAAAACAATTGCTTTTATCAAAACTGTTGGCAAAAATCTGTCAATTCTCTGATCTTGTTTTGCTTTGTTACAGCAATACTATTCAATTTACCCATACTCAGATTGAAGCTATACGTGCAGGAATGCAGCCTGGGCTAACTATGGTAAGAATGTTTTTAAGGATTTTATACACATATTTATTTTATTCTGGCTTTAGGTACGTTCAGTGAGATACCCGTAATGCCCATTTCTGTACCCTTGCTGGGGTCACTTCTATTAATAGTTTAAAAATATGAAAAATTACCATGCAAATGTTCAACATCCTCCCATCTTCGCAAAATCATACAGAAACACATTTGATCTCTGTCTAACTGTATCCTGTGTTTCAGTGGCTGAAGACTTTCCACAGCAACTGAATTTACTTTTTCAGTGGTTGGATTGCTAGTTTTAGACTGTAAAGCTTTTGCCATGTCTGTCATTTTTGGCTGTTTTAAATTACTTGTATCATTTTTTTAGTTTGATCTAGCTCCATTAAAGGAAATGAAAGTCATTGAATTGTCTTCAGGGAGCTTTTTTCTACTGTCTTGTGAAACGTAATGTGCAATCCCTTATATCCTGCTGACTGACTTCTAGAACTAAGAAGTTACAAACCAAACCAAAGCTGTACATCTGTTATGAAAATAATTTTTGATCAGTGAATTTCTGCAAAGATCTTTAAGTTTTACTACTCTGTTAGACTTTCACTGCAAGTACCTGTCTCCCAGCGCAGTACAGTGTATCCTGGCACTGACTCAGTGGAATATTTGAATGACTTTTCTCTGATACTCTTAATTTCTTCTTGATCTGTGTAGGCAATAATGATAACTTTTACATTTTTGTATCGGTATTCATTAGTACCATACTCTTCCACCTCCCTTTCTTGCTTATGTTTTACCACTCCCTATACGCTCTGTAGCTAGCACACAAAAGATGCATGGCACAGGAAAAATAAACTTCAGTGGAATTGTATGCCTTTTGTCCCTCCTTGACTAGGTGTGCTGAAATTAGCAGTGTTGTAAATGTGTATAAAAGCTACCTGAGTTCTTGGCAGTGTTTTTGAGTACGGTATGTTTTCTGGTAGAACACAGCAGAGCTTTCTAGTTGTTGATAGAATTTGAAGAAGAAAAGTAACTTCCTGTGCCTGGTACTCCATCAGCTTTCATAAATATTTGAGAAGATGGTTGTTACATAATTTGAACTTTTCTACTAAAACCACATTTGTTGATTTTTAAGAGGTGTTAAGAGAATGAGTGTCTGTTAAGTCAAAAGGGAAAAACAATGACAAAGTCAGCTTTTTGGTTTTGAGGACGTATTTCTGATTTTTTTTTTTTTAACTGCATCACCCACGTTTTTGCAGGGAGAGAAGGCAGACTGAGAAAACAATTACCTAATATAGGCCTGTTTTATTTTCTGTCATTGTCATATATTCCTGTCAAATATTTTTGAGAAGTACAATCCTACTTGCTTTTGAATCCAGTGATCAATGAGATTCTTTAAATAAAGCAAGTATAATTTCATAGCAATTTGTAATTTTATGTGTAGATATATGAAACCTGCTATTCTGTGCTTCTTAATGCTGAACAAATTACTTTGAGATGCTTTATAATACTTGGATACCTTTAAAATGTCTCGGGTATCAGTTTTTGAATGTTGTTGGTATAATTGAGCCTATAAAAACATTAACTGTCAGTATTAATTCTGTATCATCAGTTGTAGATTTTTGAGTAAATAAAAAGAATGGATTCTTTTTTTCTGTTCATTATATCTGCCTCACCTTATTCTTTTTCAATTATGTGTTTTGATGCTTTTTTCACCATTTCCTCTATGTTTAGCCTGTCCTGAGCCTTTTTTCTCTGAGGAGGTCTGTTTTCATGGGTTGTGAAACAAAATAGTATTTCATATGCTGGATTACCATGTTCCTCTTAGGCAGGAATCTGCCTAAGTAATCTGAATTAGTCTTTCATGATATATTGTATTTGTTCTTGAAGTTTACAGAAGCCAGCAAGTAATCGCTGGATTACCGTATTCCTCTTAGGCAGGAATTTGCCTTAGCATTGGGCTAAGTCTTTCATGGTGTGTGTATGTGTTCTTGAAGTTCATGGAAGCCAGCAAGCAATTGTACATGAAACAGAACATTTGTTTTGTTGTTAATGTATGATGTCAGTGTCTTGTGAGATTGTTCTGCTTTTTTCCCAACTGGCTATATTTCTGTGTTGTGCAATATTCTGATAAATTGTGTATTGATTTTTGTTTTTAATTTTTTGCGTGTTTGTTTTTAGGTAGTGGGTCCACCTGGTACTGGAAAAACTGATGTAGCAGTCCAGATAATATCCAATCTTTATCACAATTTCCCAGAACAACGAACTCTTATAGTTACCCACTCTAATCAGGTAAAGTGTTAGTCATGAATGAAATTTTCCTGTAATTAAAATCACAAAGAACAGCAGGTATTGAGATCAGTAGGTTTGGGATTGTAGTTGTCTCTTAACAATGAAAACTTGAGTTGTCTTGTGAGCTGTTCTGCAGTTTCATAATGTGAAATTAAATTTTTGAATTTCAGATTTGTAGTTCTGAGCTATTTATCAGAAGTTTTCAATATATTTAACTGGTTGGGGGTAGAAATTAGGAAGTATTTTGAAAAAGTGTCTGCACAGTTCTTAAAGTTACACATTCACTGCATATATGCCAGATTTTTGCTAACTAAATTCCTCAGACACTGGTTCCTCTGTGCTTCGTGCCTCTAAGGGAAGGCATGAAAGGTATCATGGCCTCTTCAGCTGAATGCTTGCTTCCCGTTCATAAGAGACGGAGTCTAGCTGCTAATTTTCAAGCATATATAAAATAATAAGAATAATAGTAATGATAAAAGTCTGAAAAATTCTTACTTTAAATCTGTCTGGTTTCGAAGGGTTTGTTTGGAAACCAGGGTCATCTGTTGCCTGGTCTCCCTAATTAGCCTATCCTATCTCAGTTACAAGATATTTTAACTGAACATACTGCTTCAAAACCGTTTAATCTTTGTCCATCAAAACAAGATCAGGCACTTAACGCTGTTGATCAAAGAATGGTGGATGGGGCTTCATTTTGGTGAGGACTTAGAACCTGGAATAATATAGGCCAGTCTACAGTGGTTTGTGGGAGAGTTAACACGTAATGAAGTTGAGAGAAAGCGTTGAGAGCATGTATGTTGGGGAGAAAAGGAAGCAAATAATTTGAGGTAGGTATGACACTCTTCTTACCAGACAAGACTTATATGAGAACATGAACTTGAAATTGTACTTCAGGAGATGAACTCAGCAGTGTTCATCCCCTATGCCTTGACACTGTACTTTAACATGTTTGCATGACTTTCAGCTGACTTGAAGTACAAGTGGAGCTTGCTGATGTTTATTCTTAGTTTCATAACTTGACCATCCAGTGCTTACAAACTTACTCCTTTGAAATACACTGAATTGTACAGTTGATACTAAGCTGTTGGACTAATTGAAGAGTTTAAGGCAGGAGACATGGCACACCTTGAAATTTAGTTCAGCAGAATTTATTTATCTGTATGGAATAGAGTCACAGCACCTGCCAGTCAATACGAGATCACGCTCTTCTAATGTATAGTAAAAGTTGAATGGTTTAAAGTCATCTAGCAAAATCAATGTTTGCAAAGTGTGCTTCTTGAGACAGTTTTATAAACTGATAGCTTTATCAACTAAATGGGGTGATTGAATCAAATTTTAAAATTGTAAAATAAAATTTAATTGTTGTATAAAGTATGTAAATAAAGAGTTTTAGTAGGCTAATTTCCCTGTTGTCAAGATTAAGAGCTCTAGTTTCAGTATTAACTTCATGTTTGCTTTGGCTTCCATTTATATGAAAATAGGCATAATTTCCTAGCTGGCTTACTAGTAATTCTTCAGTTTTCCCCTGCAAGAGCCTCTGAACTTCTGAAAACTACCTTTTCTCCTGTTCTTGTCAATCTTTAGGCTTTGAACCAGCTGTTTGAAAAAATCATGGCTCTAGACATTGATGAGCGCCACCTCCTGCGTCTGGGTCATGGAGAAGAGGAATTAGAGACAGAGAAAGATTTCAGCAGGTGAGAAAGGAGGTGCTACTGATAAACTCGCTTGCATAAACATCATAGCAAGTTGTATGCGTTGAATCCATTTTACCTCCCTTGTAAATGAGGAAGGAGCTGTGCTTGACAAGTTTTACCTTTCTCATGTTACTGAATCCCAGTAATGCAGACTGCACTTGTTTTCAACACAGGCTTAAGTAATTTTGGTTCTTATTCAGTAGAGAAACTGTGTTCTCTTGAGAATCCAAAGGCAGAATCAGGCAGTTGCTTGTTCAAAAACTCAACTGCTGGAATAGAAGTAGTTAGTTATATTCTGGGCCCATATACACTTCAGAGAATTGATCTATTCTGTGAGAGAAAGTTGAATAATAAAGATGGGTTTTTGCAGTTAGGAATTTTTTGTGCAAATATGATATCGCTTCTACTGGCATGGTGAATACTTCATACATAAATATAAATATGAAATTAAACTTTCTGCTTTTAATTCTTCAGAATATTGCTTGATTACAAAGTTACTTATTTCTTTGGTAAATAGCATATTTTTAATAATATATACATAAGGAAAGCTATCAAGTCTATATCAGTACAAAGACTTAAGAACCTGTTCTTGTAAATATTTGTACGTTTGTTATGTATTAGTCCAATTGAGGTCAGTAGGATTACACACATTCATAAATGTAAGTGAGGTATAAGGGTCATGCACTGGAAATAACTGAACTGTCCAGTACTGGATTATTATAGCAATACTTTGACTTCAAAAGCTGTAGTAAAAACTATGTATAGTCACTAGAAGTTACCCACATATGCATAGTTGAGTTTCATTTGGCAGAATAAATACCTTGTATTTTTTTTTTTAAATTTGAATGCTTTGATGTAGTCAAATTATTCCAGAAATTTGATAGCCAAAATCTTAGTGAAATGGTTCCATGGCAGATTTTTTTTTTTTTTAGTAATATCCATGGTTTAGTATATTCCTTGCAGTGCTTACAATTAAAAGGAGTTTTCTTTGAGATACTCTGCATTGTCTATTTTCATTCTTTTTCAGGGTAACTCCAGACCTACAGGACGTTACTGCAAAGTCCTATGGGTTCTGGCAGTTTGGGAGGGAGGGATAAGGGTTGAGGAATGTATTTGAAGGTGGGCTGCACTACTGTGAGAAGAGAAGTCTATTTCCCATAAGCCCTTTGTTTTATGTTTAGGTTGCTTCTGCATTCGTGGTTTTTCTGTGTCAGGCTGCTTTAGAGGCCACAATACTGCTTAAGGAATTTCTACTGCTGGTGAGCTTAGTGTTCCTTTTTTGCTCCCTCTGCAGGCACAGCAAAGCAAGGCAGGGGGTATAAGAACATAAGGTGGAGAGGAGCTGATTAAACTGGTACTGTCACTTAAACACAAAGGGAATCACAGCTAAAGAAAATTTTTGTAGCAATGAATGAATACATAAAAGAGGACATATGACTTGAATTGTGAGAAATAAGAGGACATTGGAAGTGTGAGGAAAAAACCCCAAACAACTGGTTTCAGTCACTTGAAGAAAATACTATTTAGTATTCCAGGGATCTTAACTCTCATAGTTCCTAAGGAACTTGTTTTTTCCAGTTGTGAACAATATCATATTCAGCTGTGTCTTAGTAAATTCAAATCTCCAGCTTTAACTACTCTCACCCTTCTAAATAAGACAATAGAACCCATTGTGATTGTCTTTTTATTTTTTGTTCTGCACAGAAAGCATATTTTATGAATAGTAAGTTTAAGAGGAGCTTGAAATTTAGCCTTTATTCACATTTGAGCTTTTAACTATGTATGCATTTTTAAAAGAAAGTGTCCTGTTCCTCTGACTTCTTTAATTCCACCCATTTATACCACTTTTTAATTTGTTTTCTTTTTTAGAAAATGTGATACATCGATTTTTGTTTTTCTTGTACTGCTTCTGGGAGGGGGGGAGTGCATGGATTAAGGAAATTGATTTACAAAGGAAAAAAATTGAGCTTGACTTGGGTAAGAGGAGAAAGAATGGAAGGAGTGGGTTACAAGCTAATCAGTCATAAAAGTTATTGAACAGGCAGCTGTGAGTACAGGACCTCCTATGTGTGGATGTAGACCTGTCTGTTATGGTGGGCTAAGCATTATCGCAAGACGTTTTGTATATTGCCAAAGGAAGTCAGCCTTATCGTACTGAAACTTGGGGTATAGATTCCATTTATGATGGTCCATAGGCTCGTATAACTTGCTTATGTTTGTGTAGCATGTGACGTGCCATAGTTCCCAAACAGTACATTGGAAGTAATGCTTACAGGTGTGTTATGAGAATGTTTTACTAACATTTATGAAGCTTTTGTTGAAGTGATAGGATAAAAGGAGCTTTTTCTACAGTAATGGCTCTTGCATGGCTTTGTAAGTTATTAGTGCTCAACTGATAGAAGTAGTCGGCATGTAGCAAATTCTTGGGTTTTGGAACCTGGTAGTGGTTGTGAGGGTTCTTTTGTGGGGAGGGGTTTGGTTTTTTGTGATCTCTCATTGTGATACTTAGATAAAACAGTTTTGAATGAAATACATTTAAATGCAAATTATGTTATATTTAATCCATTATGTAGGTATGGAAGAGTTAATTATGTGCTGGCTCGAAGACTTGAACTTCTACGAGAAGTTGGGCGATTGCAAGAGAGTCTTGGAGTCCCAGGAGATGTTTCTTACACTTGTGAAACTGCTGGCCACTTTTTCTTATACCAAGTAAGGACTGAAATACTTCTACAGAGGCTGTATGACCTCAATATGTTATGAAACACTTTGTAAAAATTGGAATGAATTTTTCAGAATTGAGTCTAAAAAAAACGCATTTTCTTTGGTGGTTCAAAATACAATAACAGCTAAAGCTATAATTGCAACATTACTTACTGGTATTGCTATTGTTTTAAATCCTGCCTGATGACTCACCAGTTGAAAGGCTAGCATTGCTGCTCTTTATGGCTGCTGGCAAAGATTCTAACCTGAAGTTTCTCCTTCAGATAGGAAAATCTGTGGGCTGCTTTACGTTTTGGACAAGCATTAGAGCAGCTACTTGATGATCCTGCTTGAAAGCTTCCATGGTGTTAAATGCCAGGGTGAAAACCGATGCGTAGTATACAAAACGGTGATTTTTCTGTATATTGTATATCACTCATTTCCCTTCCATGTATTTTTCACTGACGTGGTCTACATTAGCAATTAGTGTGGCTTAAGCAGACTTGTAGAGTGGTACTTATACACAATGTATGCATTTGATCCTGTTTTTACAGAAGTGACTCTGGGCTAGCTGTAGTGTGGGCCTAAACATTAAATGGTCATTAGGTGTTGGAGGGTATTAGGAGCACTGCTAGAGCTCATCTTCTGGTTCGATTTCCTCCCAAAGGAATCCAACTTGGTATTTAAACCAAAGTACTGTCAGTGGAGATAATCGAGATTTGCTTCTGTATTGGGTTTATGTGTCAAAGTTTTGGTAGTGGGGGGCTGCAGGGGTGACCTCTGTGAAAAGAGGCCAGGGGCTGCCCTGTGCTGGACGTAGCCAACTCCCACCGCTGGCTGAAGCTGAGCCCATCAGCAACTTTGGTGGTGCCTCTGTGAAAACATCTTTGAGAAAAGGTCAAAAAACACTGTGCAGCACCTGGAGGCAGAGAGTGTGAGAAACAATCCCACATACCAAGGTCAGAAGGAAAAGGAGGGGCAGCAGCTGCTCCAGGCACCGGAGCAAAGATCACCCCATAGCTCATGGAGGACACCATGGTGGAGCAGGTTGTCCCCCTGCAGCCCATGGAGGACCATGTCAGGGCAGATACACATACTGCAGCCAGTGGAGGACCCCGTGCTGGAGCAGGTGGCTGTGCCCTGAAGGAAGCTGCAGCCTGTGGAAGGCCTGTGCTGGAGCAGGGGAGAAGTGTGAGGAGGAAGGGGGTGGCAGAGATGCAGTATTATGAACTTGAATGACAAGTTCCATTCCTCCTGCACTGCTCAGGGTGAGGAGGAGGTGGAAGAGTTGGGAATGAAGGCGTGAAACTGAGCCTGGGAAGAAGGAGGGGGTGGAGAAGAAAAGTGGTTTTGGTTTTGTCTTTGTTTCTCACCATCCTACTCTGTTGTTAATTGGCAATAAATTAAATTAATTTTCCACAAGTCAGGCCTGTTTTGCCTGTGATGGCACTTGCTAAGTGATCTCTCTGTTTTTATCTCAACCCATGAGCTTTTCCATCTTATTTTCTCCCCCTATTCTGTTGAGGAGGGGGAGTGGGAGATGCTGGGTAGGAGTCTGGCAATCAAGGTCAACCCACCACAGCTTCAAAAAATATCATCCTGATACAAGGTCAAATGCTAATTTAGACATATCTTGCTGTTGTGAGAATTTTTTTTTAATACTATGTGTGCAAGACTACACCTTGCCAATGACTTTATGATATAAAAACATGTCAGTATGACACTTTTGTTTGCCATAGGTAATGTCACGTTGGGAGGAGTATATCAGCAAAGTGAAAGTTAAAGGTGGAAAATTGCCAGATGTTATGGATGTCTCCAGTTTCTTTCCTTTTCACCAGTATTTTGCAAATGCTCCTCAACCAATTTTCAAAGGCAAGTCCTATGAAGAAGATATGGAAATTGCTGAAGGGTGTTTTAGACATGTTAAGAAAATATTCACTCAGCTCGAGGTAAGACATGTAACTATTAAAGGTAAGTAGATCTGGCTAATCTATAAAAAACTTTACACAGTTCCAAAATTCTCCTTTGCCCTGCATCCTAAAAGGAGTAATACCTCTAGGCAGTTTCATTAGCTTGCAAGGCATTCAGGTGACAATTTCTACCTTTGAGTAATATAGGCATGTTTCACAGTAGGGACAAGGGTATAACCTGTTTTATTTTGATCCTAGGAAGCAGCGATTCTGCATGTTCCATTTTCACTGATTAGGTTACTAGGGTTGGTGCACCTATCACTGCTCCTCTGACCCTCACAGGGTCTTTTTATTTACAGTGAATTGCCTTTAATGAGATAACCTACAAGTAACTTAAACAGATTATCTTCTATTTTTCCTAGAATTGCTTGAGAGCCTTTTAAAAGTTAGGGTAAAGGTGATCTGGGTATCATTTGGTCATATTAACTGTATTGGTCTTTCTAATACTGAATTTGATGTGATGTTATGATGCAGTAAAGTAGGAAACAAGATGTAGTAAAGCAAAATTTTGGGGAATTCTGAGAGGGTTCCTCAGAATCAATTGAACAATTGTCTGCAAATTTGTATATGCACACAGGTTGCAGAATTCTTGGATGTGATTTTAAAAGAGGATTTTTTTAAAATATTGTTGTTTCCAGGTTTAGCATAAAAACTTACTCATATGGGATTGTTAACAATAGATACTTTCATAACTTTCTTGCCTAATTATGTTAAGAAGGTGGCCAGATAGTTTGAATGAATACATTCTATAAGTAATAATTTTTTTGTATTCTGACTTTCAAGATTTTCTTTTCTCTGCCACAGGAATTCAGAGCATTTGAACTTCTCCGCAGTGGCCTGGATAGATCCAAATACCTGTTGGTGAAAGAAGCAAAAATCATTGCCATGACTTGTACTCATGCTGCTCTGAAACGACATGACCTGGTTGAATTAGGTTTCAAAGTAATGATTATACTAGTGTTACTAAACTAATCTTTTTGGGGTTTGGTTCCCCCCCACCCATCGCCTTGTATAAACCTTTTTATCTGTCCTAAATCTAGGCAACTAGATGATTTTGAGTTGCATTTTTTTACCAGTATGCTTCAAATTATAGTTTTACTGAAGAAAAATTTAACTTCTGTAATTAAAAGATGAGATCACTTTTAAGTTATTGTATATACAAAAATGCTTAATAGTGCATCTCTATTAAAAAAGAAGTTAGCTTTGCCATATTAGATGATGAACAGGAGTGATATGATTGAGTAATAAAACAAAAGCAGAACTGGGCAAAAAACATGGCCTTTATAACTTTGTTTACCTAAGAAATGAATAATTTGAGGAAAAAGAACTATGATGCAACACTGTTTTCACTCTGCAGTGTTAACCATAGGTATTCATTTAGTACAGACTTTTATCTGACAAAAACAAAACAAAAGCCCACCACCAATAATTCTTTCAGTATTATTTTTCTCTGATAATGCACTGTATTGGATCAGAAAAGTGCTTCTTTTCTGCTTCAGTGCAAAGATACCAAATTAGTTTGTTCCACTGAAGAAAGCTTCTCTTGCGGATGGATTATGGCATATGGGAAGCACGTCATGTCGTTCAGTCATGGATTCCTTTTAGATGTAAGCCCTGATTGGTACAGATAGATCTGCCATTGATGTAGTAGGATTTCACCCTCTGACATGGATTTTTAGTAATACTGATATTTTGCCTATAAGGTCAAATCCTGCTGTAACTGTCCCACCCATCAAAAACCAAATGAGGAATTGATGCTTCTTTTGGTAGGCTGAATAACAGCATTAATTTGTATTACTTGGTTGATGGACATCTCTTTACTTTTTCTTTCTCAGTATGACAACATCTTAATGGAAGAGTCTGCTCAGATTCTGGAGATAGAAACCTTTATACCTCTCCTGTTGCAGGTTAGACCTGAATTATAAAACATATTACAAAAAAATGATAAATGAAAGTCTGTGTTCTTGAACAATATAGAATATTAAAAGGAAAATGCCTCTTGCAGAAAGTAGCCTAGAACCGATATTTGCAATTTCAGTGGACAGTAAGAACTTTCAGTGTTCTACATTAGTTGTTTATACTTGTTTTTTAATATTATGGAGTAAGCTAATAGGTTCTAAATGTATTGCTTTTATTGACTAAATAGTAGTAGTAGCAGGCTTTCATTTTGAAAATAAAAAAGCAAAGATTTTTATGTAAACTAGGTCCTGGCTTTGTTACTTTTATTCTTTCCCCATTTAGTAGTGATTATTGCTCATTTTAAAAAAAATTGTTAAAATTATTACTTTTTACATAACGGTTTTGTTTCCCAAGAATGTAAGGCTTACATAATTGCTCTGTGTCATCCTGTCTGCTTGTGGTGTTTGGTTGGTTTCAGTCAAGATTAACACAGAGAGAGAGAGAGATACTAAGCACCTACAACTTTCAGGAAAACTAGAGCCAAGTAGAGAGGAGACATTCTAATTGATGTTAGAACTCCACAGAAAGAAAAGAAATGGTTACTGGTTCTACTTCTACTTTTGCCCAATAATATGCACGTTTTGTCTAGCTGATTGGTAAATATTTAGCCTAGAATAAACTGCAGCTTGTACTGTGTTTGGCAAACCAACAATTGGTAGATAAAGGAATGCAGATGTGATAATTTGAATGGAAGTCTTGCAGCTGGCAAGGTGCTGCTAACAGAGGGAAGGAAAGAAGGAAACTGAAGCTAACATGGCACAGGGGATATTTATAGCACAGTGTTTAGGAAGTCTGGTAGCAATGACTCTAATGTAAGGGATTGTTGTAATAGAGGGCCAACACTGCTACTTTTAAAGCTGAGTATCTTTCCCTAAAATTGTTCACTCCGATCATTCTAAATTCAACACATTCACTGTCTTGAAATTTTTTGTGCCTCCAGTGAAGGTTATCTGTGGTTGCTTTTAGCAACTTGAGCTTGAGATGCATCACTTTCCTCTTTTAAGAGCTAGAGGATTTCATAAGTAAGCAAAATGTGCTTCTCACATCTGTGGCTCTTATCTCTGTAATCTCAGATTATCACAAGATAAAATTTCACCTCTGGAAGTGAAGTATGGGCTCCCTCTGGCACTCTATGCAAACTCTTTAGCTGTGGGAAGACAGTAAAACTGAAGACAGTCTGTACTGTTGATTTGATTCTTACTCTAATGTCATTTAGGTGGCTTCTCCTGCAATTAGGTATTTAAATCTCTGTGCATAAAGACACATTTAATACTTTAGGCTGTTGCTTTTGCATTTTGGCAGTCTTGAATTTAATGCTACAACATTGTACTGTAGTGCTCTGTAATGAATAAATCCTGCATGGCTTTTACCATGGTTTTCATTGATAATGAATTATATTTAGTGAAATAAGTATCATATAGTGTTTTTCAAATATTTGAATGAGCACTGAATAACCAGATGAATCAGGCTGGTGAGGGGAAATACGTGTATATGAGCAATGCAGAAGCTGAAGAGTTTTGTGTAATTAAAGCAGACCTTTTCACCATAGAGCCATATTCTGGGGGATATTCCATGACCGTCTTACAAGAGCCATCCAAATATTCCTTGAAAATTGAGGGCTTTTTTTAACAAAACCTAAGGAACTAGGCTTACAGAGTAGTAGCACTTGATTTCTTGCACTTGCAATTCAGAGTAAGACGTTTTTAAAAACAGTGTTCTTTGGAGGGCTCTGAGATTGAAATTGCTGATAAGGGCAGAATGATTATATAGAATGCTTGGTCTTCTCCAAATCAGTAACCTTTTGGAGGGTTGAAATCTTTTTCCATGACATTGAAAATAATTTCTGTCGTTCTACTTTCTTACTAAGGCATCTTGAGGTTTGATGAGCTGGGCAGACCAGAGTTTAATTTTCCTTCCTTGCTTTCTGATCAGAGAGCGCTTCAGTACTCTTCCACTTCAGGGGGCAAGAAAAGGACCTTCAGTCTCTGTCTTGAACAGTGCTCCTATGGGGAAAGGGAAATATCACAGTGTGTGTAAGAAATGAGGGTCTGAATTGTAAAACTGGCAGGTGGAAATATTCAGGATTCTAATTCCTAGATAATGTTACCCACACATCTGTTCGTTTTTTGTCCCTATGTTCCAACGTTGCTTCATGAGCTCTGTCAGTGTGTAACATAGGCAGGCAAAGGATGATGCGGAACTGGAAAGAGATATACCAAACATACTGAAGAGCATTCGGTCCAAGAGCCAGGGTGAGGATTAATTAGAGGTACATCCTAGTCATGGAAGAGGCCATGTGGGAATTCCAGAGGTAAACAGGTGAAGCACATGAACCACAGAGACACCTGAAAAGCAGGCTCAGTTTGTGCCCCAGACATGTGAGCCTTAAAATTGTTTCAGGTGCTTCAGGCACTTCATATCCACTATCTCAGAACCCAAAAAATAATGTTTAAAAGACTGTTCTAGGGTAACAGTACTCTGTAGAAATCAGGGTTTTCACTACTGTAACTTCTATAATTGGTTCTTCCTTTTCTCCTCTGATGTTACTTTTCGCCTTTAAAGCAATGTAATATAGTATTTATCCTGATGTTTCTCTGCTGATTGTAATAGATAAACTTACCTGTTGCTTCATAAGAAACAAGACTATTTAATACTCCCTTTTCCTGGTAGTAGGTTGGAAAGAAGTTAGTAGTTGTCTTCAAAATGACTGCAGTTCAGTGTAGCTTAGGAACAAATGTTGAAATTTAGGGCTGAGACTAAGACAGCCAATTTGACTATTACTGTGTTGTAATTAAGTGCCTCGATTATATTGTAGTAGTTATAATTGTATAATTGTTTAATTCTAGAACCCTCAGGATGGATTCAGTCGTTTGAAGCGGTGGATTATGATTGGTGACCATCATCAGTTGCCACCAGTCATTAAGAACATGGCTTTTCAAAAATACTCCAACATGGAGCAGTCCCTTTTTACACGGTTTGTTCGTGTTGGAGTGCCAACTGTTGATTTGGATGCACAAGGAAGAGCAAGAGCAAGGTGAGACAGAGAAAATGGCATGTCTAGCTTGTAAGAAACTACCAGCTTAAAAAAACTGGAAAAGCACACATAGTATTGGAAACTTTTTTCCTATTATTAGGACAGGAGTTCGCAAAACTGTAATTTAGTTGTTTTGTTCCATTTGTTTCAGCGTAGACTAGGAAGTCAGATTTTGCTTCACTGAAATGCAATCAGTTTTACTTTCTTTTTTTTATATAGTAGTATTCTGCTACTGTGTGAGTACTTTAATGAAAATGCTATTTAAAGGAATTTTAATAGTCTTAAGTGTTTGGGTTTTTTTACAGCTGAGACTCTTTTGCAGAAGCTTCCTTTTCTAAACTAGTATATTTAATATATTCAAGACCAAATAAAGATTTTCTTTATTTGGCCTTGAATATATCATATTTCCCTTACAGTCTGCAAAAGGGTACTTTTCTTGTAGTATTTCAGCAGAGCTTCAGCTTTGATTGACTGGAAACAACCAGGCTGTCCACACAAGAGCATAATGTCTTTTTTTATATTAAAAGAGATATTACTTCTCTGTAGTAAGAGAACTTTTTCTTTTTATCCATGTATTTGTCATTTTGTTGTGTTAATTTAGATGTCAAATTTATTTATTGTGTAAAGTGCATGTTTGTGGTGTCATATTGTCGTTTAACACCGGCTGGCAACTAAGCACCACACAGCCACTCACTCACTCCCCCCTGGTGGGATGAGGGAGAGAATCAGAAGAGGAAAAGTGAGAAAACTCGTGGGTTGAGATAAAGACAGTTTAATAGGTAAAGCAAAAGCCATGCACACAAGCAAAGAAAAACAAGGAATTCATTCACTACTTCCCATCGGCAGGCAGATGTTCAGCCATCTCCAGGAAAGCAGGGCTCCATCACACCACATGATTACTTGGAAAATCGTAACAAGGAAAATAAAACCAAAGAAAAGAAAATGTCTCCATATAAAGTCTTGCTACTTTAAGTTTAGTTTTAAATCCTACTTTTTTTAGGCGTAAAGTGGAATGAACAACGTGAAGGAGAACTTCAGGTTTTTTATGTAAGAAATGTTGAGGGTGGTGGAATATTATTTTCCAGTCATATGAATAACAGTTACTTTCAGTATTATTTTAAAAATGCAAATTATATATGAGTATGATGATAAATGAAGTTTATTTTTCCATCTACTATTTTGCAACATCTCAGAGAACTTCTTAGGGATAAGAGAGCAGAAGAATTCCTTCACTGTGCAAGCAATTTCCTGATGAAGGATTTTTTTCCATACCTTCCTACTCTTTGTCTTTTCTGGTCATAGGTAGCTTCCCCGTGAACTTTCTGCTACTTTATCTGGTCTGGATATTGTTGTGCATTTCTGACTGAGGCATTTTGGTTGTATTACTGTCCCTTTAAATACCAGATATGATTCAGAATTGTGTAGATTTTGGTTGCTTCCCTTCACATCTCATGTTAATACATGGCAATACACAAAATAAGAAAATAAATTTCTTTTTGCAGTAAGAAGCGTTTCAGCGGATAATGCAGAAAATCCTTTTCCCCTTACTCCTTCCTTTTTGTAAAGAAGTTTTAATATTCCTTTTGTTCACCATGAAAATTCCTATTAGATTTCTTTGCAAAATTTGTACCCTTTGCTGTAGAGCTGATCAAGTGTAACAGGCTTAAAGGTGAGTGTGCTGCATTGAGCTTTCTAAAAAAGAAGTGAAATCTGAGAACCAAAAAAGCATCAAAAAGATAAGTGCTGTATAGCTTGTACAAGTATGTTCATTTATATATGTACAGGCTATTCAGCGATGATATTTTTTTCATTGAAAACCTACAGAAGCATTCATCTTCAAAGCGAGGGGTTGTGTGTATCTGAACTATTTTGAATGAGTTCAAGAACCTGCTTTAACTATTTGGGGTTTGTCTCTGTGTTTTTGGACAGTTTATGTAACCTCTACAACTGGCGTTACAAGAATCTGGGTAACCTGCCTCACGTGCAGCTTCTGCCAGAGTTCAGAACAGCTAATGCTGGGTTTTTGTACGACTTCCAGCTTATAAATGTAGAAGACTTCAATGGTGTGGGAGAGTCTGAACCCAATCCTTATTTCTATCAGGTAAGAGAAATATTGCATCTATACATTATTCAATCTGGATATGGCTTATTAAATCTGCAATGAAGACAGACTATCAGAATATGGTAAACTGATGTTTAATTCATGTTCTCAGATAATTGAATCATGCATATGCATGATTTTTTTTTCCTTTTAATCAGTTTTGAATGGTATGATAACATGTTATGTTCTGCTTTTTACTCAAAGTGAGTGACTTTGCTTGATATCTGTTTTCTCAATGTTATGAGAGGGGTGACATTTGGTGTATAATTCATTGTGAAACGTTGTTTTGGCCTATATTTTGTAATTCAGATGTACTGCCATGATAGTGAAATAAACAGTAGCATTTCCCCTGTACGTGAAGAGTGAAAGTTTGCTCTGTGGCACATATTGGAGTTTAAAGAGTCACTGTTTTGATTTGATGTATATTTAAGAATGCTAAAAAGTACATTCATAAAAGAATGAAACAGTACTGCAAGAAATATAGAGGCAGAGAGACATTGAGGCTGAAGTAAATTGCCAAAAAAAAACCTTAGTCTTGGAATTTCTCAACTAAATTTTCAAATTAAGCCAGCAACAACAGCCTCCATCTATTCCTCCTAAATATAGGAAAACCTTTTACGCTTGTAATGACATGCTTATATTTTCAGTCCTCTTATTCTTCTTGTTTTAAAAACAGTGATGAAAACAAACTTTGGTGCCAAAAGTACCAGTTTGGCTTTCGGCAAAGTTAGAGGTTGGAGCTGTGTGCAAGTTAATGAGTTTAATTCAAACATGGAATTAACACCTTGTATTTTGTTTAATATTACAGAAAGCAAACAACATACTTTAAGATGATAATATTTGTGGTCATTTTTCCCCTGTTAACATCATTGAGAGTTATGTTAATCTATTTTTTAAAAGGTATGAAAGATATTCATAGTTTATGCTTGGATTCCTCTCACTTTTTTTTTTCTTAATACAAACTAGTGTGCTGTTAATGAACGAAGCCATGGTGAGCCATAATCCACGATATCTCATTTCTAGTTAGAGGACAGGGTTGTTTGGGTGGGAGAGTTTCTTATGATTTTATTTTTTAAGCTGTAACACTGTAATGTACAAGTAGTAAAAAGTTGTCCTGTGGAACAGCTGAAATTAGTGCCTTAAAAACAGAATTCTGATAACTGAGAATCTGAGCACTGCTTTAGTGCATTCCTGGGCCAAAGAAGACTGAGAACACTCACACAAGGACACAGAACACCTTTGTCATTACAACAGTACTTTCATGAGAAAACTCTTATAATATGTCCTACAGTTAATTTTTCATGATCTTGAGGATGGAGAGATATTAGCAGAGTCTGTTGGTGGCATTGCATGGTTTTTCATGAGATAACAAACTCCTACCATGTATTATTTCTCTCTTTGTGAATTTGGGCATTTCTTTCCAGATTTAAAGGGGATTAAGATTTGTAGAATAGCTTTACACCCACAGGTGTTTGGTATGCATAGCAACTGCATTTTCCAAGTAATGCAGAGCCCGCTTAAGAAGAAGAAATAAAGGAGGCTGGTATGTCTCGCCTAGTCAAACATACACCAAGTGGGGATAAGATTCCCAGTATAAATATAGCAGGAATAAATGTCAGCAATTGAGAATAATGTTTTAGGCTGAAAGATAATTTTTGTTGACAGAAGAGGGATTGAAACAGGCTATGAATAACTTCAGTCTGGAAATAGGACAAAACTTCCTACAGCCAGAAGAGTGATGCTTTGGGACAGACATTTATTATTAGTAATGGCACAGAAAAAAAGTTACAAAATACAAAACAACAGCTGGTCATTTGAAATTGAATAGGTGTGGCCTCAGTAGAAATAACTGGATTTGATAATCCAGGTGTCTGTCTCCTTAATTAATAGTTGAAAGGAGTTTAGTTATTCTATTTCAACTAGTTCTTACTTCCAGCTTACTGGAGAGTGAGTCATTGCAACTTCTTTGTGTGCTTATTTGGAACCATGTTAAATTGGTGCAAAGTGTTTTTTAAACCTTTGTATTTAAATACAGGTATCTGTAGACTATCAGCTTGTAATAACCTTTAACAAATTATAATTCCACAGTTTTACGTAACAGGTGGTTTTTTGGCATATGACCTTCAAGAAGGAAAAATTAAATACTGTATTGGCTGAGTTCTGTAATAATACAGTTAAGATGGCAGTTCCATTGGGCAGACAGCTATAAGCATATAAATGCATTTATATACAAATGTGTAAATATTTAATAGCTCATAAATGTAATTTAAATGGACTATTAAATATTTAGATTTTAATCTTGTATTGAAATAAAACTGGGAGCTTCTGAGCAGATATTGGAAAGTGTCAATCAGTGACTAACAATAATACTGATTAGAGATTTTCAGCAATTCTCTGAAGAGGAATCAGAATGAAGTTATTAAACCTACTTGTGGTTCTTTTGTTCTTTCAAAATGGCTTTTAAGTGAGCAAAGAAAGATCAGATCTATAGACATTTCTCAGCACTGAGACTTATGTCTAAATACATGATAATGGCACAGATGTTATTCTTTCCAACCTTACAAGTCGAGTAACCCCCCCCCCTTTTTTTTTTTTTTCTTTTTTCCCCCTCCTCTTTTAAACTTAAGAATCTTGGTGAAGCTGAATATGTTGTAGCACTCTTCATGTATATGTGCCTGCTTGGTTATCCTGCAGACAAGATAAGTATCCTGACAACATACAATGGACAGAAACACCTGATCCGTGATGTCATTAATCAGCGGTGTGGAAATAATCCACTGATTGGACGGCCAAACAAGGTGACTTTGAAAATATATCAGCCATTGGAGTGGTTATGTTTCGTTTGTTTTTAAATTGTTATATTATAGAACAGACTAATTTTAATAGATTCACAGCTTTTTGCACAAGTATTCCCTGGTTAACTACACATTTATTGACCTACGTTCTACGGAATTTCCCAGAGTAGTGCCCTTGTTTCTACCTGTTTGTGATTTGACATACAAACAAACTGAAGTCAGTGAAGTTGGAAAGGCTACGGACTACATAGGACAGAATAACTCTTTTCTTCGTCATTTATTTTGTCCTCAAAAAAACAAACAAACAAACAAAACACCAAAAAACCAAACCAAAACAAAAACCCCCCAAAAAACCCACCAAAACAAAAACAAAAACCAAATCTTTAGGAAGATTCACCCAGAGTGGAAATGGCTTGATAAAACGTATGATGACAAATCTGATGAAACAAATCAAAAAACATAATCATATAAGTCTGGTGCTAATTCTGCGGGTTAAAACTCTGTTATAAAACTGATGGCTTTCCACAATCTTTTGGTGTTAGTACCCCACTGTTAGCTGTGTAAATTGAATAAAAATGTAAAAGAATCAGTGTACAGTCAGACAAAAGCTCCTCCCAACATCTCCCAAAACAACAGGCTGATGATTTTTGGTTAGAGATCAACTAAACAGAGTTAAAGCATTTTCTTTTCTCATTTATTGCAGTCTCAGTCCAAAGTTGATGTTAAAATTTTGGTGTCACGTTTTAATTGAAATGGCAAAGTTTAACCTATGGAGGTTTTTTCTTGGTTTTTGATTCTCTAGGTAACAACTGTGGACAGATTTCAAGGTCAACAAAATGATTATATTCTCCTTTCACTAGTGCGTACCAAAGCTGTTGGCCACCTCAGGTATGTAAGAAGATATTCTTGTAGTGTCGTTAAACTACATGTTTTCTGTATTCAGAAAGATGTTTGTAGTACATTATACAAAAGTGTTCAATTATTGAGTATGTAGTAGAAGTGAAGTTTAATGCTATGTATTGAATGAAGTTCAGACATACTTCCTTTTATAACTCTCTGGTACCCTCTTCACAACCACTTTATCCTTTAGTTAATGGCTCTTACACTATAATTAGTTTATATTACTGCAGATAGGCTGAACTTGGTTTCACCCTAGTAGAATGATAGGAATGTAATGCTTGTTGAACAAATGCAGGCTTAAATTTTCTCATAGATTCTTTCCTGTAAGTGAGCTTTTAACTTGTTTTGTATCAGAAGTTTGATCACCGCATAAGTTGCGTTATGATGTGTAGTTTAAAATGTTTGCATTTTAGTTTTGGGGTGGGGTGGAGGAAGACTTGTCTGTTCAGCAGTGGTTAGATGAGTTATCAAACTCATGTTTACTTGTTCAGGGATACAGAAATGCTATTGTGATTTGTTCTCAATGTAAATCTTTACCTCTGAAGTCTAGGCAAATAGTAAAGGGTGATTTTTCATATCATAGTTGGTACAGTGAAACCTCTTTTATATAATGGTTCAAGGATTTGGTAGTTATTGAAACAGTATGAATAGAAAAAAAGCTAAAGACAAAATAGTATTTTAGCAGATTATTTTGCATTTCCTTTAATTAAGACTCCTGTATGCTTCTAGTTATTTTTATTGCAACCATGTCATCAGTGAAAAGCACATGATTGATTTTGTTTGTTTTCTGAAGGGATGTCCGACGATTAGTAGTTGCCATGTCAAGAGCCAGGCTCGGTCTTTATATCTTTGCAAGAGTATCGCTGTTTCAGAACTGTTTTGAGCTAACTCCAGCTTTCAGCCAACTCACAGCTCGACCACTTCATCTCCATATCATTCCCACAGAATGTTTTCCAACGGCAAGACAGGTAGGCACAGCTACTCTGAATTTTGCTATCTGTAATGGGTGGGTGTGTTTGCCCACTTTTTTTGAGTGGGCTGTAAGAGGTGGTACTGTCTTCTCTGCTAAACCAGTGCCTCTTGGATAATTATGTCACTAGAGTTAACTTTTATCATGATATGCACTAGCAGTTTTTAATTGATTTTTTTTTTCTACAAAACTTAATGATCAATGTAACTCTGTGCCTGCTTTTTCCTAAGTTCTGCCTAAGTGATTCAATAATTTTCTTTTATGATAAATAGGTAAGTTTTTAATGTGTTACATATTTTTGGTCTTGTTATTAAACAAAATAATGTTATTTCTCAAAAAAAAAAAGCCACACTAAGCTTATCGCTTTTAATAAAAAGAGGTAAAATTACATTTGTCTGAGTAATTCAGGGCAACAATTTACCTTTTTTTTTTTTTTTTTTTTTAAATTAAAATTGGGTCCAGAATTGTAAGAGTTTTGTTGCTCAGCTAGGTTCATAAGTATGAAAATGTAATTTGTAATACTGCACTAGATTTTCAAGGAAAGGTTTGTATTAAGCATCTAAGCACAGGACACACAGAGTAGGATGTTAGATGAAGAAATGGAGAGGCATATCTGCTTTGCTTCCTGGAGCTTTGAGAAGGGGTGCCTACATGAACTCAAAATTCAGTTACTGATCTTTCCCTGGTCTTAACTGCTGTTGACAGCTTTTGGAGGGAGCCCTTCAGTTGAAACTTTCAGGTCCACTGTGCAACAAAGAATGCAGTGTGCATGGTCAGCAAACGTGAGCAAGAAGGAGCTGGGCAGTGGTGGACAAGTAGGCAAAGTCCTAATCTGATCCTACATTATTTGTGCCTTTAATATGTTAAATGACTCAAGTCCAAAATGTACTTTATGGAGCCATAACCCAGCCTTTCCTTTTGAAATTTCTTCGTTGGGCTGCAGTATCGTGATTAATCCAGTTTTCCAAAGCATAAGACTTATGCTTCCTATCTGTCCAAAGAATTTAGCTATTTTTTTCTTTAAAAAGCATTATTTAATTTCTTGGGATTTATGTTTTCTAATATAGTTAAATAACCTTTGAATAATGGTTGTTTTGCTTTGCTTGCTGAATGCCTACTTTTTTTCCCCTTCCTTAGAATGGAGAAAGACCATCTCACCAAATACATGTTATTAAGAACATGCCTCAAATGGCTAACTTTGTGTACACTATGTATATGCACATGATACAGAGTACACGCCACTATCAACAGGTAAGGACCTTCTGACTTTCGGAAGGTGTGCATTTAAAATAAAATTGATTTTTAGTAAGTGACGTGAGATGCTGTTGAGCTTTGAGACTGTTCTTGTTATGTTTAAAATTCAAGAAGGTTTTATGACTGGGAGTAAGAATATTGAGGTCTTTAAAATCTTGCAGTAGCAAGAGCTGTATCTTTTAGTAATTTAAGCCCCAATGTAGGGCCCCAAAACCAGCAGTAATTGATGCCGAGTGCTAGACATGGTTCTGTCTGGGCCCAAAAATTCCTCGTTAATACTAAAGAACTAGCCTGTCCTGTATTTAATTGAAGTAAACTTGTGTGTTATGTTACAGGTAAGTGCAGCTAGTGGTATTATAGCAACGCTGCATGGTGCAACAATGTTTTGTAATAGAGGTTTTCATGACAAGCCTGCAGTGTATAGAAGGACCAGATCATGTCTTGGAACCATTTTAACCATCTGCTCACTGCATTGTCCAGGCTGGTTAGCAGCTGTAGCGGTTTTATTCTGGAGCAATTTTTTTCAGCACTAGTTCAGCACCAAGCAAAATAGTATGGGGCTGGAAGCAGTTGTAGGTGCTTTCTCACTTCTGTACTTAATTTTGTCAGTGTTTAATCCCTGAAGCAGAATTCGGAACCCAACAGAAACACCTTGTCGTCTTATGTATGTGAGCAGAGTTTTAAGGTAGTTTAGATAGTATACTGAGCAGAAAGCTGCCTTTACTCAGCATGCTTGGATCTGTAGATGCCTAGAGGTAGTTGATAGTAAACAGAAAGGGAGAGGTCTTAAATGCTACCCCATCAGCTTTCACTTAATTTTTGCGGTGTATCATGTTTATATTACCTATAATTTATTCTTTCGTAGTAGTCTGAAGTTCCCTTGTTCGTTTTTGCTCTTCTGAAGGATTTCCAAAAGTGGAAAAAATTGATGTAAAAGGACACTACTCGCTCTCTGTTAGCTGGCTGTGGGAAGAGAGTGTGAGCATGGCTCTGTATCCTTGAACAGATTAGTCCAAGGCATTTGTCTGTGAGATCTAGGTTCTGTTCTTTAATGCAAGGATGTTTCTCTGTCACCTCCTCTTCCTTCCTTGTTCCAGTGACTGTTTCATCTAATATGGGACAGTGTAGTCAGTAGAGATCAGAACCCAAAACTTCTCCTTTAACTGAATGTCAGACATTCAGATAGAAAATTTCTTTTCCTCTGCAGTTCTTATGCAGTGAATCTTGGATTATTTATTTTTTCTTCTGGGAGGCATAGCTTCAGCCAAATTTGAAGCATTTTGCTACCCAGAAAAAGCCTTTGCCAGCTAGACAGGTTACTTTCTCACTATTTTGGGAAAGTGCTCTAATTATCTGTCTGCTGTAAGGGGGGATAGAGAAAGAGGAGTGACACAACTAAAATCTCCTCTTCTTTTAACTGTATTTTTTTTAAAGTAGTGAAAGCTCTCACTGTTATGTTAGAAACCCAGTCCTATAAGCACATGATGAGACTTGTTTTGGAGCCAGTTTGTCTAGTATAGTTGGAGATCTCTGAACCGTATAGATCGCGTGTGATGAAGACTTAGTGGACTGTGCAGTTGGTCGCATTCAGATGCAAATGGTTAGCCCTGTCAAAACTGAGAAGTGTATACATGTCCTGAAAAGCAGATGGTAGCATCTAAATTTTACCAAAATTTTTGCTTGACACCTTAATCAAATATGGACCTGATCCTTCTGCTAATACGTTATTCTTTTTAGCATCCTAATCTTATCCATTGCTAGCTAAAATTAGTTACAAAACTGATGGTTTCCTACTGTGGCAATGAATCACACTCTCCTTGCAGGAGAAGCCAAAAAGTGAACTACCGAAAAAAAAAAAAGAGGAAAAAAAAAAGCAGGCATTAAATTTCTTTTACCCTATTTAGTACAACATGATATTTTTCCTTTTCTTTTACACTAGTCTTAACAGTAGTAGTCACAAAGCACAACATGCATCTAACTAAATCACAGAAGTAGTTTGAGTTGTCTCATACATCAAGAATATATTTTTGTAATTAAAGGATCTCTGCTTTTGAAATACACATTTTCTGTGAACAGATGGATTATAGGGACCAGTATGATAACTTCAAAGTTTATAAAAAATGCTTTTCATATCTCTGCTGGTAGTCATAATTGCTTCTTAGATTTGCCTATGCTTGTCAGAAATTTGTAATATTAGTGTCATCTAATTGAAGATAAGACTTCACTGTAATTAAACAATTTGTCACATGAAGCCAAGTTGCCTTTAAGCAAAACAAAACTAAACAATCATCCATGGGAGGTTTATTGAGCTTTCATTTCATTAAAATGCTTCACAGTATTCCAAGGAAATATCTATCATGTCATTAAATAATGTCAGGCTGCAAGAAGTACGAGTGTTTCTGTACAGCCTGGAGTTGTATAGCGTTCATCCTCTTCAGCTCGTTGTGTTCTTGGTATTTTTTTTCCAAAGTCTGTAATATGGCTACCATTGCTGCTTATAATGTTTTGCAAACTACTTTTTTGGTTGCGAGCAAAACACTTTGAATATACTAAAGTACTTTTACAGAAGTATTGTTTGAAGTACTTTTCCAGAAGTATTATGTGAAAGATATCAGTGTTGCTTTAACTGTTACTGGAACTTGCATTGTTCTACACTTACAGCTGCGGGTGAAACTTGTATAAGTACAGATAACGTTCATATAACATTTTATAAGACGTTTCAAGGGGAAATTACTGGAATGAGCTGTTAAAGTCCTCAAAAAGCAAGTTAAACATATCTAGGAGTTTGAAATGGTAATAGATGAGATTACAGTAGGAATGTGCTTGTTGCTCCAAGTAGGGATTTACCATAGCCCTATTGTCTGGCTGTATGGGATGATGAAATGTGTTTGATATCTTTGAATTGGAAGTACTGAGTTTTTAACGCCCTCTTTTCAGTCAAAAAATGTGTCTAATAAGACCATTGTACGAGCCAAGATTATTCTTAATTTTTTCTTATATGGGAGTTAAGTGCCTACAAATGATTAGGGCTTCTAAATTTTAAGTCTGTGTTGTTAATTTGTTATCTAATGCAAAATCCTAAATATAAGGTGAACAGTTCAAGCTAAAATAGGAATATATGCCCAAATGGGTGCATTTGTTGTAAAAGTGGAACATCCTTTCTTTTTTAATCCTCTAGCGTTTACTGCCCCCACCTGCCATGATTGAAGAACCAGAAACTACTCAAACTCAAGAGGCTGAAGTAGAAGGTGAAGTACAAGGCATGCAGGAAGATGCAGAAGAAGAAGAAAATAAGGTAGGGGAAGAAACGATAAAGGAAGGAGAACTGAAAGTGGCTGAAGTTGATGAACATCGAACAATGCCAGAACACCCCGGAAGAGACAGTGATAGTGGAGACAGTGAACCTGAGAATGAGACTGAAAAGTGATCCACGTGATGTTTGTCCTCTACATGTTTTGAAAAATGGATGGGGAAAAAAGCAGCTAGGAAAATAATTACTATTTTTACATTGACTTTTTTAAATCATTTTTTGTGTAATGTGACCTATTTGGTATATTTTTCACTGAATACTTTGTGGACAAGCAAAATGTTTGGCAAACATTTTACAGAGTTCTTGTCAGTATCAGTAATGTAATTTGTTTAACGGCCTCAAATGTTACACAGTTTTGTTTTCATAAGTTGTTCAGTAAAGATGCTTTTTATACCAGTTTTGAATATTTGACTTTTAATACAGTCCCTGAGTTATCCATTAAACCTCACTGATTAAGTGTATTCAATATTGGTCAGACACTCTATAGTTTTCTTAATATTTTGCAATGGACAATTCCTTACACAGAGCTGTGCTCGTATATACTGAGGTGGTATTTTAGGTGTAGGCTCAGGTTCAGTAAGATATTTAATTATATGTCTGAGAAATGTGAATTAAAATGGGACTTTGAAATGTTTAAATGCTTTATTGAATTGGGATTGGGACCTTAGGTTCTCAGAATTTCATAAGGCCTGGGTACTTGTAGCAATTTGTCATTGCTGACTTCTGCCGCTGTTTTTAATTTGTCATTATTTATGGAAGAAGTGAGGATACAGCTTCTCAACAGCACTGTTTTTTAAATTAGTGTTTTGAAATAAATGTCTTTTGCTTTAAGAGGACACAGTAATTGCCCAGCATAAAGTCACGTGAGGAAGAAAAATAAAAGTAGTTCCCTGAATGCAGGATTTGCAAAACATACAATATTGATATTAATGACATAATGGTTGAGTGGGGGTCTAGGGTAACTTCCAAGTGTACATCTTTCGTAAAGTGAACAGAGAAAGGGTTTTTTTCCCTGGTTCATTAAGAATGCCTGCCAACTTGGCAAATTATTCAGTGCTTCAACAATACTTATGAATTTCCAAGATTTTCGATCGAAGCAATAGTCCTAGGAACAGGGTTATTGCTGGCAAAGGGAAAATGCTTGGTTTTCAGGTGTTGCAGTTGTGAAGCCGCCAGAAGGACTTCCTCACTAAATTGACTAGAGAATAATTAACTTACAAGCTTTTATTAATATCATTGGAGTTATTTATTTTTCTTAATATTTTTGTAGTCTAATAAGGAAAAAAAAAAATAGTATAAAGTAAGCCAAGCTCCATGAAAACACATCTATTGCATACTTGTGCGTGCATGCTGAGATCTCATCTGCCCCTCCCCCTGAAATCATTCTCCCACCCCATCAGAAGGGAGCTCAGGAGTAACAAATCCTAATACTTGCTGTTGGTACGCAGTGTTCTCTTATGTTTTTCATTTGCTGAAATGAAAATTTCTCAAACAAGAAAACTAATCGTTTGAGCAGAATGTGCGTTCTTTATTGCTTGTTTTGCTTGGAAGGGAGTGTACCGTTTATTACCAAATTGTCTGCCTTGGGATAACAAATATTAGTGTTGAACATTTGGCTGATAAGTTTTGTGCAGTAACATTCACATGTTCATGCAGGGTCGAATAATACAGGGCCTCGAGGCCACAAGTGACTAGCTCAGCTGAGGACTGTCATCTTTGCTTGCCAGCCTATTTTCTATAAATATTTGAGTCTTACAATCATTTATTGTGCTTCAGTATTTTAGGAAGTGGAAAAGGATTCTGGAGGTTTTTTTCTGAAGTGGATAATTTAACTGACAGAGATTCTATCAATAATTAGGACAGGATGACTGTTAGCAAGCACCCAAAACTGAAAGGAGCTGCAAAGACCTTTTTGAGTTGTGCAGTTTGCAATGAACTGTGACCAGACCTGCCTGTGTGATGCTGGGTTCCGTGTGCAGGCCCCAGGTGTACGTTAGTCACTTCTGGCTCAGACCCTGTAGAACAACAGCCAAGTGTAAAGTCGTCCTAGACTTCAGTGTTGCCCTAAAATGGTGAGTGGAGTTGTAATGAAGGTTGTTTCTGGCGAAGGTGCAGGAAGAGGCAATTGACCTGCAAACAATTGCAAAAGCTTGAACAGCCTTAATATGCAGTTTTCTGAGGGACTAAGTGCTACCCGTAACAGAGATGGAAGGTTTTCTTGAGTTGACTTGAGCTGAGCAACTGGTTCGTTACCCTTATAGATTCATAGAATTGTTAAGGTTGGAAAAGACCCTTAAGATCGAGTCCAACCGTTAACCTATCACTGCCAAGTCCACCACTAAACCATGTCCTCAAGCACCACGTCCACCTGTCTTTTAAATACCTCCAGGGATGGAGACTCAACCACTTCCCTGGGCAGCCTGTTCCAGTGCCTGACTGCCCTTTCGGTGAAGAGGTTTTTCCTAATATCCAACCTAAACTTCCCCTGGCGCAGCTTGAGGCCGTTTCCTTTCCTCCTATCGCTTGTTACCTTGCTGCCATCTTCCATATATTGAACTTCACTTTTTTTCAGGGACATGATAGCATGAGGAGAATGCATTTTCAAAAGTCTGGAAAATCATGTTTTTGTTGCAGCAGTGGTTAGAAAGTTCTTGAGGCTTTGATTTGGAGTACGAGGTTTGGGGCTCTTTTCCCCCAAAGCTTTTCAGTTCTTTTTTTCCTTTTTTGGTAAAGGATGAACTTTGTCTTTTCCACCAAAATAGTTTTTATCTTCTATTTACATTTTCTTATAAGAAAGAGTAGGTGGGAGAAGTGAAGCAGCCTAAAACTGTAGTTTTGATCTACATGGTTTGTTTTCCAATGGCAATATTTATTTGGGATTTAGCATCCCCTTGTAATGTCGCTATCTTTATTCTAGTGAACAAGATCCAGCTGTTAAACTAAATGTATTGAAATTTTTAAAAAATTACATATACAAATTTAATTATTTTTAAAAGACAGAATCTGTAAGTAAGGGAACAAAACCATTGTTAAAATAGCTTTTAAAAAATTCTATTCAAGCATTATTGCAAAGAACTATTATAGCACTGCATGAAAACCTAGTGAACAAAATCTTTGTGAAGACAAGATCCTTTAAGTGTATAAACTGGAGGAAAAGATACAAAATTACTTTCTTTTATTGTTCCAAAGCCATGTAATAAAAAAAAAAACACTAAGGACTTTCTGAGTGAAATTGAAGACCTGTTACCAGTTTTTCTTCATATTTATTTAGCCAACGCTTCCATGAATTGCTTAATTTTCCTCTGTTACACTGACCCTGTAAAACAACTTAAGCACTACTTCCTGTATTTATTTAAGTAGAGACTATTTTAGAAACAGGTCAACCCTTGGACTCTAATATTGTGCTGATACAGAAATGATACTGTCATTCAATGTACTGTTCATTTCTGTGATAGCCAGAAAAACAAGGGCAAAGAGTAATTTACTTAGGGTTCTGTCATCCATACATAGCTGAGAAAGTTCTATATAAATACAGGCCCCTGTCCATCTGTGACTGTGAAATAACGCAGTAAGTGCAGATTATGTATGATCAAAGAAAATGCCTTAGTAACGCTCTCGGAGCATGGCTTGCTTTTGCTTCAGTCTGTATGGGACTTTGAAATGGCTTGGCAATGTGGCAAAGACAGTGGGTAAGTTAGTTCTGAAAAGATCAGGACAAAGTTTGCCAAGGGGGGAAAAAAAAAGAGACAAGCTGGAGGTCTCAATAAGCAGTTTACAATAATGAATTATGTCCATAAACTGCTAAAGATAAGGCCATTACTTTTTCCTAGCCTACCTTGCATTTGCTTTAATAGTGGATACCAAATACTGCTCTACGTGTTGGATAAGGCAGGTTCTAACTTCCTTCAAAAGAGTAGCAAACATCTGGCCCCTTCTCCTCCATCTTGGAATGGATCTGCAGTTTCCTGGGACAGAAAAGGATATGAATCCTGAAGAAAAGTATTCTCATGAGGAGCAGAAGTTTTCCTGACAGAATGGCTTCCTGCTGACAGGACGAGAGAGACCAGTTTTATTCTCTGAAATGACAGAATTCTTTTAAAAAAGAAGACCTAGAGGCAATGTTGATCACACACTGGATAAACATGATGACATACAATTCTATTGAAACAAGAATTAGGTAACACTTGAAATCTTGTAAAGCAAGCAGACAAAAGCGAACGTCCTAGCCAACAAATGAATCACAACCCACAGCAGTCAAGAAGCAGTGAATGCCATTAAGACATATGGCAGTGTAGTTTCCTTTGCCAAACATGGTAATCCTCCCAGTAGAAACAATCAATAGAAAATGAATGTTTTTGGGGGAGTTTTGGAGGCTGTTTTTATGGCCCTTAGCGCCTCAAGTGCTGTTCTCTTACAGTCCTTTTTCTCACAGGGTTGGTTGTTTAGGTACCTGTCAGAAAAGCCCAATAACTGTGTAATGTTTATGTGCTATAGTACTGATAAACACATTTTAAAAGAATGCCGTTTCCATTGCAAATTGAAAAAGGACTTTCTTAAAAGACTTTCAGCTAAGCATCCTCTGTTCATGTATTTTTCCGAACTTTTGGGAGGTTTCTGAAAAAGTACAGTACTCAAACTTCCGAAATAAAATTCCTCCTTGCTAACACAGGCATCTACAAAATTACTACAGTAAAGAGAATTCAAGAAAAGAGGGAGAAACAATACCTGCAATACTACTCCCTCTCAGTTTGCAAATAGTAGTATTTAGTCTCCTGAAATATTACTACTGTAATGAGAAAGTGATCTTTTCCCACTCCTAGGGTAGGTAACAAGGACAGATATTTCTCTGGGTCTTGCTCTGGCAGGGCTTTAATCAGCTTAATCTAGCCCATATCAGGGATAATGTTATATGTTGCTATTAAGAAAAACAGTACGTTTCATTTAGCTTCTGGTATGATTTTCACTCACCTTGAAAAAAAGAGCAAGGACATGGATCTTTGAATCAAGTAATAGCATTACTTAAGTGTAAGGCAGAGAAGCCCGTTGCTGTACTGTTATATCTGGAAAACAAGATAAAAATAAAAGCTGAAGAAGAGCTATTGCAGCTATAGGTAAGAAACTTTCCAGAGTTCAGGCATTATCTTTCTGCTTGAGAAACAGTATCAGAGCAAACAGAGTACGTTCCTGTATGAGTGTCTTAAGAAAATGTAGACCCAAGCAAAAAGTTGAGCCAGCTGCCCTCAATTGCATAGTTCATCTATAGATGTCAGTGAAAAAGCCTATATAACTACAGTGCATGTTTGCCTAATGAAACATTAGAATTTTATGATTCCAGAGAACAGCATAAAAGACTAAGCTAGAGACCCAAATAAGGGTCAGGAATATATCAGTCCTGGCACCTTTTGCAAGAGATAAAAAGAAGCTGCCCTTATTGCATTTATCAAGTGTGAATTCCTAAATTGCTGCAGCCCGGAGTAAGAGAAGCCCTGCTACGCATCCAGAGACGCTTCAGCATCCTGCTGTGCTAGCCTGACATCTCTTGTGTGTCAAGAGCACTTATTTTTAGATGGGACAGTCATTAGGGACATAATGTATCTTAACTACTGTAAAGGAAGTAGTTCAGGGGCAGCAGAAGTGGATAGGGAGAAGCTCAGTATAGAGGCACTAAGATTCTGTTTCTGACCTTAATCCACAGCAGTACAGACTTGCCCTATTTTTTTTAGAGTGATTTTTGGCAGCAGCAGCAGCAGCTATGTCCTATTGGGCAATACCATGTTTTCTGAAATGAGACATACCATGTTTTGCATGCTGAGTCAGAGAGGGGAGAAAGCGCCTCACCAATAATCCTCCTGTGCTGAGGAACCTGCAAGAACACTGAAACAAGACTAATTGGGAAAAAGAAAAGCCCAACTGTGGAAGAGTTGTCTCGCTGTCTGTCACTGACCACCTCTAGAAACAGGAGCAGAGTTAAATAAATAACTGCTGTATTGCAATGTATGTAAATATGACCTAAGTTTGAACAGAACTCATGCATATCCAAATATTGCTTCTGCATGGCTCTAATTTAAAACCTAATAATGACTAAAGATAAGATGAAGTTAAGAAGAGGTAATGGTTTCGCTTATCAGAAAGATATACTGAAAATTACTATTCTTTGATTGACAGAAATCTTTACTGAAACTAAAGTCTCTATTAGCAGTTCTGTGGTTTCATACAGACCCTAGAGGAGAACATTACATATCGACCTCCTAGAAAATGTTGAGTTCTTATTTTGTGGACTGGCTTTTACTGATACCCTACCCTGTATTGGTCTGGATTTTCTCATCTCTGTCAGTGTGTAGTAGTAAAAAATCATGTGGAGTGGAAGGCCAGAACGCAGGGCATCCTGGTCAATTCTGTATTTATTACAATATTTTATCTAAACTGTTGTAATGAATGTGATTAATGTAAACCTTAAGTGATAAACTAGGGATTTTCAGAACAGAAAACATGTTAGGGAATTAGGAAACTTTTGTGGGGTATTGTTTTAGGAAATAATGTGACTGTAGAGTTGATGACAATTTTCCCAAAGCAACGCTTTTCCCAAAATGTTAGTTAAATGTTGCCTTTTGTTGGTATCATATTTACAAACAAACAAACAAACAAAAACTGTTCAAGCACTTGGCTTTAGTAATGCACTTTTCCCTTACATGAACCATACGTTATTAGAAAGTTCAAGTGATAAAATAGAAAGTAAAAGATACAGTAATCCCAATTAAAAAAAAAAAAATCACAAAAAGACCCACACCAAAAAAGCCAAAACAGTTCAGAATGTTTAAAAATTCTGATATATTTTTTTTTTGTTCCAATTAGCACTGAAAGGAAATTTTAAAATTTGGAATTTCACACAAAATGAAAACTTGAAGCTCTGACCAGCTCTGATCAAGCGTGTTTGGCTGTTGAACCCTTCTTGCGGTACCACTTGACTTCCAGTTTTGAAAACTGACCAACCTAGACAAAGAAGTGAATGATTCACTATAATCTTCACAAAGTTCAAGCTATTAAAATTGTCTGCAACGCCCTGCTTTCCTGTCCTGGTACAGGATGTAGTAACATACCTTTTCTTTCTTTGTTCGGACTGACCATGTTTCAGGCAACCACTGGTTTTATTCAGAACTAAGGAATGCTCCCAAGTAGCTCATTATTTTCACAGGCTCCGATCCTTATCTGATTTGATCTCTGTTGTACTATGAACTAATCTTGCTCCGGCATACCCAGGTACTTCAGTGATGGGGCAGTTGTCCTAGATTCCTCCCTGCTCCCGCAGTGTTCACCCACTGGCGTTCTGTCAGTCTGAGCTGCGTAATGAGACGAGGCACTGAGGACAGCTGCTGCTCCTGACCCATCTTAGTGCTCAGTCCTCTGCGCAGTACCTTCCTGTAATTCTAAGCTGAAACAATTATCATTACAAATTGAAAAAAAACAAAAACAAAAAAACAAAAAAAAAACCTGAAAAGAAAAACTTAGCAAACACAGCGGGTTTAGTGTTTTATATTTTATTTATTGACACACAAATATCAGTGGAAATACACATGCAGATCTTCTGTAGCAGTAAATTTATGTAGAGAAAGTTAATTCTTAAGAGATTTCTTACTATAATCACAAATGTGGTATGCTTAATTGTGTCAGTACGAAACCTGATATTTTACTTAATATAAGGTAAAGCCTATTCTGTAAACTACTAGTTTAAACCAGGACTTAAAATGGTTTTGGTATTATTTCAATATACAGAACTATGAATGAATATATACCCTATATGCTCTCTCCCTATGGGAATATATGAAAAGCTTTTCAATTTAAACAATGTAATGCCCTTTTAAGTGGTGTTTTGGCATCTCATTTTCCCAAAAAGGGTTTGTCCTGCAAATTTAAAGTTATTCTATTTGGATTTATTTTATTATATTTAGAAATGATGCCTTACAGTGTTCCAAGATGAATACAGTGCAATAAAGAGCCAATGTAAGTTATTGCTGATGCCCCTGTACCATGGAGGAGGAGGTGTGGAGAAGGCAATCCCTCTCCTAGGTTTCTGACTTCTGCCAGCAAAGGAGAGTACTAGAGAGGAGCATGTTCCACCCAAGCTAATGAGGGTTTGGGTCAAAAATTTTTATCTTAATCCTCCTAGACCTTAGCTAAAGATGCTAAGTTTACATACATACAAATATAAAGCTGTCCTGAAAACTGCTATCCAAACTTCTGTGTAAGGGATTGCATGACTGTGAGTAACTGGGACCTGGAATGTGATATGTAGAAACTGGTGGGGGCATTAGATCAGAGGTGCAATAAGCATAATATACAATAACCATGTTACAAGGAGATGCCCAGTAATGTGTAATATTAAGCTAAATACACACCTCAGTGATTTAGCTTTAATTTATGAATCTAACAACAGTTCCATGTTTCTTCTAGCAAGACCTTTTGAATTAATTATAAATACAACTGAAAAAAACAATAAAAATATATGCACTAGCAGGGAAAATGTTTTAGTGACTTTAGATTAAAAAACTGGGATAGATGTGCAGCTGACTAAAGATTAGCTTGTTTTATTTCTTTCCAAAGCCAAGCTTCAGGCAAAGTGTATGTGCATGTGTGTACATGGCTATGTACTGGGTCTTACCTAGTGATGAAAGATGGCTACTTTCCTAAAGTTTTTGCAGCACACTTTCACCACATGTCTAACGGATCTTGGTCTTCTGTGTGGTGCCATTTAGACTAAAATGTATTTCATTTCACTGAAGAGCCCAACTTTTTGAAGAGAGAACCATCAAAATACCTTTAGGGCACTGACTTCGACTATATCCTGGCAAGCAACTCCTATTTCTTCCCAGAATAACTGGGTTTTCTCTGTGGGAGTTCATATCTTTGGGGAGAGAATTCAAACCTTTCAATGGAGCACAGGGTAAGGACACAAACTTGTTATAAAGCACTATCCACGTGCAGGCAAGTTGGCCATTACCAGATATAAAGATGATTGCTGTGTCTCGGGATTTCGGTTCTGGAGTCTGGAAATTACCTCTCTGAGAACGAAGTCACTAGTCGACTCACTGAGCTTGCTCTCCTCGCTTTCCTTTCACGTTATCCCAAGGAATTCAAACAAGAAAGTTTAGATAACCAACAGCCCAGTTGAAGCATTTATAAGTGATTTCTGGGTTTGGGATGTCTCAAATGCTGATTTTAGGGTAGCACTGAAGAGAATTAGCAGACAACAGTGAGTCCATGAAAGTATTGAAGAGACCCAAAGATAAAACCATGGCAAGAGTCCTGGAGTCAGAGGTTGGTATTGGATTCGCTTGTGATGGATATCCTTAGCCTTTCCTTCATCTGCTTTGATCAAATATTTTCCCAGTTAGCACCTGTTTCCACCTTAGGCTACCTTTCTCCTTTGAGAAGGTAGGGAACTGACTGGTGTTCATGATTCTTCTCATATGCCTGCAGAGAAAAGCTCTCTTCCTCAGGTTAACCAGAAAAGCCTAGGTGGGAATCTTCCCCTACCCTCCACTTTCTGACATGGGTTCACTGTCTCAGTTTGCTGGTGATGGGACTTTTTTTCCCCTACTTGGTAACCGTTAGCTGGCTGAGTTTTGCTGCTTTTTGCGATCTGGATATGGTCACATTACACACAGAGTTGAGGGGAAAGACAAGCCTTGCTTGCATTTTGGACTGGATATAGTATGCCTGTGAAGGATGTAATGTGAAAAAGAATGAATGTGCTCATAAGTGGAAATTTGTATTAGGGTAATTGGCCTAAATTGCCAAACTGCCAGTAACCTAATTTGCCACTGCCTGACTCCGAATTTAGGCCATGTACATCACGGTCTCTCATAAGCCATACACCCTTTTGGGATTACGCAGGAGCTATATGCAGATTTTCAGGTTATGGTTTTAGATTTTGATGTTTACATGCTGTTGTAGTCACAAAGTTCTTCCCCCCCGCCCCGATCTAGCTCTAGGCTGTCTAGATATCAATAGATGGAGGGAAAACAGTGAGTCTCACAGCATCCTTTTAAAATCAGCAATCTTGGAGACAAGGATTCATAACAATCTTTTTGGTAATTCTGAGAAAAGACTTGAATGTATTCATAGTGTTTTCATTAAATTTTGTGGGCTACCAACATTTCGGATACCCCAGTAAAATCTGCTTGAAATAGGGAAGTCATTCAATAGAACAACAAAGACTGTACTTTCTTGTCTTGTCCTAGCTTGAAGACAGATTTAGGACATCTTGAATATATTGAATATCTTGAATATATCTTGAATATATTGGCAACTGAGATGTTTGAAGACAGTTTTAATTAGCTATTTAACTAGTTTGTTTATGAAAGGCAATCAGAAATTGAGCACTAATTTGCAATATTATTTCAGTGAGTACATGTTCAGAGTGAAGATTAGCCTGTTTGTTTTCTAATGGAAGAAAAAAAAATAACCATCTGCAACTGAATTTTAAGGGCTTGCGCAGGAAAGGCAAGACTGAAGATATAGTACCAATGTTTTGCTATGTTCCGTGCAGCTTCTTTATTTGCATTCATTCTTCTGCTTATGTTGACTGGGTGTTTAAAATTTCAGCTGGCAGGCTGTCAGGCTTGCCAGCAGCATTATAACTGTGAATATCGTGACATCCATATACTTACATTTTCAACCATAATATTTGTTTAGCAACTTCAGTGCTGAAAAAATTTATGAAAAAAACCCATCTCTTCATATACAGTGAAAAAAATGTTGACATAATTCAGACATAATTTTGACATAATTCAGATCACCATGTATTTACCTTAAGATGTTTTGTTAAAATAAATGCTCAAATAATTTTGTGGGTAAGACTTTCTTTGAGATATTTAGGTAACAAGAAAGTTACTTAGAATATCTTACAGCATTTCACTCTGATGTGACTTAATATAGCACAAGTGGATTTTACCAGAATTTTCTGAAGCATAAACATAGCTGAATTATAAAAAGCTGCCTATACAACAGCATTTGTAAGCTGTCTTTTAAAAAATTATGAAATGCAGTAACAGAAATTCCTTGGAAATTATAGAATATTCTTGATATCTAACAAAAAGATGGAAAAGACAACATGAAGGAAATGGGAGGACTTGAGGAATATCTGAAGTGCTTGTGTAACTAATTCAAAAAGAAACCTTCCCATAGTGATTTTGGGACACGTATTTTCCTCCCTGTTTGGTTCTTTGCTGTTTCTATTGTATGTCTGTTCCAAAATGGACTCTTTTCCACTGGGCACAGTGGAGTTTTCTTTAAGATCACGGCAAAACTTTTTTAGCCATCCTTATTTCTCTGTCCCTGTCGTGGAAGGAAGGGGAAGACACATTTTTAGTACCTCTAGGATATGCCAGGTCTCTCCTCCAGAAGTTTTTATGAATCAAAACATGACATGCACATGTATTAGTGTCTATCTTTAGTTTCCCTACCTCATAGTTTTGTGGTTGAGATCAGAAGATACTTACTGTATCAACTAAAATGCAGCTACCAAAACCACAGCTAAGGCTGGAAGCTGCATCTTCAGCTCTGTGGCACAGGTGACATACCACAGCTTTAACAGGGCGGGCGGCAGCTCCCCTGGGGATCTGCAGTCTCTGGCTGATGCTGGTGACTTCAGCACACTTCTGTCCTTGCCCAGCAGCTCCAGCCAGCCCAGCCACCCGGTGCGGATTACATGAGCCAGAGCAAAGATAGTTTCTCCCAAGGTTGCAGGTTTACGGGTGTGAATGTCAGGGAATGCCAGGCTCAGGGGTGCCTCAATTCCTGAGAGACATTTGCTGTTTGCAGTGATCCCTCTGTTCCTTGCAGCCCACCCAAGACCTGAGCCACTTGCTGAGGCCACGTCTGTCGCTGTGGGCATGTCCATGTTTTTGTACAGTGCGGTTGGTCGTGTTCAGGTGACAAAAGAGGAGAGAAGAGCTTTTGTCAAACAATGTATTCACCTTGCTTTCCTGCTCTGGTGAATGCTTGGCAGAGAAAATCTGATCATTTAAAAATCCATACAGTTGAGCTGTAAAAGTAAGGCTGTTTTCCGTATATTTTTCTGCTTTTACTGATAACTGAAAAATTTGCTTACTTTTCAGTACGATATCATAAAGCAGCATAAATTCAGCTAATAAATCCACACGATCCTTTCCCTGAGCCCTGCTATACTATCTCTTTCTAAATGGGAACAGTGAAAGCAGCGTTAGCATGTTAGTGTGAAATATTAGTGTGATTGGTATGACATTAGTCCATGAGCAACACTATCTAGGTAGAGTTATATTGTTCAAGAAAACATTCTTTCTGGTCATATTTTAAATGTTTTGTAAACAGAACTTGGCTAAAGAAATGGAACTGTTTAGGCTGCCCATAGATCCAGAGTCACTGTTATTTTTCAAGACATTGTTTACTCTGTCATGATTTCAAAGCAGTGCCTGCTGCCATGTTGTTCATGTATTTTATTAGCATCTGAATTAGAGCAATCTGTTTAACTTAATAATACTGTGCCACCCACAGTGATCACTCATTTGGCTGAGTAATACTGCTTTTTACTACCCTAACTTTTGCTTCTGTCTCTCTCTCCCTGATGTTTAACCCCTTTATCACCTTATATATATGGCTGGTTTACAGCGGTCCTGTGATAACCAAGGTGCACATTTTAAATACTTGGTTCTTAATTTTAGAAGAATTTCCTGAGCAGTTTCTATTTTTACCATGAAATCTCAATTATGAATTACTAAAAATGAAACACTGAGAAATGTTCCAATGTTCTAGGTATGATCAGCTTATTTTTTCCATTGTTTGATTTTTCTTTGTTTATTTAGCTGCTGGACATCTCACAAGACTAGCAGAAAATGCCAGGTTGTGTTTTGGATTGTGTAGCATTTTCATACATAGAAACATATCTGCAACCTTCCAGACTGCTGAAAGAATGAACAAGGCAGAAATAAAATGTTCTGACAGCTCACAACACATCTCAGTCATTGGGGAGATAACTGTTAATAGTCTTAGTGGATAATAGGCTTGATGGATCTGTTAAATAAAGCTCATAGTCTCAAAGCTCAGCACAGGGAGTAGGTGATAATGAAAAGGACCAGCAGATATGTAAACTCAATTAACCTGGTACTAGTTGTGTGCAACCTGTTTCTCATTAAACCAGGGAATAAGCAATGGGAGGTGTCCTTCTTAGGTTGCCTGTTGACAACCTGAGAAGTTCTGCAGCTTTATGGGCTAGCCATAGTCTGGACCTCAGGATTTTCTTGATGTATTATATTCCAGATGTATTATATTCCAAACATTAATTGCGTTCTTCATCTACAGCCATATTTTCTCATGTGTTGAAGGTACATTGCAACTTCTCCCTGTAGAGCTATGTTAAAAATTTGCATCCAAGTCGTTCTAGTCTAGAAAACTACTCATTAAAGCGAATTTGATATTTCCCTTTCCTCCTTAGGAAGTTTCCCAGGAGGCATGTGTGACTTGGTATTTGTTACATTAGATTTTTGTAAATATAGGAAACAGATATTTCTTGGCTGAAAAGATCTTTTTTCCCCAAAAAATAAGATTTGCAAAGAAAAGAGAGTTCTAGCTATATGTCTCTGTATACACTTGCAGTCAAAGTTAACCCTTCTTTTCTGTGTCACTGGGTTTCAGATGGCAGACTGCAACTGCTTAGCGTGGGGATTATTTTGACTCATTGTGCTGGTGTTTCTTGGCTGGGTCATAGGCATAGCCTTGTGTGCCCTCTATGGATTCCTCTCTGCTCTCACGACTTTAATAGGACTAGATGAATTAAGCGAAGTGTTGCTGAAGGGCGCATGTTTGGGGAGGCAGCGTGCTCAGAATATGTGCAATGTCAAACGCCTCTGTTAAGCAATGAAGACAGCCCTGTGTTGGACAAGCATTCAACTGTATGCTGCTGGATTTTATAGTTTACTCTGTTAATCTTAATTTTTTAGTTCTAAACAAACTTCTCTTACGTTTTTAACTGTGTACATTTCTCTTGAGGGTGTCTAAGAAACCTTACCAGTCCAGAGGTTTGTCTTCTAAGATACATGATAAAAGTTACAGCTATTGTTTTGAAAATGAGTAATGATAGCATGTACTTGGAGAAGGTAGCTATGTACACATCTCTCAGGTTTTGAGCTCAGTTTCAAAAATCTAATTAAATAGTTGAAAATACTGCATAAGAGGTGGAATTCACTTACTGGGTCTGATTAAGATACTTGAGAAGAGTGGATTCTGAATTGGAAATTTACTTTTGTGAATATTTTCATCTACAGTGTACATTGATCAGTAATAAGAAAAGTGAAATTCTGATCTGACGTCTTTACAGTGTGTATTTTTTCATATATATATTTCAGTGCCTGTTTAGTTTAGTTCCTTTGCAACAGACATTAGAAATCTTGTGTGTTACCATCTCTTTTTGTGTTGATTTCCTGTGAAGAGCAGTTTTTCAATGGAACAACTTTGCTCACATGGGTTCACTGCAACGATTTCAAGTATATTAAATCAATAAACAATCTGTAAATGCCCTCATTGAAATGCCTCCTACTTTGTCCTTTATTTGACGAATTTTATATTTTTATGATCCATTGAACACTAAGAATTGTCCAACAATTTACTTCTAATACTTTGGATTTCCAAGAATTTTAGTAGGTCTCTAAAGAAAATATTTTTTATTTTGCTTTTTAACACCTGTGTTTGCTGGTTCTGTCATTTCATATTTTTATTATAGTGAGTAATTATATGAAAAATAAGATTGGTTTTCTAAAAGCTTCTTTGCTTGTTTTAAAAGACATCGCATAGCTTAAAGTGACCAGCTGACAAAGTAACAGTAACTACAATTGCCTGTGTGTTTCCAGAAATGTTTTAGAAATTAGCAAGTCTAGAAGGCAGTTTAAAGAGGTTTGAATGATCCAGAAGGCATACGATTAGATGAAACAGTGTTTCAATGCTGTGTCAATGTACCAAGAAAAGAAAGAAGTTGCCCTCTGAAAATCAGAAAACATTCAGAGAGGTCTATAGTGGCTGCCTCATAAGTTCAGAGTTACACCCAATGATACAAGTGAACTCACTGAGGACGGAGAATACTTACTTTCCTTTGTTGATCATTTTCAGTTATCACTTCATCCAATTTGTCACTGAAAGAATGTATTTTCGCTAAAAAATAAAAGCAAGTTTCTCCCAGTTCAGCTGTCAGAGACTAGAACAGAGTTGACCCAGTGGGATCAAATGCCTAACTATTTTTGAGTAGGACTTTCATTACTTCATGGAAGGGGTAACATGACATGGTCTCTGGTAGCTGGAGGTTGGACTTGATAGTTTAAGAGACCTCCTCTATCTTGCCAAAACTGTAACCATTTAGTCAGAAATTTTTCATGTAAAAAGTATACCTCAGGTTGGATATTTTGGAAAGTTTGGCCCAAAATTACTTAGCCATTTTTGAAAGCAAAGCTGGGGAAAAGTATGTATATGTTGTGTAAAAAATAAAAAAGTACAGCCATTTTGTTGAGGGGTTCTAATCACCCCAGTATTTACACATTTGAAATCTGACAGAGGGAAGTGTGTGATGGATGACTTTTTTTGCTATTTTCAGGGAAATCTGATGAAGTTCAACTGCTTCATAAGCTCTTAGAAAAGCCATGTATATGTGTTGAGCAGCTGAAATCTCTGAAGAGTCTGTCTTCTCTGCCTATATTCAGCCGTGCTCATCTGTTGCACAAAACGGCTATGTCCACAACGTTCCTGTAGAACAGGCAAGCATGCAGTATTTGCTTGTTCATGCATGGGGAACTCAGTGATTTTCCTTGCAACTGTGGGCTGAGGTGGGGTCAGATATCAGAACTCAGAAGAGGGAGATTTCTTCCCTCTGCAGTAGTCTTCCCAGTGTGAATGAAGAAGGTTCTTAACTGTAGAAGGTAAAACCAAGTGAAACTGGGACTAGGAATGAAAATGTTTGGGCTTAGAGATGGGGCAATTGGGGTTGGCCACTGTTTTCAGCAGAGTCATAGATTTCTGGAAGAGGATTGAAACTGGGAGAGTAGAGAAGCCGGACAAGATTATGTTGAAGAGCTGGACTTGAATGTGAGTAGGCAAGAATGAGGTTGTGGGAGTGAAGAGACGGAGGAAAATAACACACCCAGGAATGATACTTACCTTCAACATGGTTGTAGAAACCTGTTACTCCTGTGACAGTGATATTGGTGAATGTAAAGACACCAGCCTTGCTGGGGAAAGAAAGTGGCATTATGATGTCATATGATGTCACTTCTGAATTTCAGCTTTCTTTTTATAACCTCCCCAAAACCTTTGTGCAAAGACAGTTCAGTGTAAGTGTATCATGCTTGCAAAGTCAAGTACCCAAAGTCAGGAATGGCCCTCTTACAGCTACTGATTAAATAGAAATTAAGTGACTGCACATGTTTTCTTCAGCAAGGGTCTTGGCATCATTCTGGGTACTACAGGGATGTGCTCTGGGTGTGATGCTTTGCATTTTAACATCACCAAATCTATTCCAGAGCTTGTCATATGTGGACATTAATGTATCATCTTGTTCAGCAAGACCCTTGGGAAACTCTGTGGTAAAGAAGGGTACAGCAAAATCCCTGAGGAAATCAGCTAGTCCACCTTCTTCAGCGTACAGCTTAGAGAACCAGCTCCAAGGACAGTTTACAGAATTTATATACAACAGTTACTTGGTAAAGTACTGAAAGGGAAGAACAGGTACAGAAGCAGCCCCAAAATATCTCTCATTTCCTCTTTTTGAGTAAGCACTTAATCATTAGGGTATAGTGAGAGATTCAACCTTGTGTATATCTAGCTATAATTATTCTTGTAATAGCCCCTGCCTAGAACTGCCTGTAACTTGGTTCTGGGAGGCAGGGATATGTATTTCTACGACAGTAGGAACACAAGAGGATTACATATGCTATTTGCCAGTAAGCTACTGCAATAGAAAAGCCATTGTAAAATAAAGTTGGCCATAACTGAAGGATTTTTTGTTTCTTTCAACGAGAATAGCAAGGGGCTTGAGCCCTTAGAAAGTGGTTTCAGGGTGTGAATCTAGACTGGTAAGAAAGAGCATCTAAGCTTTCGAGACGAATGACATTTCAGAAAGACCCTTGTCCTCATTTAGCCTCAACCATCAAGCATCATCTTATGCGGAATTAAGTGATGATACATAGGAGTAGTTTAATATTTTAGAGGATAGAATCAGAGAAAACACAATGCTGACTGAGGTATTTCACTGGAGTTTTTATGCTGATTCTGTTCTCTGAAACATTTAACTTCCCTTGTGTATTAACACTGAACCCAGGAGCTGTGAATTCTGCTAGGGCAGAGCAGACAGCTAAAACTTAGGCATTAAACATTAATCTAACATGCATGTTAATGTAAAAGGTGGAAATATGAGATTTAGATTGACCACAGTATGCGCTCTGAATATGGGAAATGAGAGAAATAAATGAACCCAAACTCAAACCCTAAAACTAGTACGTGGTTCATGTGATGGACTCCCTGTAGGGAGCTTTCTAAGTGCTGGAACAAAAGAATACTTCTTGTTTGACTTATTCAGCACAAACAGAATAACTTGGATATTTTCACTTTTCTCCCTCTTTTATAGCTCCACAATAATCAAACAGAGTTGGAACAAACTTCTGAGAAATCAGATTTTTGTTGAAAGCTACTTTTGAAATATCTGTCTGTGGTAGAGGTTTCTTCTGCAGAGAAATAAGCTTTCTGAAATCAATGTTATAATTAGATTACCTTCTCAATCATAAATGTTATTGTGTGACTTCCAGCTGCAGTTGTACTAGCTGGTAAAATGGAGTCTGAAATGTACATTTTTAACTTACTGCTTAAGCCTAGCAGCTACATTCTGGGAGTACTGGAGTATTAGTTCTTTTGCTCTTCATTTTGCTTCTATCATATATCTGATTGGTACCACAGAGGACCTGTTGTGTCAAAGCTGTGTCTGTGACACTGAGTCCCAGAAGGATTTGTGAGAGAGACACTGGGAGTTAGAATGCTGTGTGGTCTTTATGAGCATCTCTTTATGTTGCTTTGCCCTCTCCATCTCTCTCAAATTAGAAATTAGTAGGTGGCTGCTCAAATCCTTTTGGGGTGCAATGAATTTTGGAGTCCAGCAAGCAAGAGAGATGTGAATGTTTGCCGGAAGAGCTTCTATTCTTCTCTCTTTTCTTTCAATCCTATCTAATTGTCCATCTTTACTCTCCTTACCTCTTTCCTCTATTTTTTCCTATTTTTGTTGATTTTTATTTACTTCATCATAATTTGCATCCTCTTATTTTTTCCTGGGAGATTTTTGATCTCTTTTTATTTAGGATTTCATTAATTGATTTTATTTTCCTTCATTATGTTTTCTACCTTCCCCTTTATCTACTTTACTTTGGTGAATTTTCTTTTATATTTATAAAGTGCTGACATAACTGTTGTAGAATTCCTTGTGCTGAGTAAGTCTTATGGGGCTGTTGTGTCTTGTGTTTGGTTCCCAGTCTGTTACACATTATGTTATTAAGTTTACTTCTTCAGCCACCCTTGATGAGCTTTTGGACTTCATCCTATTGTTTATTATTTCCTTGTGGGAATGGACCTTCAGCAGTAAGTGTCCTAGGCTGGTGGTCTCCAAACTTTTTTGATTGCGCACCCCTACCAGTAAAAAATTTTTGAGCATGCACCCCCAATATATGTATATTCATTGTGTAAATTATGTATGGGTACTACAGTACTAACACATTATGTTATGAAACATAAACAAAAATAGAAATTAAAAAGAGAATGAGAGATGAAATAAACACTATTTAAAAATATTTTTTAACTTACTTTATTAATGGTAGAAACAATGTTTTCCTCCTGCGCCCCAATGGATTGTCTTGCACACCCCCTGGGGTCCATGTACCCCACTTGGAAACCACTGTTCTATATATTCCCAAAACAAACAATGGTACCCCCAAACACACTTCTTCCAAAGAGCACCTGAGTTCTATAAGCATTCTCAGTTTGTTATTTTTCCCGCATCCGGTAAAGGAAGCAGATTTTGTAACAGCACAGCAGCAGAGTTAGTTGAAACAGTAATTCCTCACATTTATCTTCCTCTTCTCCATTTTCTTACCTTTCTTGTATATGTTTTGGCCATCCTTTTAAAGTAAACAATGAAATACATTTACAAAGTGGTCACCCTTTTACGCAAGGCCATACATGCTACTAGGTTAGAAACAATTCCTGTTATGTTCTAAACCAGTCCACACTTCCTTCATTATTAATGGTGTAACAAAACTTCTTTTGACTTCATTCTAACAGAACTTCTTACGCAGTTTTGTGCTAGTATTAGAAACTATTTAGGTCTGCATTATTACTGTGTAATTCCACAGCGAGAAATTATCTCCCCTTGGTTATAGGAGGGCTTGATTCTGAACGATGCTAGGTACTTTAGGATGAGTAGCTCTGCTGCTCTTATTGCATTACCAATTTTGTTCTGTCCTTTAATGACAGGAACAGAAAAAATAACTAGAATCTCCCACAATGAATCTAGAGATCATTACTAAAAAAGCTGTGTTTTTGTAATACTTTAAAGTTCATTTTCTTTCATTTCCTGTAAGAGTAATGAAGTATGACAAATAGATAAGAATTGATGGAGCCTGATGTGTAAATATGCTATATATGATCATTTAAATGAATATGCATTACAAATAAAAGGCCAAACTCATGAATATTCAAAAGCAATAACCTCAAGTTTAGCTTTATTGAAATTTTACTTGCACACTTATCTACCCAACATTTACGTTTTGTAACATTCTTTTCCCTGACTCACATTTCTACGGTACTATGTAGAATCAAGATCTTTTCTTCCTTTACTTTTCCTTTTAGAGTTGACCTATCCCGCATGACATTTTCCCAGGTTAAGTAATTAATCTGCACATGACATCACATTAGTTTCTTTAGCAGCGGTGACATTTTGATATCCAACTACATTTTCATAGCAGTTCCAGATGCAGGAGGCAAACCAAGAATTTATGTAAAGTTGTTGTGATTTTCAACCCACTTGTGTTTCTGCACTCATTTGAATTCCAAGATTGTCCTCTTTCTTTTCATTTGAATACTGCAGACATATTTTTCCTAAAGGTAAGCCCTTCAGTATTTCATTTCCTTGTTGTTAATAATTGAACTTAGAATCTCACTCCTCTGTGGCTTCAGCTGGGTATAACTTTGCTGAAACCAGCAGAACTTTCTATGGCTTTCAAGCAGATCAGCTAGGAGAATCTGGCTGAGCAAAGCAATTTCTTTGTTATGACAACTATTTGATCTTGCTATAGTCGTCTACAAAATTGCATGCCCCAAAACACCAGTAGGAATGGGGTGATAAGTGGAAAATCTGGGGACTACTGGACTGATGCTTAAAACACTGGAGCGGTACTTCTAAGATTAATTTTTCTTTTTCAGATTGATCAACAATTTCCTGTTTATCATTAAGTCAACTAATCTGTACCTCATTGCCTTATGTATAAAAACCTCACAGGAATTGTGGGAGTTTGAAATTCACTAATAAATATGAACAACTTAGTTATACCAAACTGGAAGGCCTGTGTTTAGAGGTAGAAATCTACTGACTTTAGGATAGAAGCAGGTTGTTATCTAGCACAAGACTGTAATTACAGTGCATATTCTAGGTTGTTCTCTTAATGTCTCAAGCTTTAAAGGCTTAATTAGTTTATATGCTTCCAGCCCAACTGATCTAATTTTCAGAACATGCTTAGATATGATATTTTCAGCATTCATCCCATTATTTATTTAATCTTGAATTTATTTTATGCTTGTATAGAATTTCACCTGCTTCCTGGTGCTATAGAAATCAATCAACAAAATCATATTTCAATCACTTAATTCAATATGAATAACCCTGGGGACATCACTGTCCAGTTCCTGCTGGGATTTGAATTCCCGCAGTATCCTTTGAAGATGACAACATAAATTAACAAGTTTGTGGGGTATAAAATGATTCAGAATTAATGGCCAGAGTAAATTTCCTAGTTATCATTCTACCAAATAAATATTTCTTTATCCTTGGCATTTAGGCCAACTATAAATAGTTGTTATGTCCTCCTTAATTTGATAGGAAAGCAATACACATAGACAACACTTTCTGGGCTTACTCCAAAACCTATAAAGTCAAGGAGAGTTTATTAAGAATTTCGGTGCAGTTTGTATCAACTCCTTAAACTTTCTTCTTAGGACTTTCTCTCTAACATATAGTAATCTTTCTGAACTTCTGTACTTAATTCCTATTTTTAGGAACAGTTTACTTCTTACAGCAGCCATTGAGATAACTTTTACTTGAGTTGTCATAGGGTCTTCACTGGGAACCAGCTTGACCATCAATGACACAAAAAGGAAACAGTGCAGATGAATCTTTCAGAAGATAAAGTATTTCTTTTCAGTTTCCAAAAGCTTTGACACAACTTACATTTCACAAGAGATTCTGTATTAAAGGCGTTTGACTTTAAAATGGTGTGTATTTTGAAAGCACCATGGATTTTAATTGCTGCTTTCAAAAAATATATGTAGCATGCTAAATGCAAGGAAGGCTGGAGGTGCTGCAGTACCTAATTCTTAGTTGCCTGTCACTCAGACAGGAAACTAGAGAATTGACATAGGTGTGTAGGTTCCACCTAAAATATATGAGATGATTGAGGCACTGGAACGTGCCAGAAAAAGCTAAAGTAATGGTTAAGACATTTAGAGCTAATATATTGGAAGCACTAAATCCTGGAATGTAGCTGAAACACCCTTCCTTTCTGAAGTTAGTGTGCTTGAACTGGAGAAGCTAGCAGATAGATACCCTGTTCACTTGGGAGCCAGAAAGTGAAATCCTTGTAGAAATTGTCAGCATCTTTTCTTCCTGAGAATCTAAACAGGACTTATTCTTTAGTGTTTCTTTTGTTGGCTTATTTTTTAAGTGCCACCTGGGCATGAAAAAGGAGGTGGAGGTAGAGAGGAGGCTATTCCTTCTCCCTTCTATTACAGATTAGAGGTCAGAGTACTCTGCTGGGATGTGAGATGATACAAATTTAACGCTCTCTTCAGCTCTTAGGTTAGCATCCTAAGCACCATAATGCCTTTGAAGCTTAACAGATTAAATTCTGCTTCATTCTGTTTCATGTGGGCCTCTGGGTATGAAAAAGGAAAGGGAAAGAAAACAAGAGATGAAAAAAGACTCTGCAATCTACTAGCTATACTTGGCTGAAGGTGTCCTGGATATCTGCTTTTCTTTTTTTAACCCAATGTCTATGGAAAGCCTCTGTGAATGGTGGTGAGCGGAGCAGAGGCAAGTAATATATTGGGTAGAAAAGCTGAGCAGTGACATGGCAAGCAACAACGAATGGGTGGTGCAGCCAGCAAGATCAGTAGCAAAGCTTTTGGTGTGGTCTTTCAACATCAGAGGGGGGATCCCGGCAGGGATAACACAGCAGGCAGGGCAAAGCAGGGCAGGGGTCCCACCAGCCAGGTCCCAGTCCCACAGTGCCCAAGTGAGGCAAGCAGGGCAGGCCTGGAGATGGCGGCCAGGTCCGAGCAAGAGTCCAGATCATAAGGCAACATCATGGTGATGAGGCAGGTCTGAGGTCAAGCCATGAAGTCGATCTACAGGACAGGGTTCAGATCCATTGGTGGCCAGCAGGTCCATAGTGACAAGGCTGGGCTGAAAAGTTAAGGTTCAGATGGGGATCGGGAACAGGGCTGGTGAGGGGAAACAGGCTCAGACATGGCCCCGAGATGGCTGGGCAGGGCTGCGGGGAGAAGGACAGGCCAACCTCAGCCCATGGATAGCTGGAGACCAGCCCTGCTGCAGTGTCACTGGGACAGGGGCTAATGGCCCCGGAGGGCTGACATGGGGTCCTGAGCCATGGGCTGGGGGGGGAGAGCCCCGGGGTAGGGCAGGCAGGGGCAGTCAGGGTTGTAAGAGCCCTCAGGGCCATGGCAGATACAGTCTTCAAATGTCATGTGGTTTAACAAAGTTAACCTGCTTTGTTTTCCTTTACTCTCTCAGTCAGCCTGAATATAGTCTGGATCCTTTGAAACCTTGGTCCTCACTATCCCTACTGGAGGATAATGTCAAGGCCAGCCCATCTGTGTGCCCCTGTCCTCTGTAGAGTATGACTGAATCGAGACTTGGCAACCTCACTCATCAAGAAACTTTTCTTTTTTACTGATTTTTACTGAGTTCCTGTCTTAGAGCCATTTTTTCTCATTTTGAAGGGCAATATGCTATATTTGAATTTTTCTGCATGTCAGGCTTTGTCAAATGTCTATCCAATACCTTGGTCTATCCAAGACATTTTGCACTGGGAAACAATTGCTTATCATGAGAGTCATTCCTCTGAGGGTAACCACGTGGCCTGGTATTTTTGATATTGGTTTGCAAAGTAGGAAAAACATCTAGATTTTCTTTGTGGTGACTGCCTTTAGTTATGTTTTGTGTATTATTTTAGAAGCTATTTTATGGGAAAATAATTGCTTTATGAACCACCAAACTGACCTTTTTTTTTTCCCCAAACATCTACTATGCTTAAGGCAACAGATTAAAACTGTATTTTCAGCAACATTTTCCCTAGTTGACTTAAATGATGAACTTCTGCCAATGAGATTTTACTGATGCCATCTGGTACTTCCTCTGATCTTGAATCACTGAGATTTTAGGTAGATTACCTGTTCCTTAAATATGCATTTAGCCTTCCAATTTTAACCCTCTTTTTCAGAGGTTTTCCAGGTTTTTGTAATGGTTAAAATCCCCACCTGCAATGGATCATTGTTCCCAAGTTCAGGACATTTTCTGTCTGGCCATTCTTTACAGGAAGAATGACAATAAACAGAAACTTTAGTTATGCCTTAGAGGTATTTTAAATGGAAGAGTACATTGCTGCTGTCCACAACTCTTTATTTATCTGCAGGACATGTTGAACAGCTTTATACAAAATGCTAATTTAAATTTGAATTTTAAACATCTTTGTGTCAAGCATAAATAATTACTAAGTTGGCTGAGCCAATAACAGATCTTCCTATGTTAAGGATGACAGTAACTAGAATAAAGTATTCCAATGTATTGGAAATGAAGCATTCTGTTCTACAGGTAACTCAGAAATGCCCCTACGACATTTTTCTGTGATATTAATGAAGCATGTTAAGTGAAGTCTGAAATGCAGTGATTATTTACAGAATATGTATAGAAGAGACAGTACGAACTTCTTAATAAAGCCTTGGTAAATGCTTAGTCTTGTCTAAAACACAGCCTTTTTACAAGAAAAAATAGGTAGACCCTGATTTATTTTTTCTGTAGTTAGAACTTTGAATAAATAAGTGACAAAATAAGTACTGGTAGAAAACATTCCACACTGTCATTCTAGAATGCTATTTAGAAAATTATTAAACCCTAGAAGTAATCCCCATTTAGTCCCCTGGAATTGTTTCCATCACCAAGGATTCTAGAATGGCTCAAAAGGTGGTTTTGCTATTTTCATTTCAGTTGAACTCTGTTGCTTCACTGTGGTATTTTTTTTTTACCCTGTATGTACGTAATAGGAGTAGCTTAGTAAACATTCTCTGAGATCTGAAAAATCTGTCAGTACTGTTATCGTGTTACACATGTATTTTATTGTTAAAATGAAAAATGTCAGTCTGGTATGCATTCTTTTGAATCGCACTGAACATATTATGGGAATGCTGGATTGAAATGAAGACTACATTACTGAAGATAACTCATTGTAGGATATTGATTTTGGAAATGTTTGGATATTCTTTATAAAACACACCATGCAATTAACTCTTCATAAAAGCTAGTCAAAAATGTACCTAGGCCATACCTGCACAAAAAAAAAGTACTCATGTTATGAATGCACCATGAAAATAAAATTTATGGTCCACTGGCTGACTGAAAATCCAGAAAATTGAACCCATATTACATACCTATTGTCTTCACTGGAAAGTCTAGATTTTTGAATGATGCTTTATCTCTCTCTCTGCTCAATTCCAACTGGACATAAGGAGAAATGAATGGCAAAAAGTGGATAAAATTTTCATTTGCAGCATGATATATAGTCAGAATGTATCAGCTTACACTCGTAGTATGTTTTTTGTATTACATAAAGTCTCTTTGTAAGGTAGCTTTGTGGAAGCTTCTGCAATCTTCTAGCTAATTGCTTAATTTCTAATTGCTTAGTTTTCAAGGGATTCTAATGGTCAGCAAGATTCCAGAGAAACTTTCTTTTGATTATCAAAGTTTTAGCTTTGATTAATAAACTGTTATGTTTGAGGTAATTTTTCCGTCTTCTGAAAAAAGTGAGATAAAAATATTTTTCTACTGAATTTGGCTAAGAGGTAAAAATTTTGAAAATACTCAGAAACAAAATTTGGAAAAAAATTAATTTCTGTCAATTAAAATATTTTGTTCATAATGCAGATAGTGCTCTTCTGCAAAATAAATCTGTAGTTTTGTGGGTTTTTTTTAACCTACAAGAAAATGAAATGAGCTGACGAGCTGACTTGAGAGCCGCCTTTGAAAAAAGGAGCATAAAACTTCTGGGGTAAAATGTATTTTGAAGAATCTCTGGTTTTTAGCAGGAGAAATAATTTTGCCAGAAAGTTCTGAGCCAGACTCAGCATCCTCTAGTTCTGCTCTTGAATTCACTTACTGCAATGTTTTCCCCATGTATCATGGTCCAGCTACATCCTTTGTTAATAATGGAGATGCTTTTATCTAAATCATCTTATGACTTTGCAAAATTGTGTGTTGGAATCATCACATTTTTATGAGACTCATCAAATATCTTTGTGTTCCTAATAACAGCAGTAGAATCCAGCGGTCTTGTAAAATGATATTTCTTGGGAAGGATATATCTACCAATTGTGGCAAAGCAAACTGTGTCTGTGTACAACACAGATTCAGAGAGCCTTTTGTACTCATATTTGGGAACAATGGCATGCTGCTTATTCAACAGCTGGAATTGGTCTTCAGAAGGAGGACTCAATTCTTACATAAACTGCTAATTTCCAGTGTAACTTCAGTCAAGTCACTTCATCCTGCTGAACCTTAGTTTCTCATCTGTAAAGCAATACTTCTCTCCTTAGTCTACACAGGTTAAGAAACGCAGGTCCTCCTGCTTTAACACAGAGTACAAGAGAATGCATGTAGAGACGTTAACAGAAAAGCCAGCATTTGATGGTTTCCTTTATTAAAAGTTAATTCCTTAGCTAGAATGCAATTAGAATAGGCTGCTTCATTGTTGCTTTTCTTGTAATTATGAGACATCTGTCTCTGATTCTGAAAAATAAAAGGCAGCTGAGAAGCAATCTGGAAACTCACACAGTGCTTTGCAGCAGCTGGTAGATTCAGGTTGCTTTGTTTCAGATTATTGAACCCTACTCATTGCAATGGACTTCAAATCTGCTCATGCAGATCGGTGAGACCAAAGTAATGTGGTGGGTTATAAATAAGAAGACCGGCCTATGTGATATGTCAGAAAAGACAAGATACACATATTAGATTGCATCTTCCTACAACTGTATGCTAGCTGGAGAAGAATATGGGTATGTATGTTTCTTGTTTCTTTGGAAAACTTTTCCTTGCAAATTGAATCCTCTTTTCTCTTATCTTCACAGAGTCAGTGTCTGCTCATTTTGCATATAGGCGGCTGCACACAACAATTTATGCATACTGGAGAACTCACAGACGTGTAGCGAGGAAAACAAAGATGGAAACAACAAGAGAAGGAAAGTGAGGATAGTGGGAAAGTGATAAAAACATAAAAAAAGTATAGGGAACTCGATGAAGGGAGGGACATTCAAAACAGCAAAGAAGGGAAAAGATCAATTCCTAGTATGAAACGTTCTGAACACTTCTTAGAAACTGGCTTTGACATGAATTACCATAGGTGGTAGTGACTCAGAGAACTTGCAGAAGGACTCATAGTAGAGAACTAGACTAAATTGAAAGGTTTCAGCCGTGTGCTAGAAGCATCACCATTGGTAGCAGATTTGCATCTGCTCATGGCACTGGTCTGGTAGCAGTTGTGATGCTAAATTTGAAAAGCAATACATAGATAGGCTATGAAGTCCTGATCACTTTCTATAGAACATGACAGGTGCAGAATCTATGGAAAAGAAACAAGAGCACAGTGAGCTTGGAGGAGACCGAAGGTAAAGCGAGACATAAATCAGGGTGAGGAAGTCTACGTCTTGCTTTCTCTCTCTCTCTCTCTCTCAGTTCTCTTTTGTCATTTTTCAGTATCTAGGTATTAATCTACATAATGTATATACTAATGAAACATCTGCTAAGGTCCCATGTAATTTCATTACACTTCCTGGGTGACCATTCTGCAAATCTGAGCTTTCTACAGTCACATATAAGAAGGAAATATAATTTAAATAAAAATAATCACAGATTTCATTTAACTGGGCAGAATTTAGCCTCAAGCATTGGTGGTTTTGGGAAATATTTCTAATATAAGATATTGTCAAACCATCTTTGGTACATCTAGCAATTACCCATTGCCTTTGGAATTGTTATTTTTTGATATGGTACTAGCAGCCAGAGACTCATCAAGTATCAAATGATGATTGTGTGATACTGAACAAACATGCACAAAGGTTTTTTCTTGTTCCATCTGTTCTGGTGTTTAGGTCAGATGTGTTTTCTAACTGGAAAAAAATCCAACAGTTGAAATGAGACTTAGAAATACTGTTAAAATTACTGCCCATCAGCTTTCTAAAGTAGGGCAGGTATCTCTCAGAGACACTGCACAGGACTGGCAATCTAGGTACATGCTGGCAACAGCTGAAGTGTTCAGGACATATTTCTGTCTTCTTGAACTACTCCATGTCCCTCAGTGCATAAGACAGCCTGAGGAGCCTAAATTGTAGCAGTTTCCCTAGGCTGCATTTTATTTCAGAGCAGCCTGCAGTCTTCACAGTATGAAATCCTGGAGTCCTATGCTGTCGTGCCTGCCATGCTCTGGCTTGCGAGAGAAGCACAGCACTTCTGGAAGCAAGACATTCCTACTGTGCAGGCACAGCGCTTTTAGGATCTGCCGGCACTCTCTGAGCCCTCTTTCTGTTGCAAAGGGGCTGTAATGGGAGTGAGTCCTGGCCTTTCTTTGTAAGTGACATGTGGCAAGTAATGAATCTGGAGGGTCAGAGACTTGACAGCATAAAATCATTTCACTGCCACTCTCCTCCACTTACGTTGCTCGTGCCTAATTCTCTCAGCTTCATAACAAGATGTTTCAGCTGCATCTCTAACTCCCTGTGCCCGCCTCATTATTCTACCATTTCAGTGCACACTTAAGATGTTTTAGGTTAATTATAGATGTGCAGCAGTGCACGAGTGAGTGAGAGAAAGAGACGCAGAGAGATGATAACAGCCTGCAACTATGTGAAAGGCTTAAATCCTGAGAAGACAGAGAATGTATTAAGTATGAAACATGGGCTATTACGAGGGTGAATGAGACATAACTAAGAAAGGAAAATACCTGATGAATTCTCTGGAGAAGCTTGCATGAGAATGTGATTATTTAATTGGGATACTCTCCTCTAACGGAACAGGAGAAAGATTTCTCACTTGGGATGTTCAAAATCTGATTGGAAAAGTGTAATAGAGCTTTTCATAGGGAACAACTTCAGGCTGGTGGTGACTGCAGAATTGTCTTTTCTGGCTTCTCTTTGTATGTCTGTATACACACAGAGACATCTTCATAACTACACAAACGTAGATAACCATGTATGACTCCTTCGTGACAGTGATTCATTCATGACAGTGATATTAGTCATATATTGTATGTTTGGCATTCTCATCTCATCAGGACTCCTGCCCATCAGTAAGACTCTGCTGCAATACTTCTTATATTTCTAAAGCACATATAGTTCCAAACAGCTGTCATGGGACAAAAGACTGCCTGTCAGAGTGGCATTTGCTTCTTATTCTTGAAAAAGTAAAATTTATTCCAAAGATTACACTGGCCTGAGGCTTAAGAGAGGTAACATTTGGCTCTGTGCAAGGACAGATTTTATATGTCAACATGCATTGGATTTAGAAATAGCAGATTTTAAGTGAGAAGAGAAGTCATCTGCTCTAAGACCTGCTAGGTCAGGGTGTACTGTACATGTAATGGTTTGGTCTGTTATGAAAAGTGTATTGTTTTTATTGGAACATGCACAGATAATGAAAGAATAATCTGAAAGACAAAAAAAAATACAGAGAGGGCTTGATCCTACAAATTTTTAATTTCTGACTGCAATGTTAACTACTGTAAATAATCTGAAGTCTGTGGCAGTAAGGGTTCTATGCTTTAAAGTTTTTGAAGAATCGAGGCTTTATTTTTAAGCTAAATTTTTTTTTCATTCAAAAGCTGAATAGCAGTTGTGAGGATTTCTGGGCATTATAAGATCACAGTGTGATTTTTTTTTCTATTCACATTTTTACCATCCAGAGGTAAGAACTCATGTTCTGATTTTGGCTGCAGTCACAACAGTGTCTTGTTGGTTGACTAATACATCCAGTCTTGCCCATGTGCATGTGTCATATGTATATATTATTTTGCTACCCCATTAATATTGTGTACACATTGAGGCTTCATGCTCCTATCTGTTCAGGCTGGTTTAGCGTACGTGCAGCTCATGTCCACTGCAGATCTGTCTGCTCTCCCGACACTCCATTCTGCCAGTGTTTCCTTTGTCTCTGGGGTCACTCCCAATAGCTAAGTCGTGAGAAATGTACACAGCATGTGGGGAGCGTGGTCAGTCAGATGCTAGAGTATTTTTCCTCTAGATGACATTGCATAACACACTTCAGTAGGTTTTTGCTTCTTTGTTTGCTTGTTTGGTTTATTTGAGGCTGTAATATCACTTTATTGCAGAAAACAGAATTATTTTGGCCAAAGGAATACATTTAGCTGGGTACTTTTCAAATGGCTACGAGGAAGCAGATGTGATTTTGGATTTACATACATTCTGTGGTGCCCTTTTCATTTGACCTTGCAATATACGGGAGTGGGGCACTGATGAGCTCTCAAGTGCATCAGGATGCTAGATGTGAGTCCTGCTGGATTAGGAATTTAAAACTTAAGGAAAGGGTGAAGAAAGCCAATATTTAGTTATAAAGGAAACGAGAAAATACAGACTGTTTTGTGTAGATTTTGCAGCAAGAGCTGGCTCTGTCTCAGTTTCAGCAGAGTCTCTCTCTCTAGCCAAAGGGAATGTTGGATGTGACAGGGAGGGGCTGATTGGGGAGGAATTCCATGCAGCTATCAGCAGCGGGCTTCTATGTAAATACTGTAACACCTCTGAACTGAGGAACAGCTGAGATAACACTGTAAACTAATCTCTAGTGCCAGAGAAGCTGGCCAATCCCTCACATTGTATGGTTTCTGTAGAAAAGATGCGCTAGGGAAAAAAAGAAGCAGATTGAAATTATATATGGCAACTTACCATGGAGTAAAATATGCTGACTTTTTAAAATTGAAAGCAGCACATTTTTTTCTTTGAAATGGTACTCTGTGCCAGGACGTATATGCCTATAAAACCTTGCATACATATGAATTCTTATATAAATAGGAATCGCTATCACCAAAATATTTCCAACTCTCTCTGTTACCTGTGCCTAATCAATTTAGAGAAACATGTACTCTCTTGGGGTCCTTATTCCACCAGTATTGATTTTGATTGATTTTTCCTCAATACCAGGAAAACCAGAAAAAGAGCCAAAGTTTGTCCAGAGCAGAGGCACTGAAGCTCAGCCTTTCCCTGCTTTGACCTTTTGAGGTCACTGTACTTCACAATCCTACACCTTCCTTTCTTAGGTAGCTAAGAAAAAAAAGTAATATATACATATGTATATATACACAGATACATACATGCATATATAATTTATATGTGCATATGTATTTATATATACACGTATATGAAATATACATACACACACCCTTATACACAAATAGTGTCTCACCTGAAACAGGTTGTCTCTCCTCAAGGCATTTAAAGAAAAGCAGGAGCTATCAATGGCCAAGAAGTTTGTTGCTACATCTGCTTCAGAGTTGTGCTCATAATTGGGCACAACCCCAAGATACACTGGTGCTGGGGTGGAGCTAACCACCTCATTAATTGTGCTAGAAACGAGGAAACTGATTCCACTATCTCAGATTTCAAAAGAAATTAAAGTCTAAGCGTCTCGGACGCCCCCTTTGGATACAGTTTAGAAATGAGTAGTTGGCAATTTCCAGTTCTCACACCCTTTGTCAGAGCCAAACCACAGTGCAAAGATAGCCCTTACACCAACACCCCCGCAAAGCCCCCAAATTGCAGGTTGGGTTGTATTCACAAGCTCTTTCCTTCCACCTCATTTAAGGTGTATATAACCATGTGACGGCTGTCAGCCCTTGTATGGCATCTGATAAACTGGACCTGTGTTTAAGCAGTTGATCCAGTTTACCGAGTGTTCCCCTCTTGACCTTGACATCCCACCCTTCCCTTCTGTCCCAAACCTCAATTCTTTTTTTCCCCTGTTGTGTCTTACATGGGCAGACATTGGGCAGTTTATAAGCTGAGCTCCCGAAGGACACTGTACTCTGCGTTATAATGCAGTTCCTCTGGGACACACGTTGACAATCTCTGCCTTCACATACCAGGCCAAACCCACTCAAGGGATGCCTCTCCAGTCTTTCTATTTTTAACTAAAAAAAAAAAAAAAGGTAATCCTGAAGATACGTGGATTTTTGAGGTTCCACCGCTGGAACAAATTATCAACATGGATGTTTCAACAACTAAGCAGGAAAACAACTGTCACATTACATTAATACCATAGCTGGTTTTTGTCCAAGCTATTCCCATCTCTCATCTTCCGCCCTATACATATCACTATGCATTACTGATCCAGTGTGCATTAAAAGAAAAAAAATTGTGAGTTTAAGTATATGCGTATTAATGTAAATGAGCAGATCCCATTTTGTGCTATAGATGTCAGCCAAAAGCAGAGAGAAGCACGATTTTTGCTGCATGTGCTCATCAAAGTTTAAAAGCAATGGAGTGTGCACTGCTCCTTCCTAGGGCAATACAGGCAGCGGATGCTGCCTCCGTGCAGTAGAAGAGCCTCAGTTGTTGGCACCAAAGTAACCTTGTGGGTCGTCGATTAAATAGGAGCTCGAGTGGCTTCTTTTCAGTGGAAAAATGAAAAGCCGGGGGAGAAAACACGCGTGCAGCTTCCCCCGCGCCCTCCGCCAGGCCCGCGCATCTCCCGTTTCTGGGCCCACCTGGGCCGGCACCCGGCGGGTGTTGACACCTCGGGGCGCCGGCGGCGGCCGCAGCCGAGCCGGACTCGGAGCTCGCCCCGGGAGGCGGCCCGGGAAGGCACCTTCCCACCCCGCTCCCTGGAGGCGCTGGCCCCCGAGGGGCTGCGCGGGGCTCCCTATTTGGCCATGCGGCGGGCCGGGGGCGCGCTGCCCCGCGCCTGCCTTACATGGGCCGGGCGGCCGGGCTGCGCCGGGGCTGGCCGGGCTCCATTCATGGCTGCGCGGCCGCTCAATGGCGCGGAGCCGACCAAATAAGGAGAAGGTGGCTGCCCCGTCCCGCGGCGGCCCTGGCGGACGCTGCCCCTCGGGGGGGTATAAATTGGGGCGTCTCCGCCGAGCCGGCACCCAGGCTCTCCTCCGCAGCCCCCCGCCGCCCGTGCTGGTCTGGTGAGTAGCGCGGCGGCGCCCGCAGCCCCGCGGGGCCGGCGCGGGACGGGACGGGACGGGATGGGATGGCAGGGCAGGATGGGATGACAGGGCAGGGCAGGGCAGGGCTGGATGGGAGGCACCGGTGGATGCCGGTCGCGCAGGTGCAGCCGCTGCTCTGCCTGCGCACCTGGCGGCTCGGCGTTAGTTCTGCCGGGGACACCGACCCGTCCCCGCCGCCCCCCGCCCAGCGGCAGCCGCCGCGGCCCGACAGGGCGCGACGCCCCGCCGCCGGTGGAGCGCTCTGGGCAGGGCCGATCTTTCCCATTTCAAACGCTTTCCCTCCCGTTTCAATCTGCCGCCGGAGGGTACCGCTAATGATGCCCTAATGAGCGTCCTGAAAGCCGGGGCGCCTTTTGAAGCGCGGAGAAGCAAGCGGCTGACGGATCCTATTTAAAGCCCTGCCCAAGAGCGTGGCTGAGCCACCCAGCATCCTCCCGGGACGAGTCAGATTTCCCGCTCCCGCCGACAGCTGCCGGTGTGCCGCCGCCGCCCGTGCCCTCCGGGATGGCGGGCGGGAGGGCGCGGAGGGGCCGCCCGGGGGCTCAGCGGGGCCCGGCGGCAGCGCCGCGCTCGCCGCGGGGGTCTGGACGCGCCGCCGCGCTGTTTTTCAGGTCCGTGCCTCCCTCCGAAGATGTGCGACGACGAGGAGACCACCGCACTGGTGTGCGACAACGGCTCGGGGCTGGTCAAGGCGGGTTTTGCCGGAGACGATGCCCCCAGGGCCGTTTTCCCGTCCATCGTCGGCCGCCCGAGGCACCAGGTAAATACGGGGGGCAGGACGGGGGCAGCATCGAGCCTTCCCCCTCTCTCCAGCAGTCGCCTCCACTCGCCCCTTCCCTCCTCAGTTCTTCTGTCCCGCCCCGAATACCCTGCCCTTCCCTCGGCTCACTTCTTGCGGTGGTACCAGCTGCGCCTTCCCAGTTCTCTCCAGCGCTGCCCTCAACTCCCCCGTCTGGCTGTCCCTTATCTCCTTTCTATCACTGTCTCCCTTTCCCCCGGCTATTTCTAACTCACCAATTTTCCTCTTGACTCTCTCCCTGTTCTCTTTCCTAATGAGCCCAAACCCAGCTTCCTACAAAGCTGCTGCCCACTCCATCCCCTAGGCCAGACCTGCTGCTGGTGCTCGCTCAAAGGCATCTCCATTGGCTGAATTTGTGCACGATGCAGTTTGTTTAAGGCCCTTCCCACCCATCCTGTCCAATGTTTCACGTACCAAACACCTTCTTTCCATTTCCTCTATTTCTTTTGTCTGTTTCTGACCTTACCTTCTCACTGCTCTCTAAGCCTCCTTCTCTGTTCCCGTTTCATTCTCCTTCTCTTGTGTCACAGTTAAATCAGCATATAGAAAATACAATACTTTTTCTCCTACAATTTCCTTGATAAAAAGTTTGTAATGCCTTTTTTTTTTTTTTAACTAAAACATTTGCAATATGTATTTTGTTATCGTGAATAAATTACTGCTGAGGCTCCATGGTGATATGGAGTATCTTCCTTCACTAGAAGGCTCATTTCCCTCTGTATCTTCTTGTTTATAAACTCTCTTTGTATGTCTTTCTGTATCTTTTCCTGCTCATGGTATTGTGCAGTTTACTTTCAGTCAGACTTTGGACCAGAAACAAGTAATTGAAAATAAGAGGTGCATTAAAAAAGGGGAAAACAAATCCTTTCATCAGATTAAAGGAAGAAGGATTTGATGAGAAAACTTCAAATTCTGTTGACTAAATATTTTAATAACGCTCATTTCTTTTCCTGAACAACCTTTCAGTGGTGTGACTGCTTGTACCTTTCTTGAAAATAGCATATTTGTCTGTGATGTAATTGTTTGGGCTCTGTGATGTAGTCTTCTTCAAATAATGCTTCTCTGTATTTTCTTCTCTTAGGGTGTTATGGTTGGTATGGGTCAAAAAGATTCCTATGTGGGTGATGAAGCTCAGAGCAAGAGAGGTATCCTTACTTTGAAATATCCCATTGAACATGGCATCATCACCAACTGGGATGATATGGAAAAGATCTGGCACCACACTTTCTACAATGAGCTCCGTGTGGCCCCTGAGGAACACCCTACCTTGCTCACAGAAGCCCCCTTGAACCCTAAAGCTAATCGTGAAAAGATGACCCAGATAATGTTTGAGACCTTCAATGTACCTGCTATGTATGTGGCGATCCAGGCTGTCCTGTCCCTGTATGCCTCTGGTCGTACAACAGGTAAAATAAAAAATAAACACTATTTAGATTTTCCCTTCCAGGAACCCTCCTTCCTTCTCACTCCAAATAGGAAAAAAACCCCATAACTCATTCAAATTTACAGAAAACTAGGTATTTTTAGTTTATAGCAGTTGATGATAACAGTAGCAGAAAATCCAGTACAAAATAGTCTGTGGGCAGAACAATGTGGACCTGTCTGCATTGCTTTCAGAGAGGCACTGTGGAACTGACTCTCCTGCCGCTTGTCATGACACAAACGAGGAGACATTCCCGTGAAGATACTGCAGTTACACAAGTATTGCACCAGTTTTAAACTGGGCCCAAAATATGCCCATTATTGGACCAAGACAATCTTTATTGCAAATATACTTAACTGCTCAGTGTAGTAGCAGTGGAAGGCTGTTCGTATGGATTACCTTAAAATATGTTTGGGACAACTGTTTTATGGGAAAGTTCACACCAAACAGGAATGTCCAGGCAAGCAAAGGCAGAATGAATGGGCAAGATCTTTATGGCTAAAATAGAATGATGCTACTTCATAGTGCCTGAAAAATCCTATATTTTGTTGTGTTTGTTGCTGCTTTCTGTGCCTAGGGGCTCTAAGCATTTGCTAGGTGATTCCAACCGCTCTCTGACATTTCTCTCCCAGGTATTGTTCTGGACTCTGGTGATGGCGTCACCCACAATGTACCTATTTATGAAGGTTATGCTTTGCCTCATGCTATCATGCGTCTGGATCTGGCTGGCAGGGATCTGACTGACTACCTCATGAAGATCCTCACGGAGCGTGGCTATTCCTTTGTGACAACAGGTCAGTCCTTCAGCTTTGCCCTCGTGTGAGGGTGTCCTCATGTCTCTCTTGGCCCATCTTTTTCCTCTAGTATTTTGCTTCTCCAAACCTTGACTTGATTCCTGTATATCTGCAGCTGAACGTGAGATTGTTCGTGATATCAAAGAGAAATTGTGCTATGTTGCACTGGACTTTGAGAATGAAATGGCCACTGCTGCCTCTTCCTCCTCTCTGGAAAAGAGCTATGAATTGCCTGACGGTCAAGTGATCACAATCGGTAATGAACGTTTCCGCTGCCCTGAAACCTTATTCCAGCCATCCTTTATTGGTAAGTGTTCCCAGGAAATTCTCCTTTCTGTAGGAGGTATGAATGAATCAGAAGATCGAGAAGGTGTCCCACTCTTCTTCCTGCTTATCTAAATTTGGCACGAAATCAAACGTAAATAAATAATGAGTTAGATCCTCTGGTCCCTGTAAGCTGTGCTTGATGTGAGCTCAACTGGTAATTAGCTGAGCTCTGGGCTTTTGTTGCAAGTTTTAGATCAGGTTTTAGGGTCACAGTTTTTTAGTGATAAAATGTACAGTTAGAATATCATCATTAGGGAGTTGGACTTGATGATCCTTATGGGTCTCTTCCAACTTGAGATATTCTGTGATTCTATGTCACTGGTGGCAAGAAGAGCTTTCATTGCTGCATTACACTTAAAACAGTATCTGACTCCATGAAGAAGTGTCTGGGAGGGGAAAAAAATGGAATGAAGGTGTGTGTACATTTCTATGCACTCTAATTAACATTGCCATGGTCAAGATGGTAAGCTTTGCTGTTTGTGAGTGCAGCTGACGGATATAGCAAATGCTTATACTGTAAGTCCTGAGTAATAAATGCAGTTGTTCATCAGCTGACATCTTGCTGTGGATCTAGTGTCAGCCCTTACAGGAAGCACCTGTTAAAATTAATAAACTGGAATGCAACCTACAAACACTTGCTTCTAGTTTCTTTTTCCTTACCACTGAGTACTAATATCTTGGTCCATGTCTTGGTTATGTCTTGCCTTGATGTTTATAAATAGTATAGACTGTATTTTGAGTAGGCTGAAAAAGAAATGAAGAAATGAAGTTACTATTGTCACTATTGTTACTATCTAACTCAAGTGCTTTCATTGTCTTAATTGCTGTCTTTTCTATATTCAACTAGTGCTTTTTGTGAGACTTTGATGTAATCTGATACTCCTGTTTTCTGTTCTATATAACTTTCTCCCATTGCCATATGCTAAATGAGTTTATCTTGTGTGTCTGCTTCTTCTCTTACTGTATATTTTGAATATCTTTTCTTTGCACGTGCATTATGATTCTTACCCTTTCTAACAAATAGTTTTCATTTTCTTAGCTAGTTCTGTCATTCTATTTTTCTATGTTTTTCTATAACATTTAATAATCAGTAAGTAATTACACCACAAAAACGTCATATAAGTTCATGTTAGTGATGAGGAGAAATGCTGAGAGTTCTTCTCATGAAAACCTCTTGTATAATTTACTGATCTACTATCTTCTTTCTTCTCAAGGTATGGAATCTGCTGGTATTCACGAAACTACCTACAACAGTATCATGAAGTGTGATATTGATATTCGTAAGGACCTGTATGCTAACAACGTCCTCTCAGGTGGAACGACAATGTACCCTGGCATTGCTGATCGCATGCAGAAAGAAATCACTGCACTTGCTCCTAGCACTATGAAGATCAAGGTGAGGAATTTGACTCTGTACTTTAAAATGTGGGTAAGGATGGGGAAAATGTCCACATCATTAAATTGGGATACAGGAACAACTCAAAAGTGAGATCAACAGCTGATGGACAAATGAGAAGAAACTCCATTTAATCAGCATAATTATATTGATTAGAAGCAAGTGTTAGAAAAGAGGAAAATATGGTTATAGATTTTAAGGAATATTACATGTATTGTACCAGCTGCTGAAAATCAATAGTGTTATTATAAAAAAGTTCTTTATTTACTTAAGGAAATATCTAGTGGTTTGTTACATTGGTGATGTGGGTTGGTTGGTCAGAAATATAACTGCTAAATGAGGATTTTGTTGTTTTTCTTTATCCTAGATCATTGCCCCACCTGAGCGCAAGTACTCTGTCTGGATTGGTGGCTCCATTCTAGCATCTCTGTCCACCTTCCAGCAAATGTGGATCAGTAAACAGGAGTATGATGAAGCTGGTCCATCCATTGTCCACCGCAAGTGCTTCTAAGCACTTTTTCCCTCAATTTACTTCCCACTCAGGATGACGACAATATGCTTCTTGGAGTCTTCTGGCAACCCTTCCTGAACTCTTCAGTCATTGTACAGTTTGTTTACACACCCGTGCAATTTATTTGTGCTTCTAATATTTATTGCTTTATAAATAAACAAGATCTGGGACTTGCAACCTACAAATGATTGTCTTTTGTTTTATTATAAGTATTCTTTGGTCAAAAAAATGAGACTAAACAATCTGGGATTTGGAAACTCCCGTCAAACCTATCAATGCCTTCACTGCATGCGTGTCCTTCTAAGTGATGTAGGCGTGTTAGGTCATGGTTTTCTATTAGTAAGAATTTATACTTTATAGTTTTAATTTTGAAACTTGAAACAAAAGATGCATCATATATCAAGGCTTACAAAGAAATAGCCTTGAGGGTAGGCCCAGTAAGTGGAACAAGTGGAAGGAAACCTCTCATAGTCACTCACTGGGTTTAGAAATGTTTCTTCTGTTGCATTTATTATAACTTAAGTATTTTAATATTAATTTATTGAAAGCCAAAGCTTCTATAAAAGAATTATGTTAATACATTTAGAATCCAATTTATAACTAATTAGCTCAACCCTAAAGAGGCACACAATTCTTTTCTGTGGGCTATAAATATTTATGACAAAACATTAATTCAAACTGACAGTTTACTCATCTTCCAGCATCTCTTCAAAGCCAGAGATAAAGAAGTGAAGCCTTTATTGTACTAATAAACAAGAATAAAACTTCTGCTGTATAATTGTACAATTGTTATAATCACGATTATTTTCACATCATCATACATATGTCTTAGGCAATTCTTGCTGTTCTTTGTTGCTATTTGACCCAGATACTGCAATCATAAATTGCCTACTTTCCATGGGCCTTTGTGTTCCTCACCATGACTTTTTATAACTGTGTTCTTTTGATTTTTTAAAAAAGTAATATCTAAAAGGTGAAGTACAGAATGACCTGGGACGTTTTCATTAAAATAATGGAACCAGTCAGTATCATAGTGTGAACTATGTACAGACTGGATTTCACCTAAACTTGATTTAGGAAATCAATTAAATCATTTATCTAGCTGTGCATGTGGTTAGTTAGGCATGTGCTCAGCTGAGAGCCATTACAGGTGTTTGAAAAGATTAGGTTTCATGCTAATTTTATACTCAAATGCTAATTTAAAACCCCCAGATAATAATAATAGGCAGTTTACACAGTTGCAGGGAAACTTTTGCTGTTTCTCCCACCTTATTTTCTCTTATTTTCTAGAAAGGCATTAACACTGGCTGTTAGATGTGATCTGCAGTTAAGCAGAACGGAATTTACTCTTTGAATATATGAAGATGTACCTGGTATCTGTCTTTAATTTACTTATCATTAGAAGACATTTTACTGAGTTACCATTGTAATTGCCTACCACTGGCTTGCAATTGAAATATTCAAATATTTCTAGATATTTTTGCTTTTGGACAGAGAAGGTGGATGGAGTTGCTAAATATAAATGAAATTTAAACATAAATATGAAATTTTAAACCTTTTTTACAATTTAAACATAAATTTAAACATTTTAAACATAAAAATGAAATTCTAACATAAATATGAAAACTTAAACATAAATATGAAATACTTATTCTCACACTGCACACAGAATTACTGAAATGCTGCTACAAATAGGCCTTTTCACAGGACAATACAAATTAATCTGTAACTCTGTTAAGGCAAAGCCAACAGCTTCCACTGTTTTGAAGAAGGTTTCCAGAGCAGGGAATCACTCTGAAGTTCACACCAGGGAGTCATTTTGTATGTTTTGAAAACATGGAAACCTTTCCAGATTTCTGACCTGCATAAATTTATTTATTCAAACTTAAATGACATTTGCCAAGGACGTTTGTGTATTGTTGTTCAGAACCATTGTACTTTTCTTGCTAGTTCTTGCTTGCTAATTTGAAAGATTTGGCTGGTCAGAAAGGTCATCTCAGGTATTAGTGTGAATTAATAGGGTGATACTGGACATAAATTGCAACTAATTGGAGCTTAAAATGTTAAGCAAGTATGCAAAGGGCATGCTAAGTCAGACCCAGTGGATTCCTGACTGACTGGCTGTGACTGACAGGTCAGGAACGGCAGGCCTACAACTGGTACCACATTCACGGCTGTGATCAGTTCACCCCTGAGCATGTGGGCATGAGGAGGGAACTGAAGGAAGCCACTGATTGCGTGACTGATGGAAAAATTCTTTCCATAGATATTTTGGGGTTTGTAATTCACAGTTTATGGAAATGGATATGAGCAGCAAGGATTGTGCAAAATAGCGATATGCTTGCATATATGTAGGATATGATTAAAAAGTAGCAATGCCTTACTCTCTCTCTCTTCTTATAGCGTGTTTCCAGATGTATTCAGTTTTAATGTAATAATCCCATTATTACATTATATAAAATATAATGTATAATACAATTTTTCATACGTATATAAATATACATATTATAGGTATATAAATATACATATATTTTTATACATATATGTTTATACATATATGTATATAAATATACATATGAAAAATATGTATTCACACTCAGTGCAGTGAAAACTTTAATAATTCAATGGGATAGGAATTATGATAACTATTTTTGGAAGCAAAACTAGATCTTTTAAATATGGATAATGCAACTGATCAATTTGATTGAGAGGAATTTGAGTGTTAAGTCACATAAGCTAGGATTGAAAACACCAATAAGAGATGCCAGTGTTTAAGTTTACCCTCTGTTTACATTTTAATTACAATGGTATATGTTTTGTATGCAAATGAAGGTGGTGGAATGGGATGCAGAAAATAACTGAAGAGCACCTACATGATAATCAGTAAAGCTATTGCAGATATTTCCTTCAAAAAGGCAAATTAAAAACCAATGTATCCAAACCCTGCTGTGATCATCAATCTTCACCTCTGAAACACCTCAGCTAATGAAGACATTGACATAAATTTTGAGACTAAAGGATCATAGTTAATCTTCATTGCTCTTGATGAGATTCTCTTTGGATGGAAGAAGGAAACACAATGTTTAGCCAAATTTATAGATTCAACATATGCATTTTGAAAAGCAACATGGATACATGGCAAAACGTCTGGCTGCCACACCAAGTGTGTCCTGTTATTTGACTTTGCAGCTCCTTGTTGCTCTATATGTAAAATGGTGTGGAAGTCATTCTGTGGAAGTCAGTCTGATGTGATTTTTTAGCTACATGAAGAGGCTTTTTTCAGTAATAAGGGCTAAAAAGTGTTAAGAAATACTAACACACATCAGTAAGAGCTGAGACAAAACCTTATGGCCTGTTCTGGCAGCCAGAACAACACAGCCCAGTACTTCTGCTTTTGACTGAAGGATATTGGGGTTTTGCCACTGTTGCCTGACCCACTGATCTTACGGAAAACTTTCCTTCTAGATCAAGGAGCATGTTGGCACTTAAGGAGTATTGAGGGACAGGATTATGATCAGAACAGAAAGCTTGTAACATCTTTATGAAGTATGTGCTAAGAATCTGAAAATCCTGTGATTCTGCTTTAAAAGATGGATTTTTTGACAGGAAATAAGGAGATGTTTCCAAAGTCACTTGTTAGTGCTTTAAGACTCTTTCAAAAAGATTGGTAGGGCAGTCATTACAAATTTGATAGAGTTGTCTACTTTGCACTAATCTTCTCTAAAAAGCCTGTTTTAGCCAAAGCTTTAAAAAAGTCAGCCTGAGGCAAAGCACTAATATGAAAATTTTTAGCTTGAATAATTGAATTCTGTAGAGTGATAATTTTTTTAATGTAGAATGAGGGTTTTATACTTAAAAACTTTAGGTGACTCTAAATATATGTGACAGTCAGATTAATCCACAGTAGTAACACAACAATAGAAAAAAAATAGAGAAAAACCTCTTCGCTGCTGGTTGAATAAATTGAATATGAGGCCCAGGCAGAGAGTGTTGCTTTCTTCCAGTAACAGCTGAACCCAGACCCACCCTGAAGCATCCTGTGACAGAAGCCTCTGTCATTATTAAGACACAAGAAAAAGGGAAAAAAAATTATAAAATTGAGTGATTAGTAAATCTCACTCATTACACTCAAGAAAGAAGCAATTCAGGCAGTTAACATATCACCACTTACCTTTGCTTTTTCTCCTGAGGATGACTGTGATTGCTGAAACTTGCAAACTCATCACATAGAAATGTAATTTATTGGAAAAATTTTATTATGCCGATATATAATTAAAAGATGGATTTAATTTGTGATTAAGCTGACTGGTGTGAATAATGTTGGATGAATAGAATTTAGCAGACATTAGCAAAAGTTAATATATGTGGTGGCGATCTTATTTTTCATCATAAAGAAATAATTCACAAAATACACTATATCTGAAGTCTACAAAATATAGGGCAGTATGCTCTCTTAGAGGAAAGGAATTGTATTTTAGAAATATTTTTTAACCATTTTCTGTCAGGTGATATATATATATATGCAGGGGAAAAAGTGGATGTGGAATAGCATAAAGCTTTATCAACATAGATTTACGTCACACATAAACAATATAGTAAGTCGGGGAAGGTACCCAATAAAATCCAGGTAGTGAGGCAGTAAGAAAGAGCTTAAAGATTAGTTCTGAGTCGCTAAGCCCCTCAGGTTTAGATCACCAGAAAGGGTATTGTCAATGATAATGAGGACTACAGGAGCTTTCATTCCAAAGGGTCCCAAATGCCTTATGAGCTACATTGTGGCTTCTAGACATTCTTTTGCAAAAAGGCAATGCTCAAAGGGAAATTGAGGATCTCCTGGGTGTTACAAAGGGCCTGCAACTCCAGCTCTTCTAGAGAGAGTGGAAATAGGTGGCTGTAGCAGCACAGCAGCTCCTGCCACGTATTCATCCCTCTCCCCCAGCTCTCTGTACCTGGCTGGGTCTGCCTCAGCTGAGATGAGAAAGAAAGAAGGTGACAAATCTAGTTCATTTTGTTCTGGGGAGGAAGGGTTCTAGGAGGCACATATTGCTGGGCCAGTCAGGGTGGGGACATCTTCCACAGCATCCAGAAGCACAGGGATTTTACAGTAGCTGCTATCAAGGAAAAAAAATAAGTTTAGGGAATTCAAGCCATATCCTCATGTTTATGTAATAGAGGAGTTTTGACACTGAATTTCATGTTAATTCTTATTTATTTTTTATTTTGATTATATAAATTATTTTCAGGACTCAGGTTTCTGTCTTCAAAAGCTCTCTCTATTTTATCAAAAAAAACCCAATTGTCCACCTTGGGTCTTTCTTTTTAGCTAAATATTTTTGGTTACTAAAAATGTTTTAAAGTTAACTCTGTGTGTGTGTGTGTGTGTGCGTGTGTGTGTTTGCAATGCTCTGATTATCTGGTAAGCCAGAGGGGAGAAGAATTTTTGCAGAAATAGAAATCTCAGCAGATTTTAAAGACAAACCACTGAACAAGTCATAAGAAAAAAGCACTTCACTCTTCACTTCTTTAGCATGAATTATCCCTTGAATTTAGCACCTAAACTGGGAGATCCTTCCTTGCCAAGGAACATCATCTACAAGAAAACATTGTTTTCTACCAGTTAAACCAAGGCCATTTCTGTGGCTGTAATTTTACTTCAGGTAAAAGTTTAAAGGGAATCATCTCCTACTCAGTCTTCTATTACAGGTTAAACAGAAAATACCTTCCTTGTGCTAAATTTCCGACTTCATTATCTGATGTATTAGTTTGACAATTTGGGTAACTGGTTATCGAAATGAATATCATTAACCAATTGAGTTACCAATTCAGCATTGGTTCTGAATTCAACTTTATTACCATACTGTTTCATTCATATTTAAAACACCGAACTCATAGAAGACAGCTTGTTTGTATATGTGGAAATGTGAGTTGTGAAAAATACAATCTGTGGTTTTATTCTTACAAAGGTTTAATGATTACTTTGATCCATACTTAAAAACCCATATATATGTATTTGCAGGAATGAGTACATAGTAGGTATTTAATGTATATTATGGCTTACTAAATGTCACAATCCATTACAAGATACTACAAAATGCCCAGATATAATTTTAAATTGTAACATAGTGTATTGTTAAAACCAAATCCTTTAATATGTGACAAAACCTTTAATACGTGATGAACAGGTTTACAAAAATGGTCTTAGGCCTTACTAGTCTTACTAGTGTGGAAATGATTTCAGATTTATTTTTAATTGAATTGGAGCTCTCTTCTGCAGCTCAGCTCTGTATGGCAACCAGACAAACCGCAGTAATGCAGTAGCTTTTGATCTTTTGCCCGTATATTTTGGCAGCTAAGTCAAATGGACTTTGAAAGAGACTTACATGGAACTGATATCTTCACTGTACATAGGAAAATGAGTGATTATGTTGTTGCTGGTGATAGTCACTCTTGCATTTGTTTCTAGGTTCTCCAAAGTGTTTGCTGTAATAATATGTATATATATTTATAGATATATTTATACATATGTGGGTATACACATATATATGCATACAAATATTTTCCCTAAGTCTTCTCTTTAACTTTGCAATGGAAGAGTGTCCCTGACTTGGTAACAAGTTTCAGACACCACGTCTGTATGACATAGCATACGAGTGCCCCCCCTAGAAAATTAGCATAGTTGAAGTTGGAAGGACAAATATTTCATGTCAGAACATCACAGAGATATTTGACTAAGACAAAACTGTGGATATTTTGTAGCCTGGTTCCTAAGACAGAAGTTAATTCCTGATTTAGTTTTCTGCTCAAGGAAAAACTTCAGAATTTTGGAATTTTGAGAAAAGATCAGAACTGAAGTGGTTTTAGTGATAATGTGAAATACTCTTTCCTTCTTACAAGCTACAGTCAAAATGCCACAGAGTTACGTTCTTCAGATGGAGCCTGAATACACCACATACTGCTAAAAGTGTAAAAAGTGCCCACAGTCATGTAGAGAATAAGTCTGCAATGTCTGGTGTCATGTTATGTATTTTCATGGCTGCAAGCAATAGTTTTGTAGACTTTTCTATTCTGATCAAACATAACGTCAGCTGTCATCATCAACTGGGTGGACAAATTTGTTTCTGCCCTTTCATTTCAACTGAGACTATGAATTCTGCCCACTGTACTGGCACCTAGCAGAAATAGGAAACTACCTTCTGACCTTATTTTTGTAAATAAACAGCGTATGAAATTATCAGGAATAGTATCCTGCAGGCTCTTCCTTCTGCCAAAAGACATACAAAGGGTTCCTTTGCTCATTCTGTCCATATATATTACACAAAGCAAATATATTGCCATTTAAAATGCTCAAAAGACTATTTCTTTTATAAGTAATAATACAGAGATGGTGATTGTGCAATCTCCAAATAGGGTCGTGTGGTGACAGAGAGACAGTGGGTGCTATTAAAAGCTTGACATTTATCACTCACAGTGGTTAAATTTATCATGGTATTTGTGGCATTTGCCAATCTAAGTATAGAGAATGCCACAAATACCACAGAACAGATAAATACTGCTGTGCAAAACCCAGCAAACTGCTGGTGGTGCTTTGCTAAACCTATAGCACTCTGTGTTCTAGAAATGCATTGCAGGTGCTATTGGCTGGGATTTTCTCAGTATGGAAAAGGAAAGAAGTTTGTTATGGTTTTCTTTTCCTTTATCTTGCCTATTTAGACCAAAAGGTCTTTTGTAGAGGAAATATTTCTCTGTGTCTGTAGCCTCCAGAGCAACGGAGACCCTATCAGAGTTTGAGTGTCCTAAAGCTAGTAAAAGCCAGATCATGGCGTATCATTCACACAGACAAAATGGAGTCTGTCCAGCACATGAAAGTTAGGAAATGTTTCACTGGAAAATATGCCATGTATCATGTGACAAACAACCCACTGTGCAAATCTTGTTAGAAATCATGTTTTTTCAAGCAGAAAGGTGTTCTCTAGGACATAATTTAAGAGCTCTGGATCTCTGCTTAAATCCTGAAGGAGAGAATGGACATAATCAATCACATTGTACACTTATTCTAAGACACACAGAAAAATCATCATTTTCTTTGCAATAACTGCAGAAAAAGCATTAAGATAACAAAGTGCATAATAGAACTATTTTTTCTTCAACTAATGAAACAACTTTAATGGTGGTAGAGGAAATAAAGGCTTTGCCATTGTCTTACAGTGTTGGGTTTTTGGAGTCTGCCCAGTCATACCCAAATCCCATTTGTACCTTGGAAAAATATTGTTTCTTGACTTCTCTCCTCCATGTTCACAGAGTGAACATGAAATGGACAGCTGCTCTCAAGTCTTATCCACAGGTGCTGTTCTGTCCCTGCTTGACTGGTGGAGGTGCTGTGGTGCTAAAGCATCAATTCTCATAGGTATTAAGTTGTGTAAAGGGTATTTTGCTAAAGCTTAAGAAAGTATAGCAAGAAGTTGAAAGAATGTGGCCATAGTTGTGACCAAGTTCTTAATCTTTGGCAATGATGTGCACTTGATCCCTTAACGGGATTCTACCCTTGTAGGACAGACGTAAGCCTAGAGTTAGATAATTTCCCTGCCATGGAGCTGTTGAGACTGGCTATTTGATTATCTCTTAAGTTTTTGAATGCACCTGATTACACCAGATGGCACTGAAGAGTATATAATGAAATTCCTGGGCTGTTGACAAAACCTGTGTGTTACAAGTCAGTCCTTGACATGAACTCTTCACATTCATTTGGCATGCATTCTCCCCAAATTCCCTGCTCTTTTCACAAACACAATTTACCTGGTGAAAGGAATGGAGGGAAGTATGTTATTGAAAGAGGGTACTGTATTCAACTTCAGTCATTTCTATAATAATTTAAAATTTACCCAAATCATAGGTAAGTTGACCGCTTTAAAAATATCTTGAAGAGTGGAAAGTACTTTGCTTCAATGAGTGTTATTTTGGAAGACTAGAACTTCAGATGTAACGTAAATGTAGAACAAAAATGCTGCACTATATTCTTAGGGCCATAAAAAAAAATGAAGGCCCGAATTCTCAGCTCAGATAACTCAGAACACTACTCTTGTTTTGAAGCCAGTGATACTAGGAGGACTGTCTACGGTAGGTGAGGGTATGGCTATTTTCCTAAGTAGTGGGGTTTTTTTCTTCCCATGCTGTAAATCTCCCATGCATGCTTCTAATCAACCATTGAATATAGAGGCTGAAAAGAGTCAAGTGGAGACATTTTAAGTCTGTCTTTGTGAAAGGGCATTCAGTGTGGATTTTTAAAATTGTGTGTCTTGGGCTAGATTCTAGTGCAACTTGCTGCAGGTGCTGAGAGTTAACTTAAATGCTGATGTGTGCAAATTTTGAATTTTTTCTTATGCCCACCAAAATGCTGGAGGTTTTATGTCTTAAAAGCAGCTGTATATATCTGAATGTACTTTTTGACTTCTGAGAAGATGACTTTCATAGTAAATATCAAACACAAGAAACACTTTTGTGTTTCCTTAAGTAAGAATGCAATGCTATGCAGTCACAGAAGACCACTTAGACTTTGAGTGAGGTACTACTTTAACTTTGCCTTTTCTATGTGTATTGTGATTTGGTTTTCCTATTTACACATTCAGTTAATTAAAAATAAAAATATTTTAACAAGTTATTTATAGCCATTGTAGCAGTGTGCTTGATTTGTTCCAGAGCCAGCTGTGATAGGTCGTACCTTCTCTGCCGGACAATCATCACTGACCTGTGATGCAAGTGTATCGGCACTTTGTAGTTCTGGAAAGATTGTTTTTCCCTGCTGCCAGAGAAAAGAACATTTAAACATTTTTTTATTTAATTCTTTTGATATATTCATTTGATATGTTTCTCTGACCAACCCTCCCAGTGAAAAGAAAGGATAACTCTTATTTATCATGTCAAAAACAATGTCTTGCTTTACACTATACCTTCTTTTTCCAAAGCCATCTTAAAAACTGAAGAAAAACACATTATTGGGAAGGGCTAATCACAAGAGGAGAGACCTTATAAAAGGGGAAACTCAGTCCCTGTTCTCTGCTTGAGGATGTTTCTATAATCATGGCACAGGTAGGAGGCTTGCCACCCAGTTTAATTTAGCTTGTTGACCGCATTGTCTTTCACAGTGAAACATGCTGTATTAAGTGTATTTTCCATTCAACAGGAACCCTGCCCGCACGGTGTGTATGACTCATCCACCTGTCTGGTTGGTGTTCTTTGGATTAATTGATCTATCTTTGAGCTCATGTTTTCTCTCATGCCTTGTTTGTCTTTGTGGCAGTCATATTTGGATTTCACACATTCATTTTTGCTGTACGTACCACCTTCCAGCCCAAGGAACAGTTTGCACTGACATTTCAGGTAGCATGACACTGGACTTTGATAACTACTTGGTGTAATTAAACTAAATATGTTTCACAAATATTTATTAAAACCCTGTGGGGACTTGGCTGTCATTCCTTTTTTCTCCCCCACTGCACTCACTTTCCTGTAAGCCTTTTCTCTTTATAATACAATTTCTGCCTCAAAGCAGATCCTTCATTCCAAAGAAATATATGAAATAATGAAATGTATCAAACAACACTAATGAAACAAATCAGATCAATAATTTATCCATGTCTTTTTGACATACTACTTATTGCCATATTTTTTAAACAGGGTTATCAGCAAATATTTCAAGTCACTTGCCTGTTTTTTTGTCCACTGAAACTATAGGATGGATATACTTACACGGTGAAATTAGGGCTGGAAATCTACTGATATCTGTTCCTCAACATCAGAAGAGGTCTGGTTTTGAGAAAGCACTGGATAGCTGCATCTCAATGTGAGGCCTTGAAATTCCTATCAGAAAATGCACTGTTTGTATGTATAATTTTCGTCTATTTTAACCATATGAAAATCTTTATTAGATCTAAAGCTTAGGAGCCCTGATCCTTCTGTTTTGCTGATTCACTGTAACCCATCTTTTAAGGCCTCTGGGATGAGCCTCTGGGATGAGACAAGTTCTTCATAGACTCGTTCTTAGACATTTCCATAAGAAAGCCTGTGTTTCGTCATGGCTCTGTGCTGAAGAAGGAAAATGACAGTAAATCCAGAGGGGGAAAGGGAGGCTTACTGTCCCATTTCAGGAGGCGTAACCTCTTTCTTGGTTTGCGCACAGCCCGCGTGAGTCTGCTCTGAAGAAGTTGCGTGCAGAATGGAGATATTCTGGAGGAGTGACTGAAGAAAATAAAATTCTGTATTTTGTTTTTTGTGTGCCCAGCAGGTACAGACACATACAAATGCAAGAGATCCTTCAAAATCTGAAAAACAGACACTGTAGATAAAACCTGGTGTAGTATTTGCAGTAAATCTTATGAATTGATACAAAATAATAGTTGATAAAATTGTACACGTAAAATATTTACCCACTTGCATTTAGTTGTAAATATATGACACTGTTCTCACTCTGATGTAGCCTTTGAAGTTCAACTGATGAACATTTGAAATGGCAAATTCTGTGGTTCAGGGTCTGTATTAGGTGTTCAGCCTGGCAAGAGGTGGGTAATGGAGCCTTTCGGTTTCCCTTTGATCCTCAGCTAGGTGTCGAGCTGGGCAAGCACTAGCGGGAAAGGTACCCAGGGACAACTCAAACAGCTGCTTGGAGCTGTTGCTAGTGTGAACCAGCCTGCCCACGCCAGGCCCCCAAACCTCCTGGGAATGTCATAAAGAAGATGTGGATAGAGTTCTATATATTGCTGATAGTTTGGTTTCTCACAGGAAAACAGTCCCCACTTTCTTACAGGAAAGTGTGAAAGAGGTTGCAAACAGCTACAAAGCAGAGCTCCTAAATCTAAAATGCAAAGTAAATATCTGGTTAAAATGAGGACAGATTTGCATGGGATGTGTGTAAATGAATGCAGCCCTTGAGCAACTCTGACCTATGTGAGAAATTACGTGGGTTTCACTGTTATCTAGAAAAATAAACTGTAACTTCCAGTACCATAGCAACATTATGCATAATGCTGATTAGTCTTTTTCTTAAGAGCACAGAAACAAACAACGCACAATTGTAGGTGTTCTACAATGTTTTATGAATGATTGAATTTATGTTTTTCTCTTGCTGTGTCACAAATTCTTTCTTGCAGCATAGTCAAAAATACATCATCTCTAACAGATTCTAGAAAACATAGTTATGAATTGAGTATTTCACAACATGAACATTTTTGCAAAATCTATAGGTAACCACCTCAATTTTTTGTGGGATAAAAGAAAATGAGCACTGTAATCACAACTTTATAAAACTCAGGGCTTTTGATTCATAGAAAATTTTGATATTGCAAATTTGATTTTGCTCCATTTTGGAACAGAAACATTACAAAAATTCAATGAAATGCTCATCCTGGAAAACTTTTTGTTTAAGAAAGATTAACAAATGGTGTTCTGAAACCAAAGCATTCTCTGCAGCACTGAGCAGATGTTGTTTGTTAATAACAGTTGTGGAACTCTCAAAAATGCCAGTTTAAATCACCACCTGTGAAACTCCAGTTGTGCATGATTGGGATGGGTCTGGGAAACTATTCTGGGTCTATGAATTGATATTTTCCAGTGAAAGTGTGTAGGTCCATAGAGTAGACTAAAGATTCTAGACTAAAAAAATTGACACGCTTGAATGTTTATAAAACTTAAATTCACCTGAAGATTTTTTTTTAATGTTTCATGAACTCTACAAAATATGTCAGATTCTTCTCTCAAACCCATTACTGTATATTCTTGATCCACATGTACTAATGCCACTGGAAAGACAACTCAATAGGTTTTACCTAGGGCCTTACCTGGGACAAAGTCTAAAATCATGTGGAATTTAAATATATTCTCCCCACACAGGCCATTTAAATCACCTCAATAATCTTATAGAACAGGATTCCTAGAGAATAGAAGTTCCTGTGGAATTCTATTATTAAATATTATTTCATATTTCTTTTTGCAGTCTGTCATGCAAATGCACACTAATTATAAAACACATACATAAATACATACATTTGCACACACACACTATGTGTATGTATGCATTTATACCTTATATATCTGTAATGGATTTCATATCAAATATATTCCACCCATTTTTATTGTAAGTGTAGAATCTTTGAATGACAGAAGGATAAAAAAACCTCTGCATTTTTTACTGAGCTCCCGCTTTTCACGTCCATTCACTGATGTAGTTTACTTTCAAATCAATCATTTGACTGCCCTAGTTATTTCAAGGGATTGTTTCAGCCTGACCTCTGAAGGGATGCTTTAATGTAATGTGAATTCCCTTCTGAGACTGGTGAGATGAGGAGGGAGAGGACGAGAGTGAGGGGCACCAGGAATACTGAAGACATATGGTGGTGTAACAATCAAAACAAAGGAAAGCAACTCTGCCCTAAATCACGCCACTGAACTGAAAGCAGCTGGAAGTATAGGGATTCAGCATTCGGATGAAGACAAATGTGGACAAGGCAAAACAGAGCAGTAGGTCTGAAAAAAATGCTTAAAGTAATGCATTCATACTGAAATACTGAAGAATGATTTCTCATAATTATATTTTTTTTCCTATGGAATACACAGAGCATCAAAATACTGCTTAGACTTCCAATATAGAGGACTCTCCTCTTAGTATGTGATCCTATTTTTTGCTGCTCTGGGTATTCTGAAGCACTCACTAACTTTCTCATCATTAGTATTCTGCCATTAGAGATTTTAAAATGTTCTGGTGTAAATAAGGTCTTAAGGGTTTTTGAATTCTGGCTCCACTAAAGTCAGTGGGAATTGCCATTAGTACCATGAAAACTGACTACTGTGAGATGGAAATGTTATGATATAAATTAAAAGTAAATTTATTTTATATTTTTTTAAATTATATTATTATCATTAAATTTAATTGTTTCTTCCAATTACAATTTATAACTCCTTTTGCTTTGCAAGGAAAAGAGGAAAAGAGGTTTGTCAAACTGAGTCTCACCAATATTCTGTATTGGTTCTGGCATAGTGGCTGCATAATTGTCTGGTATTTTACCATAATGCACTAATCAGTTATATAGGGCTGTATATCTTTTGGAATATGTATCTTTGAAAGAATAGACTCTAGGAAAAAAAAAATCATTTTTTAATCAATGAAAGATGGTTTTAATTCCCATATTGACTTTATTATTACCTTACTATGTGCATATTTCTTTGAGTCTCTACAATGTGTATTGTAGGTACTAAATCTGATTATGTGGAAACTTTCATGCTCTTCCTTGTCCAACGTATTTTTGAAAGGCTCTTTCTTTATTGAGTATAGAACCTTAAAGTAGAGCATAATGAGAATCCACATAAGATTTGCTCACAAATTTACACTTAAGCCATCATAGTCCATGAAGCTACATTAATGGATGCTTTAGCAGAATGTGAGTGGTCTTTCGAGACTGGCGAAAGACAGAAGGGAAGATCAAGAGGCTGGCAGCAGATGATCTGGCTCCTGGAATATTTTACTACTTTTGTACTTCTTTCCAGAGCCTGTCAATTCATCAGGATTTGATTCGATGAAGTTTTCCTTCTTCTAGCTGCAGCCTGTCTGCAAATAAATTGGAGTTTAGTCTCAGGAGTTTGCAAGAAGTGCAGACCCTGTTGCTCTGGGAGCTGTACATATGCCAGAAGTGTACGCAATTGTGATTCACTATATACGTCCAAATTATTTCCAAGGAAATTGATTTGAGCTGTTAATTTGTGCATGAGAAGGTCTTTGTGGACAGCTGACAAGACCCCCATGAAACATGAGTGATTTTGTCTGTCAGGGAATAAAATATTCTGTAACTAGAAAAGTACAACACTTAAAATTTGTTTTCTGGTTAAAGCAGTTACATTTAGATATTTTAAATTCTCTTAGTTCAAAACATTGTGGAATATTTACTTAATACCTGTCCCTCTCATGAATATTTCTTATACTAATCCCCCCTGGCAAGAATAGTTATGGAAATGCAACACAGCTTACGAGACCTCACTTAAAAAGCTCATGAATATTCATAGATTTACTTGTTCTTTACTGAAAACATTCACTGATTTGCCAAAGACCTTTCCATTTATAGTGATCTTCCGTTGTAGATATGAACCCTGATGCAGAATAGAGTCTTAATATGATTATTAGGGTAACTATTTTGTCTGTTTATGCATTACAGAAGGCCCTGAATTCTGTGCACTGGGCGCCTTGCTGTTCTCAAGCATGAAGTGTATAAATGCAGGCTGTATTCTGTCCTCACAAGACGGAACACAAGTGCTTGCCCTGCTGATGACAGTTTTGGCAAAACCACTGTTGACTAGGTGTAAAGAGTGCGCTACCTGTTTCTTGGCAGCAAAATGACAGTGTTCTTGAAATGTTGGTTTCTCTTGTGAAGGGCTGAGGTCATTAGTACATCCAGTAAATCTCGTACTTTTTGGGAAGTCTTTACTTTTCAAACTGTAGGAAAAATGCACTTTCTGTGGTGTGAAACACTAGAGTTGTCTTTTGAAAGAATTTCATTTAAGAAAAAAGCACAGAGATTTCTTATTAAGATGCACATAGCAGCTGACTGCAGCTGGGATTGTACTCATAGAGTGGGGGAAGAATGTATGCGCAAATGCTCATTTTAATGAGAGAGAAAGTGTAGGTGGAAGCAGATGACCTAGATGATTTTATGAATAAAAGATATAATCTGATGTAATCATTTCATTAATACACACATGGCACCAAATGAAAACAGAGCATAGCAGATGGCTATGAGAGGTCTTAAAAAGGCATTTTCAGTTTAGTAGCTAATGACTTAGATTTCATGGACTACACCAAATACTATCAGCAAGGAAGCACTCATCATCTCAGTCTTCCAAAGAAAGTTCTACTGCTTTAGGAAAGTAAAGCTGGAAAATCTCTTTTGTGACACTAGCTAGAAAATGCAGTCACAAAGCAGATATGGGGCAACATGTTTCACAAAAACTTCTAAAAGAAAACCCCATTATTTTCTTTAGTAACAGCTTACAATTTTTAATTAAAAGCTCTTTCTTTGCTCACAGTTTGCTACAATTGGTGGAAACAGTGATATAATAATGCAATATAATAATGAAATACAGTAATTTGTCATGCAGTTTTGGAATCTAAATATGACATTTATTTATTTGTTGCAATTATGGATTGACTGAGAACAACTGCAAAAGAACAATCAATAAATTTAAGATGAATATATATCTTTAAAAGGAGGTAGTACATGGGGAAGGCTTGTATAAGGTCTGGATTTTTTTTATATTAGTTCACTTCAGCATAGAAAATAACAAAGCGGGGGAATACCATGGTTTAGCACACTGTCTGACAGCAGGTATGGCACTAGCCATGTGGCTTCTTCATCATGCCATCCAGTCATGCCATCCACGTCCAGGCTGCAGGGGATCTGACAGGAGAGCCAAATGTGTCAGCTCTGCTCCAAGTGTGATCCACTCCATACTTGAGGAACGTGCAGCCTGTGAGATCTGACTGCTTTCTGGACCCTTTACAAAACCAGATCAAGCAAAAGGGTTGGATTTCTTAGAGAGAATCTGGCCTACAGCTTCTTAGAGACAGATTAACCTCAGTTTGGCATCGAACTGAGGACACATACAGTCTCATTCTTCGGACCTAATCCAAGATCAACTCAGTCTATATTATTTTATCATGAATTAATATTGCGGCAGTGGCATCTTTGAACACACTCAGACTCTGAAGTTTTCTTTTTGCAAGGCTTGTTTGAGCTCCTATTAGGAACAACAGAGTTTATAGTGAATTTGTCTGTAGAGGAATACTCATCCTCTTCGTGTGCAAAGCAAAACAAACAAAAATATGCCCTCCCACCCAAAAGCCTATGTGTGGAGTGGGAAGCTGATTTTCTTTCCTTCGCATGCAACTGACAAAAAATATTGAACAGGACAGGCCTGGCCCTGCTGCAAACTGGTATTGCTGCTTCATTAGGAAATGGTTCTCTGTAAGCCGGGACGCATAAAGCTTTGATAATCCTGAATGCTTGTGAATGAAATGTAGGCATGGTTTTCTAATGTAAATACTATACACTGTGCAATATACATCCACAGCATTCTTGGCAGCTTGCTGCTCTGCAAATCCTGGCTTTACCACGGCCTGAAGCATTCAGGGGAATGGTATCAAACCTAAGATGAACCTTTAGAAGCCGAAAATCTTATGTCTACAGCTCTCTCTTACAATCATGACTGTACATAGTCTGAGCACTTTGTGATTTAGACAATTTGTCTGATAAGTCCACAGGTTGCTGTTATACATATAATGGACAATGGAAATGCAAATAATTACATTCTTCATACACCTTTCACTGTTGCACTAAACACTCAGAGAACATCACGTTGATTCTTATTACTTCTATTTTGACAATAAGTCAGGGCTCAATTTAAGGACAGCAATTCATAGCTCTAGAAATTGTACACGTAAGTTTGAGATACATCAAACTCCTTTGAGTTTTCCAGTCACTTAAAATGTGTGTTAGCATCATGAAAGAGACTTTCACACTGAAATTATTTTTTTTCCCGAACTTACTAAGATCTGAAGCTCAGTAAACTTTCTCAAGTCTAAGGCCAAATATCCTGCATGTGAATATAGTTGGGGGGTGTTGTATGAGGTTACTGTTAAAAAAGGAGGGGTCAGGTATTTCAGATTGAGATGCAACTCCTGTAAGAGCAAGCCTGAAAGTATTTAACTTTAAACCATATTTAAATCAAAAGAAATTTCATAACAGTGCTTACGTGTTTGTATCATTTATTTATGATATTTCCCCTCCATGTCTCCATAGCTGGCCTGTCAGTAGTAAGTAGAACTCATCACACACATCAAACACTGTTCATTAATAGGCCAGTGTTCATTATAATCAGAATTTAATTCCTTTTTATTTACTGGTCCTAAAAGCACAGATAAGTGGGTTGTCTATCCCAGTGCTAGAGAAGAGCTTTCCTTTGTAGAAATTCTTATATACATCTATGAACCAAAATCTCCTCTCCTCTCTTCAGTAATTTCAATCACAGGCTTTCCCTCTCTGTTTGGCTTGCTAAATAGGATTATCATCATTAGCCTCTTAGCATATTCCTTGCCCTCTCTCCTTCTATACATGCATTACTGCTTCCTTTACTGCTTTGATTTCTCTCATTTTCAGATCCATCTCCAAACAGATACTTTGGGGTCCATATAAGACACTCAGTTGTCAGGGTAGTTGGATAGATACTATGGTCCTCTTAAAACAAAGAAACAGCCTCTTCTTTTTAGTTATGGTGTTGCTGCAGCAGCAGGATTTACAAAATACACGCAAAAAACAAACACAGAAATTGTAAAAACCAGCTTGCAAGAAGAATGCAGTCAGATTTTAGGAAAAACAGTGATTATTCAGTCTTCCATGTAATTCCCAACAGTGTGGGAAGGAAACAATCCAGATTATTGAATGCTTCTTCACAGACTCCTGATTAGGAGAGAAGAAAAATCTACCAATTTCTGTGCAAACAGTTATTCATTGATCTTCTCTTATTGGATACTTTCCTAATTCAAAGATTTGGGGACCCAGTCAGGCAAGTGACCTGCTATCATGTGAATCAGAGACCATCTGCACACTCCAAATAAAAAGACGACAAACCTTGGGGTGTCTAAAACACACAGATGTCCTCTGCACAGATGAAGCATGGTCCCATCTATTCAGAAAACACTTAACATCATTAATACAACATAGAATTGGTTGATGAGAGAGCTGCAAAGAAAACAAAGGACTACACTGTTTACAATGGCCTGAGCAGTTCTGCTTTTGAAAGAGACTGATTTAACTGAGTTTGGCAGCAGGAGCATTATGATCAGACTGACTAGAATTTTTCTTATGTTGCTTTTTAATGAGATTAGTTGAGCAAAAAGAACAGCAGGTATGAAGCTATACTTGATCTTTATGGAAATATACAGAATACATTTTGCGCTTCTCCACCAGAGAACGGTCAATTCCAATTGGTGCCAATGTTTTGTGTGGAATTGTTTGGTGGTGTCTCAGGTAGAGTCTCTAAGGGAATCTGTAAAATAAAAAATGTTTTAAACACAGTGTGGTAGTTTATGGGAATAAAATATGTGGACTGATTATAATGCAGGGATTTATTCAAGATCCTTTATTCTTGTGTTGTTTAGGGATGCTTTGTGTGAAGGTTTGGTGTCTTTCCTAGCATAAATCCAATCTCAGTCTCAGAATTCTCTGAAATGGCTAGATATACGTTTAATTTCTCCTTAGTGATTCTTGTATCTGTAATCAGGTGAGAATAAAGATGCAATTTTAAGTCCAATATCTTCCAAGGGTAAGCAGTTCTAACAGGTAAGGTTATTGCTGTATGACACTGCTGTTTTCTGAGTGGCAGAAAACAGAGTCAAGCTCTGGGGGAGAAGGAAAGCCCAGCAACCCCCGGGAATCCCCCCGGCGTCCGGGCGTTCGTGGCTGGAGGGGCCACAGTGTCACAGTCACGCCCTAGAGCAGCTTTTCAAACCAGCAGCCGAGGGGCAGCGCCCGTTCCCCGGCGGGGCTGCTCTCCCGGGCCGGGCCGGGCTGTGTGCCGGCGGGCGGGGGCCGCGGGGGCTCGGCCGGGGCGCTCCGGCCAGGAGGCACTCGGTTGCACAACGAGCCTCGTACCGGCTGGGGCAGCTCTTCCTCCGCCCTCCCTCCTCCTCCTCCTCCTCATTTATTTATTTCATTTATTTTATTGCATTTATTTATTTATATTCACCGGAATAATAAAAACGAGAAAATCCGAGCGCTGCTTTTGGCTGCTCTCCACCAACCTGTCAGTGACGCAAGCGGAGACTACTTAAAGGCAGATTAGCGGCAGCAAGACATTAAAAGCCAACCTTCCTCCCTCCACGCCGCGGGTCCGCCGCGCCGCGCCGCGCCACGAGCCGAGCGGGCCGGGCCGGTGGCGGCCGCCGCGGGGCCCCGAGCCCAGCCCAGCCCAGCCCAGCCGAGCCCAGCCCAGCCCAGCCCAGCCGGGAGTCCTCGTCAGAGCTGCCGCCTCCAGCCGCCTTCCCGCCACCGGACTGCGGGCGGTAGAGAGGGGTTGCTCTTTTGTTTGTTTTTCCTCCCCCTGAAAAAAAAAAACCAAACCAAAACAACAAACAACAAAAAAACCAAACCAAAAAGGAGGGCGGGGGGAAGGAAGGCAGAAGTGAAGAGATCCCCTCCGCTTGCCAAAGTCTTTGTCTCCGGATGAACAGCGATGGGGGAATGGACTATTCTAGAGAGGCTACTGGAAGCTGCCGTGCAGCAGCATTCTACTATGATAGGGAGGTAAGGGCTGCGGGGGCGCTACGGGGGGACGGGGGGATCCCCTGCTGCCCGAGCGGGCCGGCCGGCGGCAGGCGGCGGGTCCCGGCCGTGCGGAGCTCCCTTCGCGCGGGGCTCCTGCGGGGCGCGCCTTGAGTGCGTGCGTGCGTGTGTGTGCGCGCGGCGCCGGGCACCCGGGCGCGGGGACACCGCAAACGCCGCCGCCCTTGTCCCCGAGGAGCCACGGGGCAGCGGGCGGCCATCGGGGAGACCCCGCCGCCACCGGGGTCCCGCGGCCGGAGCAGCCCCGTGCCGCGCCCTGCCGCGCTTCCAGGGGCTCTAGCGGCCCCTGTGATCGCGTTTTCTCCAAAGGGAGGTCGGGGCGGGGGGCAGCGCTGCCCGCCGCCCCAGATTTGTGACAGCGGCGGATCCGCACGGCCGCACATGGCCGCGCCGAGGCGATGCCGCGCAGGGTGCGCGCCTCCTGCGCGGGAGCGGGGCCGCCGGCGGCGGTGGCTGGTGCCGGGCCGGCGGCGGGAGCCGGGCCGGGGCGGCGGCGGCCCGGGGCCCGGTCAGCACTGGACAGCTCCCGGCCGCGGCGGCGGCGGCGGCGGCGGCGCGCACTGACGGGCTTCTCTGTTCCAGGATCCTGCTGACGGTGGTGGTGATCTTCAGGATACTCATTGTGGCCATTGTAGGGGAGACGGTGTACGATGACGAGCAAACGATGTTTGTCTGTAACACGCTGCAGCCAGGCTGCAACCAGGCTTGTTACGACCAGGCTTTCCCTATTTCGCATATAAGGTACTGGGTGTTCCAGATCATCATGGTGTGCACTCCCAGCCTTTGCTTCATAACGTACTCCGTTCACCAGTCTGCTAAGCAGAGGGAACGGAGGTACTCCACTGTCTTCCTCACCTTGGAGAGGGACCAGGATTCAATGAAGCGTGAGGACAGTAAGAAAATCAAGAACACGATTGTCAATGGGGTGCTGCAGAACACTGAGAACTCCACCAAAGAGGCAGAACCAGACTGCTTAGAAGTGAAGGAAATCCCCAACCCTGCTATCAGAACTACAAAGTCAAAGATGAGGAGGCAAGAAGGCATTTCTCGATTTTATATCATCCAAGTGGTCTTTCGAAATGCCCTAGAGATTGGATTCTTAGTGGGACAGTATTTTCTGTATGGATTCAATGTCCCTTCCATGTACGAATGTGACAGATACCCTTGCATTAAAGAGGTAGAGTGCTATGTCTCTAGACCCACTGAGAAGACTGTATTCTTGGTATTCATGTTTGCTGTCAGTGGGATTTGTGTGGTGCTCAATTTGGCAGAACTGAACCACTTGGGCTGGAGAAAGATCAAAATGGCAGTGAGAGGAGTACAGGCAAAAAGGAAATCCATATACGAAATCAGAAATAAGGACCTGCCAAGAATGAGCATGCCTAACTTTGGCAGGACTCAGTCAAGTGACTCAGCTTATGTGTGAGGCTGTGACAGAACTGAAACACTGTGCCAGGTGGAACAGACCCAGACACCATTAGAGAAAGGTACATTGCTTAGGCAAGCATTTTATCAAACCACCAAGAAAGCCATTAAGGTATTGGATCTGCACTTACTGAACTAGCTGCAAAATGCAGTGCTATGTAAAAGACTGAAAAAACAGCTATAAAACCATGCTTGATCTAGCCTTACAGCACAGCTACTATTATTCCTACTTTTCTTTCTAATGATTGGGTGTTATCTGTCGGTGGAACAGCTTTTTGGTCGTCATTAGGTTAAGTTTACAGTTTGGACTGTCTGACTAATTGTTGTAAACGTGTAGAATGTTCATATTAAAAATCTGCAAGGATACTCTATATGGGGTGGGATGGGGTGGGGGAAACTGTTGCAATATGCAGATGTAAGCATGTTTTAGAAGGAGGGTAATTGCACTGTAAGGAACCTGACCACAGCTCAATCAGGATATCTGCGTTCACCTGTCTCACAGATGTCTTATATTATTTTGCTTGTCTAAATCACAGATTTTATCCCTGGTGTGTATTGCTAGCTATTTTCTATCATAGTTTGTGCATCAATTAGTTACGCTGAACAATAAATGCTGAATATAATTTTGCCATTTTTTTTGTTTGCCTGTCCTCACACACACACCAGAGACCTTAATCATCTTACGTTAGTTGTGATCTGCAAAAGATATCAGTACATTTCAGTTCATTCCCTAATATGTGCATGAATAAGATGGAGTTGGTTCATGCCAGCCAAGTTATGTATTTACCTACAATTACCTATGATGACACGCATACCAAAGGAACAGAGTTCATTGCTTTTAACTGTGAATATATCACCTTCTCTCTGCTCTTATTTATATAAGTGCCATACTTGAAACATCTAACTCTGTACTTAGTCAAAAGGTTGTCTTGGGATACCAGCTGGAATAAAATGATTTTATACTCTCCTTTGTTCATTTTATGCTTTTTTTTAGTCATTGCAATGGTGTAAAAAGCAGCTAAAATCTCTATTGATAAATAAAGTACTCGCCTTTTTTTGTAAGCCAGAGAGATTTGCTCTTCTTTATTATTGTATACAATTGTAAAAACATACAGGGTCAAAATAATTGACTTACAACAATTATTCTTCAGGGTTTAAAGTGTCTCATTGGTATTCTAAACTCTAAGTGACAAAACCTAGGAAAACAGGACTATTCATTATGTCTGTTTTCCTCCTTAAGCAAGCTTTCTCTGCCTTTAAAGCCTGATCCAAAGCCCACTGACACTAACAGCCTTCTTTCTGCTGACACTAAGGGCAACGCAGCTGGCTGCCAAGGTCACTCTGAGAAGAGCCAGAGTACATTTACCTGTAAGTGAAACAACTGCAGCTTTCCATCAGGGAATCCAAATAGTAACCTCAGCTTTTCTGCCTTACAGCTGGTTCAAGAAATACGCTGTTCATGTCCCGTCAACTTACTTGGTAAGGCACTGAGGCAGTCACAAATAAATATCTGTTAACAGCAAGCATTTTAATATAGGATAATAAGTTTTTCTTAAGGACCTTATTGAATTCCCACTGAATTCAACAGAAAATAGCCCACTGGCAACAGCAGGAGTTGGATCAGGACTAAAAAAACATACAAGTGCATTCCTAACTAAATATTATCTGCCCTTGAAAGACAAGGGCCAAAATGGTGCTGGAAAATTTGAGGATAGTTTATAATATAAGAAGGAGACAGGGGCTCAGAGTCACAAACGGCCTTTTGATTGTATTTTATTTCAAGCCTAAAAATGGATTTTATTGTATTTTGGCTTGGAGATAATGCATATAAATTTTTGCCTCTTGGCTTACAGTAAATACCTTAATGTTTCATTCTTGTGGTTTGCCAGCATTGTAATTTAAAAAAATGTCGATTAATTCTTAGATAGTGTATTCATTATCACTTTCATCTGTGTTTTTTTTTTCTTCCACTGTGAAACATAAAAAGACTTTGAGATGTGTCATGTTTTTAAAGATTTTTGAAGTAGTTTTCCTTATGTATAAAATGAACAGGTTTTCCAACTTGATTATAGACACCTATAAAGATGGATTTCTCAAGTGATTCTCTGTGATATAAATGCACACTGATATTGCTAGTTGACTGCATGCTCACTGGAAAACTGCATGTTATTTTTAGAAGGACAACATGGCAGCTAAAATCTCCATCTGCAATATAACAAGCTTCTGAAGATTATTATTTAACACACAAATCCAAGTCTGATTTTCATTTTACACAGTCCTGGGATGGTTTGCAAAATCTCCTTTTGAATAGATATTGAAGGGAAAAATGTTGTTTGACAGTCAAAGGCATTGTTTTAATGTTGAAGACATGGGAGATTGTGTGCAAAGGGCTTGATCCAGTGCCAATTGAAGTTGAAGGAAAAAACTCATACTGAATTCACTGAGCTTTGCTTCAGGTTCAGCATAATTTCCTGTTACGAATAAGCCCTAATGCAAGTTATTTCCAGTGGCTGCATAGCGGTATTTTGTCAAACTCTAGTGAAGGTGCATGCCTTGGTAGCTGTAAGATTTTAATACCTTAGAAATCTTTAGATAAGACCAAGAAAGGATCTGTTTATAATAGTCAGTGCCAGTGACTCTGTCCCTTCCATTATTTTATGCAGTTGCACATTTTGTACTACAGTAAGTTGGGATTCTTTAGAATTTTCCTGAGAGAAATATATAAGGAAATGCAAATGTTAATTTATGCAACGGGATCAGTGATAAAGTAGGCAAAGACTCGTATTTTGATCAACAGAAATGCCATCCTCCTTATTTACACTAAATAGAATAAGGCTTTTCATATTTTGGAAGAGAAATTAAATGGTGTCAAGAGATCAATTGTTATAACCTTCCGTTTGAATTGTTATTTTTCATTTCTCACCAACTACTTATTTGTCATGGAAAAGAGAAATATCACAAACACTTTTTTTGTCAATGTATCACATGAGAGTCATATGATTAATGCTAATGGATTGTTTGCATGAAAGCTGACTATTCATTTACAGAATAAACGCTTTAAAATTGTCACAGCAATGGAAAAGTGTGTTAAGTGAACAGAACTGAGTGAACATGAAGCTGATGGGCACATTAGTGGCCACTTAGGTCTTGCTCCTGCCTTGATGAAATTAATTAGTCTTGCCATTGACATCTATGGAAGAATCAAACGTTAAATATGAAAATTGAGTTCATGTTTGTTTTATTCATTCTATACCCTGTTTTGTACTAGTGGACAGTATTGTATGTCATCATACGTGCAAACAAAAATTATGTTCACTAAGCTCTTATAGAAAACTGCAATAGAATTTAATACACTATTGGTTCCATGGAATTTTAAAATTTACATAAAATAATGATATTATTTCATTTTTACATAGGCTTGATCTTGTGCTTCTTTAACCTCTGTGAATTTCAAAAACTATTTACATAGGGGTTTAGAAACATTTCACTAGGTATATATACGTTGCAATGAGATTTTATAAAAAGATTTTTAAAAAATTAGGAATTTTTTTTTATAATGAAAACTAGCTACATTTTTACATGGGGAAGCTGAGTTGACTCTTCCCATAAATAGTTCCATTTTAGAGACCATTGACTTTGAAGAAATATAAGGGTTTTCATCTTTCTTAAGGAAAATCTGAAGAACGACGAGATCAACTGAGATGAATGAATCACAGAAGTGGTGAGATGGATTTTAGTTTGTTTTACGCTAGAGAAGTCAGAAACACTGCTATGTAGAACCATAGGAAAAGATGCACATGAAAGGTTAAATGTGAGGAAGAATTCTTTTCATCCCCATCTAAAAGAATACATTTCTTATAGGGCCAGAGGATGGACCAGGCGGACATTGTCCTTGCATCCTTCTGGCTTTATTTTGTTTGAATATAAATGTTCCACCTTGCTCCTTCAGTGAAACAGGTTGGAGGCTTTTGTTTGGTGTACAAGTATAGAAATAGGAAAAAAAAATTGAGACGTATGAGGAGGAAACAGGCAAAGGTTTTCCTCATTTAGGGTCTGGTCTTATTCTTCATGAATTCAATGACGTGACTTTGTTTTCTGTGGGACCAAGTCAATTCCCAGCTGGGGGAAAACTCAGTTCCACTATTTCATGAGATTAACAGGAGAGATTACACTATTTCTGTATTGCATGCTCATCCCTGGACATTTTGGGATACTTCTCCCAGAAATTCTATTTTATTGTAAGCTTTCAGAAAACATAGTAGGTTAGTATCAGCTACTAACACCAGATTCTAAACCCCACCGTCCTCTTGATGAAACTGTGATAATATCTCTGTGAAGAAAAATTTCACTAGGAAGTGCTTCATATTATGTCTATTAAAACATACTAAAGAAGTCAATCAGGAGTCAGCAGCCCATGAAATAAGTGCAGATATGGAGAATTCCATAGCACTGCATTAATAATAAACCATACATATACATGTATATATATAAATAGCTAAATATATGCAAGATTGTTAAAAGAATTCTACCTAAATTATATTACTCTTACAGATTGAATTTCAGAGATGGATACAGAAGAAGTCACATATCCAGAGACAGTTAAAAACTGTGCAATTAATGCACAGGCATGTATTCTTACAACTATGTGCTGTGACCTGACCAGATATTTAACATGCAAAAAACCCAACAATTGCCCTTTTCCTTTCTGGAGGTATAAGCTATACTAATTGCTTTAGCAAGTTTAGCTGAGCAGTTGTGTATCTAAGTTATAGCTAATGAGAGGTTTGCCTTCGTTGCATTAAAAGCTATCAGCTGTTTCCTAGTAGTGACTGAAATACAGGATGAATCTTATCTCTAGCTTGTGGAAACCCACATATACAATGACTCTCAAAGTGAGAATCTCCCCTATATTCAACAGAATGTGAAAGTAAGGTAATTTTTTACTAATCTACCTTTTTTTGTTATGTGGTGTGGCTAAAAAGGACAGAGAAAGGTTACCAGTACCTGGAGAATAATTAATACATCCTACAGTGATTAAGCAATTCTGGACTTTTAGTTTCCTTCACTGAAAACAGCATTTGCTGAATATGATTTCTCTATAAATATATGTCATGGTACATAATTAACTGCAACACTCATTTTTTAAATATTTTGTTAACTTTCTGATGCAATCATGACCAATGTTTTCTTTTTTTTTTTTTTTTCCAGAGAAAGATCAAAAGATTTCTCGTTGAAATTGTCTCAGTCTACATTTTTTTAAAAGTGTTATTAATAGCTAATTCTATATTTTAAATCTGTAAACAAAATATTATTTTGGGGGAGTGCTAAAGTAAATAATTATTTGCACCAGTAAAGCTGCATTGCCTCTGGAAGAGATGGTTTCCTTTTCAATGACAAGCTTTATTTGTCAAATCTGTAAGGGTTTTTTTTGGAAAAATTAACATTGAGCTGGGATTTTATAGCATATTAGAATTACATGCTGTGAGGAGATAAGATTAAGGAAGCATATATAACAGCAAAATTGGGGAAAAAGTAAGGATTTGTAGGTATTAAGGAAAAACAGGTGGGCTATGGACTTACTTTTCTCTACTTATTATGCAGTTTAAGGATAAAAGCATGTTCAGAACACATTCATGAGCAAATATACAAGATTCCTTGCATTATGTCTTATGTAAGCAAAACAGTTCTAGAAATTATTTACAAATATTTTCCAGATTTTCTCTGAAGACCCTAAATGGCACATTACACTGTCCAAAGCCATCATGAATACTAATATCCCTAGCTTCACCCCTAGCTTTAGTAAATTTAACATATCCGGAGGTTTTTTGAAATGCACCACATTCTTCACCACTGGTCTGCAATTAAAACCATTTTGCCATCAGAAAATTTGCCCATCAGAAAACAGACGGTACTTGACATGGATATCTAGCAGACTTAGATGGAGCAATCAGACTTAAAGCTTCACATTCAAGGGTGACTTGTGGTGAACATGTGTTGTGAATGGAGTTACTGCATTGTTAGAACTTAAATATAAAGGGCCTTTCACATTTGCACTGCATGTGATGTACTAGAGATTCAGGTGTTTTGAAAAAAGATAACATCCATAGGAATTTCTTTACTTTCTCCTTTGAAAAAAGAAAACAAAACCTGCTCTAGTAATGTACTTTGTGTAAGAATGTGTATAATTCTATATATGTACAGCTTCTCAGAGGGAAGAGTCCACATCTGACATTCTTAAATGCCGACAAGCAAGTGTACTTGAGCAATATTTAGTTTACATATATAGAAAGATAATGTGTTCAGCTCTTTACCACCATTTTCTCACATGCAAGTGGGAATATAATTCATAAGAGCAAGAAAATAATTTGTTGTATCTGCTGTATATTTGTAGTAATTTCCCCAAAGTGAAACACATCATATTTCTACCTCTTGAAACTATTGAGGTTTCTCCATTTATAAAAGGGGTAGAAAACATTTCTAAAAAAGATTTAACATTTTTACATTAATGTCACAGGTTCTTTCTGTGTTTTTTTGGTGGTTTTTGTTTTTTGTTTTTGTTTTTTTTTTTTTTTTTCTTCTGTGTGGTGTATTCTTCAGTTAGATATTCTGGTTATTATTTGGATTGTGTCTCCAGAGATGTGTAATTTTTCTGTTTTTCTTTTTTAATGATCATAATTAACTGAGATTCTGCACATATTTTAAGGTATTGTAATTCTTAAATAGTGTCAGCAAACATAGTCAGTTTTTTTGAGGCAGCCAATTATGTATCATTGGAATCGTAGGTTTCGGTAAACAAACAAACAAACAAACAATCAAAACCCAAAAAAAACCCCAAAACTGAAGGTTTTTACTTCTCACTTTAATTATTACTACATTTTAAGAAATTATGTCTCCTGCATTTATTCATGTAATTTGTATGTAAGTGGAGAGTGAAGATTTTCTCTGCCTTCAGCTATGTGGTGTGCATCTCAGATTTTGGCTTACTTTTAGACCAGTAAGATCAGAGTGTATGAACAACCAAGGGAATCACAATGTTTAGCAGGACACATTAAAAAAATAAGTTAATTTTAGAGTGACATTGGTCTTATAAATAACATACACTAAATGAAATCAGTCTTTATGGTTTAATCACCCATAAATGAATAGATACCATTGTATATTACCTGCAGTCTTACTAACAAAAAGGCAGTGTTAGGTACTACTGAGAGAGTTTTGTTTTAAAATCATTGATTTTTAAATTTCTCAAGTGGATGTTTAAAAATCCCTTAACATAATGCAAAGATTGGAATGCAATTGTGAAATTAGCCCATCTTCTTAAGTTACTGAAGCACAATACATCTGTGATGATCAAAGTCTGCTTTGCTTGTGTGCATGTACTCTTCAACTTTGCCTAGCTGGCAGTCAAAAGAGAAGGGGCTTTAACTGTATAGTGTTTATTACACGTGCAGTAAGAGCATAGACAGATAAAATATTTCTAGTATGATTTTTGAATTTGGCAGCATGACTCCTATTAACATTAATGGAGGTTGTACAGCTGAATCTTAGTGTAATAAGTAGAAAATATTCATCCCTGCTGTTTGCTCAACAACTTGACCTTTCTACTGTAAATTAATACAATATTTTGAATTCACTTTAAACTAATTAAACTTTGAGGTCTTCCTGTTCTCTTTCATGAAAACACATATCAGGGAGAAGCTAGCTTGTCAGCATGAGCATATGGTTATCTAAATTTAGCCTATTTTATTGAAAAGGTGTCAAATTCGATACATTGAAACTGTCACACCATTGGAATAGCAGCTTACACTTTGCAGTATTACAGGGTTTATAGTGATACTCTGTGCCAAAGAGCTATGCAGCACTGGATATTTTATTCCTCTCAGTACTGAAAAGCCTATGAATTCCTTCCCCGTTTGTTTCAATGACCTTCTGCTTTGATAAAAGAGAAGAAAAGGAATCATGCCAATAGCATGGTCAGGAGGTCTGGCTATGTTAAGGTCCCTGACCATGCCACCTCCTTAGCAAATGTGTGAGCTTCTGAAACAAGAATATAAAAATGGAACTGTGTTTAGACTGTCAATCCCAGTCAAACAGGACTTCTGCTCAGAAGCTTCCCCCGTTACTTTACTATAAGACTATGAATGATACTATAGGGCTGTGACGGCTACCGTAAGGCTGCAGCACTCCTGTGTGCAAATATTTAAATGTAATTAGCACCTGAGTGGCCACTCATTGAGTGCCTGTCTTGAAGATACTGTATGGCTTGCACACCTGTTAAAAAGAGCTAAGCCCCCTAATTTTTTTTTGGCCAGCATCACTCCATGCAACTACCCACCAAAGGTAAAACTCCCATTCAATCAACTGTGTTTTCTGAAAGTTTATCCTAGGACAGTGGATCATATTCTCGCAGGAAATAAAAAACACAAAACTGGCTCCAGTCTGTTCAGCAGCATAAGCAAAAACACAGGAGAGAGAGAGGACAGGAAGGGCTGGCTTTGCCAGTTTTCTGCTGCTAAGGAGAAGTGCGGAAGGAAAGCTGTGATTACTGCTTGTCCTTGCCTTCACCCCGTCCTCACTTCTCGGAAGCGGCTGTCACCTTGCATATGCAGCCGTTCCCTGGACCCAGAAGCTGTGGCGAGCTCTGTGGTTGTGCCTGTTGTTCTGTCCTGCCTGCTGGTGTTTTTGTAGGGACTGTAATGGGCCCAACAACTGAAAGACCCTGGCAGTTGGTAGTTCTTGCTTGTCCAGGGGTGGCTTCATTGTTCTTCAGCAAGACATCAAGCATTTTTCTTGTGCAAGACAGCTGCCTGTAATATCATGCCCAAGGCAACTCTTGATAATTCATTCATTCAATCCATAGTGCAAAAAAAGGGTTTAATAAACACGAGAGTTATTTTATGAAATTAGGGCTGTAATTTCTCCGTTGCTAAGAGATATACACAACAAAATTTTTTATGTTGGATCATTCATCCAGAAATGTTGACTCATTACAGAACTAATGCATATGTGAAGTTGAATTCTACCTAAGAAAGTGTAAGGGTATTTCTGTCAATGCCAATTAGAACTCCTTAGACTTATCGAAAAAGAACATCATGTGACATGCGAATTAGAGTGAAGAGCAAAACAAATAATGGCAATGTTTTCTAAAAAGCTCCTTTAAGATAAAACACTACATATAAAGAAGATCTTCCTTCTTTACTGCTGATGAGCATAATATGCAATAATCCCCTTGCAAATATTTTTAATACTTTTTATAACACCTTCTGGCACTCAGCATACTCAGAGCTCTAGGATAGTCCAACACTGAAGATGAACATACTTGAATACATAAATATCTTCAAGTGAAAAAAGATAAAGTTCAAAAAGTCTTTCAAAGAAGAAATATAAAGTTGACTCTACTCTCCAGAAATAACTTGAACTGTTTTTTAAAACAGAATTTATCAAGAGAAATTTTAAACCACTGCCAGGATAGACTAACTTAAATTTTCTAAAGAACTGGGGGAATGACTTAGAATGTTGACTAAAACCTATTTAACATATCATTAGGTGAATATGTATTTTGCTGGATTCCACAGCCCTGAGACAGGCGAGGCTGCTGCAACTCCATGCCCCAGGTCCACACAGTAGTGAGACTGAGCATGTATTCCCAGTAGGCACACACGCACAATGCACACGTGTGCATCACATATATATATGGCTGACCACACAGATCAGACAGACACACAGAGCACTCATGAGGATCTCATCCCGTTCCCCTCTCTGGCTGTGCAGGTTGGAAGTACACTAGTGGAAATATGTATAAACGCATGTACAGCGTGGATCTCTCCAGCAGCTGGGCTCAGACTCTTGGTCTGCCCAGCAGCTGTCCCTGGATCCCATTCTCCCCAGTTTCTGTCACCTGGACATATGAGACCCCTGAGGCTGCAGCCCCACTCCAGTTGCTGGTGCAGACCCCACACTCACACAGATAGACACATGCACATGTACACACACCCAAAGCTGGCCTGGACTCCCCTGGTCCCCAGTAGTCAACCCCTTTATGGTCCTGTCCCTTAGAGACACACACACACACACTGGCAGGTCTCACCCCTAGAGACGCCCAGAGCCCACAGTCTCTCCAGCAGCAGGCTGGGACTCCCTAGCCCCTCTGATAGCCAGCTCCTGGTGTGATCTCAGCCTTAGAGACACACACCCACCCGCTCCCACCAACTCCTCGGCTACTTCACCCACTCCCTAGCTAGTTTGGCTTGATCTTCACTTGTGTTCACACACTCGCATTTGTTCCAGTTGCTGGCAGCTGGGCCTCTGAGTCCCGGTCCCAGTCCTGTGGCTGGCACTAGGTTCCACTCACTCAGGTCTCTCCAGTCACCACCACCCAGGCACACAAGCCCCCGACCCATGGTCTGACTCCAGTTGCTGGCACCCACACCCCCATACAGACACACTCAGTAGAGAGCCTCTCATCCAGGAAAGAGTTAGAGAGGCCTTTAAAAAGATAGGACAGACTGAGCTGGTCAGGTGCAGGGCATGGCCAGACAGGCATGCCGACCAGGACACTACACCTGACTGCCCCTTTTGTCTCCCCTTATCCTCACACTTGTTCCTCCCCAAGTCATCTAGATCCCTTCCTTTCCCCACCTTTGGTTTGTCCCATAAACATCGCAGAATAAATCTTGAAATGCACTTCCCCTGCATCCCACCATATCCCTAGGCAGTCCCACCCCCCGCCCTCAGTTGGGGCAAAACCATCAAAAGGTGCGCCAGGCTTAGCTCATCTTGATAGGCTTAATACCCAGATTCTGGTGCTGAGGCTGTCCTGAGCCAGCCCTGGAAGGGGCCTAGACAGGGTAGCCCTTCCTTTGAGTCTTTAACTTGGATTCTCTCCTTGTTTTTGTACTCCTGTACTTCTCTGGGCTTGTGGAGATGGGCCTCTATGGGCTGATGGCTTTTGTGATGGGTGTGGCAGTAACTGGGCAGGATATTATTTAGGTCCCCCCCACCTGCCATTGTCTCTCTGTCTTCTTTTGTGGGTGTGCAGATTAGCTTTGATCACATAAAAAATTTTTATCAGATATAGATGCGGCTTTTAGAAACTTTACTATTCTGTCAGAGCTTATAGCAGAAATGTATGACAGAAAAACTTCTAAAATCCCCTCAGCTGTATCTGTGTGAGATCCTGCAACTTATTTCAAACTGCTGAAGAAGGAGTTTTAACTAACATGGTAAGCTTTGTAAAGAAGCAGCTGAGCTGTGCAAATATGGAAGGGTTTTTTTGCATGTTTTGCAGGGGTAGTCAATCACTTTTTGTCATTTCCTTCCTCAACTAGGTGAAAGTATTTCACAGTAACTTGAGTGAAAGTTGGCTTCACATTTGTTAAGGCATTCAGTCCTGACAAGTCTCCTGCAGAGAAGAGGAACTGAGAGCCGGGGCCAGTGACTTCTTAAACCATCTCAGCTGGTTCTTCTGCAATATCTGTCAGCACCCTTAGATCCAATTCTCAGTCAGCAAAGCAGCTTCTGTCCTTCAATGGCATGTGCTAAATTGCTTTCCTGGATTGAGACATTAAGCTCTATGGCCAAATCAACAGGAAGAATGCTATGGCTTCTGTAAAGGCAGGAGGATTTCTGAGAATTTAGGGTCATTTAAGTCTAAAGTTTTCATCTTAAAGATGAAAAAGTTACCCTTTTCTCTATAGTATGTTTTCCATTATTTTATTCTTATTGACAACTATGTTATTAATAGTACATAGTAAAAACTTAAAATCTGGAAAATTTTGACCATCTCTGATTTACACCATAAAAACATGAAGGGATAGATAGGCCTGTCTTGTTGCTTTTGTTCTGATTTCATTCAGTTTATTAATCTAGTTAGTTCAAATGATAGACTATCTCAGCCCTTACTCTTGTAACTCAGTCCCTATTCTTCAGCTCGATGGCTGTTGACAGGCACAGAAGAAAGTATTTCAGAACATATAAAATGCCTCTCATAAATGTTCTGTTAGAACCCCAGCAATCGTCTACTTGAATAATTCTTCACTGTTTTATTACAGATGGCAGGTCTGAGTTTACTTTGAAACAGACAGCAGCTCACTGCCTGCCTTCTTGCAAAGACAGTGCAGTAAGTGTAGCACGCACAGAACAAATATGAAGACATAAACACCTGAATGAAAAAGAATGTGCAGAAATGTTTGCAGTATAGGTTGTCCATTGTGGTCTGGACACCTTTCACCAGTGTACAGAGGGAGTAACTCCATGGAGACTTGTAGACTCAGTGCAGACTCACATTTTCACCATGTCAAGTGAGAACCAAGTCTAGCACTGTTTTTACAACTAAGCAATGTCATAAAAATATAATTCAGATTAAATTTATTCTATTGTGAAATTGTTACAACTTTATGTCAATATAAACTCTATGACACTTCAAAATGAATATGACAGCTGTCTTTTTTTATTCCGGTCACATTTTTGGTCAGCTTGCTAGTTCCCCATTAAACTCACATATGTGTCAAAATGTTTGTATATATTGTGAAGATCTGAGGTTGTATTGACTCCCTCTGTGTTTAAGCTGCCCTGTCAATCCTTACAAAAGGAAACATTATGAAAGATCCTTTTCTTTGCACAGGCATCTTAGCCCTTCCCTTCCATGTGGACAGTTCTTTGATAGCTGCTTAGCCACAGGCTTATTTTGACTTCACTCAGGTGACTTTAAAAGCTAATGACAGAAACACTTGTTAAGAAAAGTGAGTGGCTCAGCCCCATGGCACAGCAGAACATCTTGTTATCATAGTGAGAGAAAATTCAGTCACCTTTATTTAAGGGTTATATCGCACAACGACTTGTGTTAAATTTAGCAGTTATTCTTATTTACAGTTATTCCACTGACCTGACTATACTCTGAGGAAATGTACACATGTCTATAAGCTGTCTCCTCCTTCTACCCCTTGCTGTCACTCGCTCACTATGAGGAGTATTTCCATGCTGCAGCTGCACAGGTATGCTCAGACACTGTTATGAGCCTGGTCGTGGTGTCAGGGAACACACAGCGCTGTTAATGTCTGCTGAGTGCCATCCTCCTGAGGCTCAATGGCCTTGGTTTAAATGAACCTGCTTTCATTATACTCCACTGCGGGCAATTTAGGGACTGTATCCTCTGTAGTCTGTGGGTTTTCCATGAACCTTTGGATTTTGGTGGATTTCCTTTTTTTTTTTTTTTTTTTGTCATAAAGAGGGAAATGTTGAAGCAAAGCCCTTTTTTTCCCCCTGTTATTAAAAGCCAGTGACAGACCAAGAGGTCTCAACTGAAGTTTTATGAAAAATGTATTGCATGTTATATTACAATGGAAGCTAAAATAATAATAAGCTCAAATATGGATGTTTCTTTATTGTAGCAACCCTTAGGTGCTTCTGTAAGGTTTATTCTCTTCATTTCCTTCCTTCAATGTATGGGACTGTGGTTGCTTGTTTTTCAAACACAGCTTTTTTCATGGACTATCTTTTGAGAGCTTATGTACAAGTAGCAGTCTGTGGATAACAGATTGGGGAAAAAAAAGGCAGAGATAACTTACACAACACCAGTAAAATCATTGGCAGGGTCCAGAATAAAGCTTACAGGAAAACCCAAGGCCTAGTAAGTAATTTTAAAAGTCAGTATCTCACTCTATGATTTCTAGTGTTCTGCTCTTAACAGTGGGCGACCCCTTCTTTTTAGTAATTAAGAAGCTATTCAAGCATCTGTTTGTATCTATTTGTTAGCTGATACATCACATACATTACATATCACATATTTAGTCACATAGATCTAGGTCATTAACTTTAAGTAACTCAGCTTTTTCAGGTTCATTATTGTTCACCTTTGTAGCTCATACATGAGCTACACTACTAAATCACATCATTACTAAATCACATCAATGTAATTCAAAGTCTTCTCCTACCTGACATCCCTGTAACAAAACACAATGACCAAAATACTACCCTTGGTGCTTCTGAGCAGCTGAAAGCTGTTTGAGAGAGATTTTTAGCTAATTGGTCCAAAAATTCCCTAAGGCTGTTTACCAAGTTAAACTCTTATATTAAAAACTGCTGCTCTGAATTAGTTTATTCAAGTTAAGAGCTTGTAATTAAATGGATTTCACACATACTTCCTCCACCCTGTCTTAAAGTGCTGCAGAAAAAGGAGTAAACTGAAAACAAAATAGCGTCATTTCTTTCAAATTTGAGCTCCATCCTTTTTGCTTACAGAAGTGTTTATGACTTTACAGATACCCTGGAAAAATAAAGCGAGATCTAAGAGTGAATTAAGCCTGTACATCTGTGAAAGGGCAAGAGAGAGAGACAGGGAGCACTTCTTGTGCAGGATTAGCTGCAGTAGAGGATTGTCAGCTCATCTCAGGTCAGGGACTGCGCACAGTTCAAAGCCTGACAGCCACCTGGAAGTCCTGCTATCAACACGTAGATGGTTAGAAGAAACTTTGGATTGGGAAGGAATGTTAAATTCCCTGAAAAGCAGGTAACATTGTTCATGTTCTTCCCACATGATGAAATTAGTGAAGCTTCCTATGGCCCTTCTGCATGGAGCCACCACTTGGTGCGCTTGAAGGTGTTACAATTTAGGACCCAGAACCTAGTCAGAAGTATGCCAGTTTGTGTCTGGAGGGCCTAAACCCTGTCTAAAACCCAAGACAAAAAGAAACATTTAGAATTTCAGTTCATTAATTGTCTCTAATCCTTTAAATCCAACCTGAGGATGCTTATAAGGTAGTAATGTGTAATACATCAGCTCTCCTGAGCAAAAACAAATGAATAGAAGTGAATCTCATTATGCAAAAGTCTTGAAGGTGAAATAACTGGGGATTCCAAAAATATTCTCCATATGTAGTGCTATGTCACCTTATGAGAGCTTGATATCAAGGGGAAAAGTGAGATACGCATCTGATTGCAGCCTTGTAGCTTCTGCAGAATTATTTGAGTGGATTACTATTTACCAGCTTTGCAAGTCCACTTTTTCTAAACACCAAATACAGTTTTGATCTTAGGGAGGAATGGATTGTAATCTTGAACTTGCTATCTTTATTTCCATGAAAAATGGATGTGCATATGAACTTGTACTGATTTCTTGTGAAAACTGCAATCAACTTTTTTTTTTTTTTAAATAAATTTTCATTTTTCATGGTGACTGCTCATTCAATCGAATATAGAGTCTTTCCTTATTAGTTTTTTCTGTTTGTTTGGGATTCAAATTCCAGGTACTTTCTGCACATTTGTTTGAAAGAAATTTAAAACTTCTTCCACTGGTAAAAAACGCTCATCAGCCTAGCCCATTCCACTAACCAGTTTGCTTAATTCATTGATTTGCCTTTAGAAAATTACAACCTTGTACCTGATCTGTTCTTACTTATTCTTCTGCTTAACTTAAAGAGATTGTTAAACGGTACTTTGGTGCAAGGTTAATTTCAATGACCAGCTTTACTACTATGGCTTGAGACTTAGCAAAGATAGTGTCAAATAATTACCGCTTTGTGTCACTTTCGTGACTATTTAGTGGATATCACATACAAACACAGATATATGATCAGTGCTGCTGCATTTCCACTCTTTACCTCTGAAGCAAATTTTTTTGGCTTGTCTATGTGGCACAAGTATGTAAATTCATAGCAGTTATCCTGACAGAATATCTGCTAGTAATATTTGTTAACCCTAACAATTCTATTTAGTCTGTGTGATTACCCTTATTTTTTTACAATGTTACTCTTACCTCTATTGCAGTGTCTCAACCAGTACATGCCATTTAATACTGCTGTTCAAGTTGTCCTTTAAACTGTCTGATTTCTTTCTTGTTTTTTGGTTTTTTTTTTTCCTTTTTTTGACAACTAACTGTGTCTGCCTGTGAAAGCAACATGAATGGTATTAGAACATTGCAGGTCTTTCAAATAAGGTGGTCTTGCTTATAAAATAACCATGGGATGCTATGAAGCTAGAATTTGATGAAAGCTGCAAATTAATTCACAAAGATTAACAGCTCTATGACATAAGCATCTAAGGCCAGACCAGGAAAAAAAATCCTGTGGAAATCTTACTTTTTGAGCTGATTGGAGAGAATCATCCTCTTTACGAAGAAACTTCTATGAATGTTCTTTATGACCTGTTTGACAAAAATCTAGCTTGTTTATATAAATACCTGTTTTGTTCTATCATTAATTGCAATAAAAGAGGTCAGAAACCAATGAAGGGAAGAACGGACAGCAGGCAACGAAGCAACAGTTCTAACAATAATTTGTTCTTTGGAAAAACCTTTGTTTATTGAAACTGTCCAGAGCACTAGGTAAAAGTTTCATTTGTTTGAATTTTAACTAGTGTCGGAGAAGAAATGTTGTTAGACCTATATTGCAGGAAAAAACAAGGAGAAGAGTATTGATGCATATCCTTAACATTAATAGAAAGTTAATTCTGATTTGCTAATCAAATCATATGAGGATAAAAATAGAAGACAATGCTCTACTATGTATATAAAATACTTATCACATTAAATGTAGCTGTTGTTCGCGTCTGATTATTCTGTGAACATTTACACCTGTACACCTGTATTCTGTGAATGTTTACACCTATTGACTTCCTGTTGCTTATGTATGTGTATCTTAGAGTAGAACTTGGTTCAGTGAGTTCATCTGCTGTCACATAAAGTAACCAGATTATTCTGATAGGAAAATCCACAGGGAGAAAGATGTATATATCTGTATGAATTAATTTAAGTACTGCAGGGTGGGATTTAATGATTAAACACACTCTGTTCTCTGGTAAAAAACAGGTACCAGATGGTACGTATAGCAAAATATATTTACTCTATACCTGTGGGTTTTGAAGTAAAATACAACCTTCCTAACATCTGGCATACCACCTAAGGACATCTGAAAGTGCACAAAGTGGACAGATATTATCAGATTACAGAAGGTTATGTTGAGTAGATTTCATCTGAATTTTGTATAGATAGTGCCATGAAATAGTTAGGAACATCAACAGCATACCAAAAAATATTACTTCCATGCACGCATTTTATATCTAATTTGTAGATTGCTGGCTGTGCAATACCAACTTTCTTAGAATAGCTACAAATGTCATATATAATTTATTCTGTAGTTTCCATTGCTAGACGGAAAAAGTACACTCAGTGTTATCTAAAAATGTGTTGACATGCTGGCTTATATATAAATAATAAATACTTTTGTACTATCTCCTAAGGGAGCTGTCAGAGAAGAAATCCAACAACAACCTACGGTATCTTTTCTTTTTCAGTAGGGTTGACATATACAACATTATTGTTCCAGTCCAACACAGGATCTGCATAAGTCTATATGCATCAGTAACTCAACAGAGTTATCTTATGGAACCATATGTATACATAAAGTTGTGTTTGAATTATTAGGGGCTTTAAAGTGCCATGAATCTTTACTTCCAAACTGGTCAGTTCCACAGGATATTGAGTGCCTGATTTAAAGTTCCTAGAATATCCATATTCTATGGCATATAGAATAACGTGGTTGTAATCATGTGATCATATGAGTTCATATTTTTCATATCTAAGAGCTGCCTGAAATCTGTGTTTTCCTTTTTTTTTTTTAAACTGGGTGAAGCATTTCTTCTGAATAAGGAAAGTAGGAAAAATAGACTTTTCTTCTATTGTACCTGAGCTGTTGTATTGGACTGCCTGGTTAAATATTATGTAGCCAGAAGTGTGAGAGGAGTAAGCAGGCCGATATCCATGCTGGATTGACTTTGGCTCCCCATTTCAAATGAACAGCCGAGGAACCTGAAGCTAAGGCTTCAGGGACAGAAGGCAGTAGTAGTTCTGATGCTACACTGAACAGCCTGGAGGAACTGGTGGAATCTCTTCATGCAACTGGTGTTTAACATGTATTCCAACCACCTTTCAGGTGGCTTGTTTTCTGGTGGTGGGTTGTAGTTTGAATACCCACAGAAGTCCCTGACAGGGCCTGACAGAGATATTTGGCCAGGATAGCTGATGCCTTTATCATATAAAAGCGGCTTAGGTGTTCTGATGAAAACTGGTTGAGATAACATTATGTTTTCATGTCTTCAGGCATTGAAAATAAAGTGGGAAAATTCTGACGGGAAATCACCAGACTATGTATATCTGAAGTTGATCAAATACTTAAATGACAGCCTGAATATGAATACTTTCCTAAGAGTATGGTGAAATACTTTGTCATAATGCAGCCTATGAGTTTGGATATTTATTTAGCCAGTTTTATTAAGCTTAACAGGAACTAAAGGCTGCGGTGCGTTTCATTTGTCAGTTTTATTCAATGGAAATTTTTTCAGCAACATTATGATATTCACAGGAATTACTGCTTTGCAACAACGTTTTTCCTATGTTCAATCTGAAAATCAAAATCCTGAAAACAATCTCAGCTTTAGGTATGCATTTCTCGGAAGCCTAAATATTACTCTGACTAGTTGATTTTCGCTTCTCTGTCACCAGTGTCTGAAATTATATTTGATGAGAAACAAAACTATATTGTAGAAAGTTTTTCGCACTTCCTTGTATTCTCAGGGACTGACACTCCTTGAGCAGTTTTGTTGACAGCACCTGTTCCAGTTATAACAATATCTGTGTTTCTAAGAATGACCATCCAACATTTGGAATAAATAAATGATGGGCCATTCTCAAATGAATCACAATAGTTTAGTTCAGTATAGAACCTAATAAATATGGGAATAATGTTGCACTCAGAAACATTGTCCTGATTCAGACTCTAAATGAAGCAGCAGTCTTTCCTTTTCCTTTATATCAGTAGGTGAAATTGGATAGCAGAAATTCATTATGCGAAGACCTCCAGTCTTTGTACATTCTCCCAAATCCAGTCTGCAGAATAGTGTGTAGCAGTTATGACATTTTTATGGTTAAAATCAAGGCTGTTCAGTCTGAAGCCTGGTTCTGCTGAGTGCAGTTCTTTAAATTCCAGTCTCATTTCAGTTTAATGTAAAAGCAGAGGGAGTGACATGAGCATTTTCTGTCCTTCACCACAGCTGGGAGAATAGGCATTGTCAGCTGCAGCACACTGTCAATCTGGAAACCTGCTGTTCTGCTGAGAAAAAGTTTATGGTTGGTTTAACCTTGCTGTTTCTTGGGGACAGGTGGACTTGCAGGCCAGAACACTGGCTCGCTGAATCACATGTTAGATGTCTGTGAGCCATTTTAAAGGCTCTGTTTTAAAACATTGCTTATTCAAGCAAGTTACATAAATAATTAACAAAAAAGGGATGGGTGGATGAGGGCATGGGCAGGTCAGTAGACTGAGTTATTTTGCTTTCTTGACAGGCAGTAAATGCCCAGTGGGACACAGAAAGGCAGTCTGACTTATTCCGTGTTCCTCTTTGGAGCCTCCTGTCTTCCTCCCGTCTCAGGGAGAGATTGTTGCTTGTCTAGTCGAGTGACCTGCTTTTTTGAGATGATCTAAACTGGACCCTCAGAAGCAATATTCTGAGCCTGGCCAGAGTGAAGTGCTAGTGCCTTGCACCTCTGAAAGGCACTTCTGTTTCTGCTCCTGCTCCTGCTCCCATTTGAAGAGTATGAGAGGTACTAAGCTCATCTGACATTGTGAGTTGTCCTGTTGTCCCTGAACTGTGGAGGAGATTTGTGAACTTGCAGGTATGTAACAGACCTGGTCTGATGACCACATGTGATTGAAAGAGGGCAACCGAATAGGTAACAGCAGCCTCAGCTGAAAAATATCCACCTTTCAAGTGGGAAAATGTCTCTTTGGGGAGGAAATGTTAACTTAAGCTGTTGTAACTTGTTCATTGCAATTGTGAGACCATAGACTGGGATTCATAACATCTGTGTCTTATCGTTATCTGGAAAAAAAAATACTATGAGAGTGGTATCGTAAAAGACTGATTGTTATCTTCAACTTGCCTACATGAGGATGCCAGAAAAGGTGAAATGTATGGGGAAAAAAAAGTAATACAAATTCCTGGCCTAATTTTTGAGGATAATGGAATCTCTGTCCTTGCACTTCATCTCAGTGTAAATAACAAGGATGCCATACTTAATTATTGAGCTAATGTGCATGAGCACATTATGCCAAAGAATGAGGGTATGACAGGCATATTTGGTAGGCTAGGCTTTACACATCTTCTGTGGTAAAAAAAAAAAAGAGAAATTCTTAATTGTTCTCTTGATCCACTCTTCTGGACAGAAATAAACTGCTGCATCTGTGAATTGTTAATAATTGATGACACAAGTGGATATGTACTGGGAAATTCCCGCCTCATCTGTTATCTAAAAGACAAAACAATATCTGAAATAAGAGTAGCACACTAATGTAGGTCTGGGGAAATTCTGCTTCTTTGTAATAAAAATAGCAAAGCCAAGTGCAGAGGTATGGGTTTAGTGGTCCTTATAAGGAGAGGTACCCTCCCAACCTGTTTTAAGACGTCCTTTCTCGTGAACTGGATTGGAGGATAAATTCTACCACAAGTATCATACTCAAATTAAACAACAATGGCAAGCAAAAATGTTATAATGGAAGCAGAACTGGAAGAACACTTGACAATTAATGGTCGAATTATGACGAATTACCTTATCAATTGAATAGCTCTGTTTGAATTGGAGATACAGGAAGAGTATCGTGACTTTTCTGAATTTATCAACTTTCCTCCTGTAATCCTGAAAGCTCAGCTGAAAATTATTACCTAACTTCCCTTTTATTCCAGTTATTCTGCATATGGGAGAAGAAAAGTCATATGCTGAAGCTTGAAGACCTTCTTTTGTACTCTAGTGTGAGCAAATACACACATTTTCATTCTCTGCACACTGTACTATGTCCCTTTGTTGAAGGAGGTATTGATTCTCTCAGATCTTTGTAGACTTGTGGCAATTATTTTCCTCTATTTTCCAATTCCCTTTCCCGACCATCTTTTCTTTAACTGTGGGCAATTGGACTACATCAGAATATACACTTCAGTATCTATAAATTCCTTTGAAACCTTATTTAGCATAGAATAGATTTTGCCTTTTTTGGTAATTGTTTCTGTTTCTTTCCCTGTATTAGTACCTGGAATCAATCAGGAGACCTGAATCACTGAATTACTTTCTTGATAGTACCTCCATGAATCTTTTTCTCTTCTCACAACACCCCAAAACTGGAGTTATGAAGTACTTCAACTGAAGCCATTCCTCTGATCACAGGAAAACAGGAAGTACACTGAGAACTGAAGAAATTATTTTCTGTGAAAAGAGTTTCCTTCTCAGTGTAGCAGCAGTCAGATATCTGAAACATTGCAGGTTCAAATAACTTAAAACATTTTGGATTTATATATTTCTGTGTAGAACTGTGTAGAAGTTGAGGTACTTTCCCAGACCATTTGGAAAATGTAAGTTTTCAAAGCAATACATCTGTCAGCATTCTGAATTTAACATCTAGACTAAAAACCATAAAAGCAAGTTGTTTATAGGGATCCAGAGCTTAAGGAAATCAGTGGCTTCCAGAGGTCTGAAAGAGGATATGCACATAATAAAGTAGAAAGTAAATTGCTACTAATGATTCTCATTGAGATAATAAAAAATTCCAGATCATGAAAATCAGGTTCCAATTGTGATTTCATGATCGATCAGAGGCAAGGGACAGTGGATTGGACCTCAGCAGCAAGCACACTGGGGGCCTCAGCTTAGAGCAACTAATACAAAGAGCAAGGGAAAGAAGATAGAAAATGGGTGTTTCTACATGTGAGCCATGTTAAACAGATTGTGTAAAATCATGTAGTCAAAATCTGCTTAGTCTCTTAGTAGCCAAAACATGAAGAAATTGAATGCTTATGAAATATAAGAGTCTGTAGAGAGAGATGTTTTCATTCTTCCTTTCCATAGTATTTTAGAGGAAGGAAAGAGCAAGATATATATTTTTAATGTATTTGTTGTCTTAGTTATGATTTAGTATTTCTGTTTTAATATTTAACACTGAGAAATAAAATGAGAGGCTAAACGGAATACAGTAAATTAATCAGAAAGCAAAGAGGCAAGGAATACATGACATCCAGGCTCAGCATAATGGATAGTCCAGGGCCAAAAAGAGGATGGTATAAGCTTCTTAAAATCCCTGGATTACACAATAAACTTTTTTTTTTCCTCCTCTAAAAAACCACTGATTCACAAAAGGAAGACCATATTAAGTTTCTTCTATAGTTTAAAATTATCTTACGTGCTATTTGACAGTTTCAGCTAACTCCTGCAACCTCTTTATAAACCGTCCTGACTGAAACAGATGGATGTGTAATTCAAATAATGAGCTGGATCCTCTCCCTGTAGCAGTCAATTATACAGGGTTTTTTTTTTCAGTATAGTATTCAAGAGACTAAGATCTTTCTCTATATATAGATCACCTGAAATGACCTTGCTTATGCAGTGTCAGAGCCAAAATGGAACAGCAGGATATCTATCTTGCTGCATTTTTAAAAGCACAAACTGATAGTTTGAGACCTATTCTATCTGACAATATTTGCACTTAAATTTTTCCTAGTACTTATCATGCTGATCTTTTAACATGGTACTTTCTCTAGGTAAACTGCCCAGAGACATCTGATGCCTGAGAATGAATGCCACGCAAAGAATCCTAGTAACGCTGTATTTTGCTGAGAAAATAATGACAGTGAGGGAATGCAAGGTCATTTCATTAACAATAAATGACAATCTCTAAATGGTGAGAACTCATGGCAAAGCTTTAATTTGCATCTAGCACTGAATATGAAATCATCTAAGAACCTGTCAAGTGCTGTGTTTACAGTGTTCATCAAAGGTATTACATAGGAACTTCCCTCCTCTGTGCTTGTCAACACGGACTCTGAAATATATTTGGGACAGGACCAGGTAATAGTGTAAGAACCTTTACTTGTAAAAGTATTTGAGTGCCGTGAAAAATTCCCTGGGTTCATAGTAAGGTATCAATGACAAAACTCTACTGAACTGTATCATAGGATTTGAACACCTCGTTAACAAGTGAAGCAAACTTACTAGGATTGGATAGGGGCCTCAGTGCTGTTCATACACATTAGACTCACCAGAAATCATCAAGAAAAAAGATATGCTGCTTGCCTTTGGCTTGTAAAGCTCTGTTGAGGGTGCAATTTATGAAGCTTGTGGGATAAAACCTAGAAAATCTCACAAGGCTTTGTGATGGGCTGGATCTACTCATGAAACAGCTTGACTGCTGCTCAGAAGAAAACTTCTTGCCCATTGCAGAGCAGCTCAAAAAGTGCAGAGCAGAGTCATTGCTGTTCTGTTTTATATGACCCGTCGGTATGTGAATATAAACATGAAGTGTGTGCGGCTGCAGTCAAAATGGTGTGGAACTGAAGAATGAGGGGGGAGCTGAAACCTGGATCTGCAGTTAAAAACAGACTTAGAGAGCTCCTTTTGAAAAGCGATGGGATATAGCATGCTAGAATTCATAATCTGATGAGTTTATTTTCTTCATAAAGAGACATGGAAAGTCTTTAGAATTCCTGAGTTACATGATATCCATGAAATAACTTGTTTGTATAACTTACAATTTTGAAATAGTTGGCCATGTATGAAGTATTCAAATGTATTGTGTTGACTAAACAAAGATACTGTTATGCTCTGACTTATATAAATGCAACTGACAATTGTATTAGTGCACTCTGAAAATACTGTCATTTTTTGTGTGTATATGTGTTCAAAGGAACATTTACAACAAATGGAAACAAAAACATTTCAAATAACATAAAATATTTTTACTTCTCTCTATTTTGGAATGAGAGGCATCACTTTCATTTTTGGCTTACTGGAAACCCATTACTTTACTTTTTTCTTGTTCTCTTAATACTATTCCTTTTTTCAGGGCAATTAGCACTTCTAGAGCACTTTAAGTATTCCAATCCATTTCAAGTTGTGTTTCTCACTTCTTCGAGTGAGACCTGGGATATCTCAGACAGGGCATCAAGAAATGGAAAAACAGTCAGTACTTACCCATAGAAAAAGTGGGTTAGGAAAACAGAATATTCCTTCATTAGCTAAATTCCTATCCCTTGTTCCTTGCCCTGCCTGTGGAAGGGTAGATTTGTATCCTGGAACTATACTGTACTAGAAAGTCTATCCATTGTGAGTAGTAAATTTGACCTACATCAAGAAACTTCACTTGAAGGAGAACCTTTCATCCCTCCCTACTCCACAGTCTCTGCTCTGGAGATGGACAAGAAGTTTAATGTAGGAGAAAACAGGGAACTTGGTGTGTGTCTGTGTGACTTTAAGAAGGGGGCATAAAAAGATCAGAGTTTGGAACATCTAATCCAGAAGATAGATACAAATTCTTGCTCCTGTTACACTGCTGACAGTTTTGACGTACTTGTTTTGAAGTACAGATTAACTAAGCATTATCTGCTCTTAGTTAGCATTTATGACAGCCAGTGGGAAAAAACAGAGCTCCAGATATAATGTCTAACTTGATTTGCAGTAAACTATATGGACTATGATAATATATTTCTGCTCTGTTTTGATTCTGACAACCTATATACTTTTCCTAGAGAAGACAGACTTACATACTAACAACATGAACCTTCTATGATCCCTACCAGAAGGAGAAAGTTATGTAGTAGGTATGTGAAATAGAGTCTATTTGAGTGATTATGTATTATAGATGGCCATTTATACAGAAATTGTGTGCCTAGAATAACTTTAACCTTGTTCAGTGGCCATGAGGCTGAAGCTGATTAAATGAGAAGTGACAAAAATTCAAACCTTTTTTTAGCAACATCTTTCTTGAAAAGAATATAGTGTTGCAGGAGGTGTAAAAAGTACATTTGTTCACTGTTTCATCACCCATTGAGCCTGCTTTCAGTTATATACAACATCTACGCTAAGGGTCTGTATTTCTCATATGCTGATGGTGACATTTTCACGTTTCTTTTAGTTTGGATGTGGTGCAGCTGCTCCCACAGTCAATGATATGAAACTTGATGATGTGCCATCCTCCTTTTGCAGTTGTGCCACATAAACAGAACAACACAGACGGATGTATGCTGCCTTATGATACGGTCTTTTGCCTAACAATAGCTTTTCCCTTAGCAGCAGGTAAAGCAAGACTTCGTATCTGCTCATGTTCATTTATGTAAAGTGGAGTAACTGAGGTCTGCTGGGGACTGACCTATCTAAATGTTAGCTAAATCATATTTCTTGTATGTTCTCCATGACATCATTGAACTACAATGTATAGATACCCATCTTGGTAGTCTAGGCTATAAGGCTCCAATGGTCAACCTGTTGTTGCCAAAAAAATGACCAGTATAAGCAGAGATAATTAAATCTATGTAGAAAATACATGATTTGGGCTTTTGTTCTCATATTAGTTTATGCTTTTGAAATTTAAAAATAAAAATCCTTCAGTAATATTCTTTTTTGCTCTTGTGTAGACTTCTGGGCTTGTCAGAAGAAGAAATAATGAATGCATCCCAATTCCACCATTGCCTTTATTTGTGAAAGGAGCCAAGTCATCCCTTTTAGATCTTAGGGCATTGTCACAAGGCAAAAGGAAGTTCTGTTACTGAGTTCAGTGAGGTCATTCATAAAACATAGGTTATTGCTTTCTGTTTATTCTTCATTGATCTATACCTGCGCATTTTTCTGGAATTTGTTGAACTGGGGTGAAGTCTTTGGATTAGATTTTGGGCTTTACAGTCACCATATCCTTGATTGACCCCTTCTGTTCACAGCACTTAAATTTCCTTTTCAAAGCAATTGACTCTCAAATTCTTCCCTCCATCTGGTGTTATAGCTGCAACTGTCTCTCAGGCATCCCTTAAGAAGCTGCTGGTTTCGGTTTTTCCATATTCTTCCTCTCCATCATAGCTAAAAATTCCATGCATGCAGGAGAGTATGCTCCCAACACCTCTTTGTCTTCCATGTTATTGTGCTGTTCTCACTTCTAAGTTACCACAACTTTTTTTTTTTTTTTTTTGTAAACACTTTTCCATATCTAGAAAATTTGATTCTCAGAATGGAGTTTTCTCTGTACTGAAATAAAGTACTTCTGAAAACAAGAAAAAAAAAATCTTGAAATTATGTTTCCCTAAGTCATGAGAGCTATTGAAAATAGAAAAGTTCCCCCCATTCAGTCGGCAAGAACTTAAGAATAGTAAGCGCAATAATAAAGGAAACACTAACAGAACATAGTAACAGGAAAACGGTTTTAAAATATTTTTTCTTTAATTGAAATTTCTTGTTTATTAATATTGACAACACATCAAAGGGCATTAAATGAAAAAACAACATTTAAACTAATCACATGAAGTAATTGTTTGTACATTTCTACATGAAATTGTAGATTTTTTCACTAAGAAATGTTTTTATACCCTACGTGAAAAAACTTAATTTGACAGATTTGTGGAAGCAAAGTTGTTTGAGACTTTGAATACAACAATCTTGGTCTAACCTCTGGTTTAGAACATCTTTAAACTGCAGACTGCTGGAAGCTGAGGTGACACATTGGGGAAGTGTAACTTTTATATTCATGCCCTGTACATCTTGTAAAGGTCATGTACTTAGGTTAACCAAGTGTTATCTGGGGCACTACAGCTGTATTTATTCTACTAAGAATTATCCTTTACATGTATGTGTATGTATATACGTAAAACCTGGTTCCAATAAAATATTTTGTGATGCAAAACATCAACAATAATTTCCCACAATTTATGCTCTCTCCATTCCTGTCATGGTCTTTGTCCAAAACTCAGTCTCCTATGCTATGAACTATGTGATACATGATAAGACTTGCACTTCTCTCTTTGAGTGTCTCCAGCTCCTTGGCACTAGTCATCTTCATGTCACAGTAATTTGAAATCTTTTAGACTACTCTTCATGCTTCCCTGCTGTTTCAGCTTCTCCTTCCTCCAGTTTCTATGTCTTCTCCTCATTCTTCAAAGTCCTGTACTTTCCTGGCTTCAGTCTGTCTTTCATCAGTAGGCGTTTGGATTCCATCTCTTTCAACACTCATTTCCACAACTGTCTCCACTCCATATGGTGATCTGCTTCTAGAATTACTTTTGAGCCTGAGTACATTATTCAGTTACTTACATCTGCCAAATCACTGCCTACTATCTTTGACCAAGTTTTGTCATTGAAGTAAATTTCTGCTATCTTTTGAGGAGAGAAACAGAAAGATAGTGAAATGGAGCTGATACAAGGTATGTATCTCAACCTTACACAGTATAAACCACTTTTCAGAGACAGTGCACAACCTTGATTTCTTCTGGACCATGACTCCAACTTAAAATGGACCTCTCTTGCTCTAGAACATGACACAACTTTGACAACAGAAGTGGAGTTCATGCTGGCTGTAAGAAGAGTGATGAACGTCAAGCTATATCAGAGGAGCAGCATGTGCCATTTCCTTAAAAAGAGGCTTGGATTATGCTTGGCTCTACCATCAGTCCATCCAGCTTGTACATGTCCTCTGCTCTTCTTGTTGGAAAATCAGAAGAAGCTGAGTAACTCTCACTTCTTTGGTGGAAGGTAAGAAGGCTTCAGTTCTACTGGTGACCTGGGGCGCCATCTAATTCTATTTACTGTATTATTCAACTCTATTTTATCCTATGCTATCATGCTCAGACAAAAGATTGCCACTGGAGTTCTGGTACTTTCTGGCTCTGTTTATATGAATAAATTAAATTCCTTAGACAAGTACTTATCTCTGTACTCTTCAAAATAGAGTAGATACATGCTAGGTGACTACTGGAAATAGTTCTTGGAAGGTTTAACTCCTGAACCATTCCACTTTCACAGTGCCATAGCTGTCTAGCTAAGAGAAAAGCAGCATTTCTTAGCCTGGTTTCCTAAAGACAATAGGCTTATGCAATCAAGCTATCTGTCTGTCTATTGAGCTACTTATTCTTCACTTAACAGTTTTTGAACCCTAAGAGTGATTTCAAATAATTCCGAAAGATAAGTAAACCTCAAAGGGAATTAAGCTTCTACAAGCTTTGAGAAAAATTAACAGAGGGAAAGACCAAGTAGGAGCTCTCACTGAAGAAGAGCTCAGCTGTCTTACTACCTATTTAAGAATAACTCTGTGGCCAATCAGTGTAAATGTAGCTGCTAACAAGCCACAGCTCATGCTGTTTGTCTCCCAGTGGAGGTTTCAAAGAGAGACAGAAGGAGCTGTAATTATTATAATGAGGTAAGCAGCAGGGAAAGAGATTGGGATAAAGGTTACAAATCTACTGGAAACCATGCTTTTGCAGTTCTGCTGCTCCTGGGGTAAATTGTCTACTGCTTTTTAGGTTCTTTCATAAGAAATGGATTATTTCTGTGACTTGCTTCTATCACAGTTTCTCTTACAATTTTAGGTGTCAAGTTTTTAGGTGTCAGTATCTATTTCACTCATCAGAGTTTCAATACAGACATTTTCATTCTGACTGATAGCTCTAATATATCCGCAGCTACAAATAGAGAAAACATTCTTATGATACCATGGCATAATAATCAGTGCGATCCTGGACTGCATGCAGCTGCTGTCATGATTCCTAGCCGTAAACAAATGACACTGTTTCTTGAGGACACAAGATGGTGTCTTAAGTTATTTTTATTTATTGCTTTAAAGTGAATCTTTAAGAAACATCACGTTTTGCAGTGTAAAGTGGAAACACTGAAGATAACACAATAAATGAATGAAAATGCAAATAACTGAAATAAAGAAGGAGTTCAATCTGGTTTATAAAAGAGCAAGAAGAACTAATGGTTTTAAATTCATTCAGTAGGAAATTTCCTCAAACTAGAGACAAACAGAGAGGAAAGAAATACAAAAAGGATCCTTGGAGAAAATATTGCAGAATATACAAAAGAATAGCTGCAATGTACTAATAACATTGTTATTAGTAATTATTAATAGTTACAATAACGTAGCAGCAAGGAGTCCTTGCCGGGAGTGGGACCTAAGGTTTTACATCATGTTGAATCAACGGGAACGAAGTCTGTTGCTGTCTCAAACCCTTTCAGTGATTTCAGCTGAAGGTGAAAATACAACAGGGGTATTGAGGGTTTCCTGTGTTAAAAAAAAAAACAAAACAAAACAAAACAAAAAACCCCCCCAAAAAAACCCCAAAAAAACCCAGCAAAACCCAGCACTGGCTGAAAAATGTGCAAGGAGACTCCATGCAGACAAGCGCCTGAGTGCTTGTTCATTCTGCAGCGCTGCCTCCTGTGGCCACCACCCCTGGCAACTGTGAAACTACAGAACTGCGCTGCCTTTATCTGGTTTGATATTTTAAGTCATCTGTGTATTAATTTTATGATAGAGGATAAAGATAATTGCAGAGGGCAACAGTGATTTCGAGGGGACGCAGGGCTACTTATTTACTGTTTCTTCACTACATGCAGAAGAAATAATACAGTCATTCCCTTTGGCTTAGAACAAGGGAAAATGACTGCCAAATGCACAAGTATTTTCAAGTATTGTCTGCCTTCAGCTATAGAAAGGGTGATTTCACTCTTAGGATACATTTTTTTTAAATTGTTTTAGGTGCTTTCAGAAGCTTTCAGAGAGGCCAAGGAACCTCTTTCAAGATTAGATTAAAGACTTGGATATCTGGTTAGAAAGCAAAGTACGGCTTTGGGTCATGATAGTTATACCTGGTATATCTCTCAGTTTGATTTGAGTGCATTTCTGTAGGTAACTTATATTGCTATGGAAAAAAGCTAGGCTAAGCTAAAAAAATTCCACTTTTAGATATTATGTATTGCATTGGTTGTAATTAGAAATCTTATTTTCAGAAATACAGAACCATAAAATCCTAGACAATTTTAGCTGTCAGGAAGGCTTCTAGGAGTCACAGTTACAGTGGGAGCATGTTGTGGTCACTGCCATTCATTGCCCAAATGGGTCTTGGAGAGAAAGCAAAAACTTGAATGTGCAGTCATGTACTGCTCAGCAGAGGTTCAGTTTAGTAGCTGTTCAATAAATGGCTGAAAAGAAAATTGTTTTTATAAAGAGGATTTAAACACATATAACAGTTTCTGTGATGATTAGTAAATATGCCTCTCCCCATCTGCTCTGAAGGAATGGTTGGCATGGCATTTTCTGTGCACTTTGCCACGCAAGCCCACAGGAGCAGCTGAAAGCTGCAAATCTTGGCTCTGCTAAGCAATCCACTGGAATCCATGCAGAGTTGTGGAATGCTTTTTTTTAGCTACCCCAGGCAGCTTGGCCTCATGTATTGATAGCAGGTGGAAAAATCATTTCTCTTTTCTCATCTCTGAACATGAGAGCCTTGTTCAAGAGGGGAAAAAAAAGTGGCCTCACACTTTTATTTTAAAAGATTGCTTTTAAAAGATCTTCAACAAGGACAGCAAGGACAACAACAAGGACAACACGGATAGGGGTTCCTAGACTATGTGTCAAAATATAGCAAGTTGTGGCCAAAAATATTGGGCTGCTAGGATTTCTGTCTCTGTTCAGCAAGGGCAATCTTTCCACCCACACAATGAAAATTTGTGTATTTTTAACAACTTTGCAGCTGCTGTCGTCATGAATATCCCTTAGTTGCTGTTCAGAGTCAGATTTGCTGATAACCATATTCAAAGAGCAGGGGCAGTGTTAGAGTTATGAGGAGCCTAAAGAGAAAGAAAGGCATGGGCCTCTCTCTCCTTTCACCCACACACTAAATGATTTGGATTTCTTTGTAACTTAACCCAGTGGGACACAACCATGTACTGGGCTTGGGGCTCAGACTGGCTGCTTTTTTTCTAACACCTGCTCTGTCCAAGAAGATGCTTCTCTCTTCATTATCAGTAGGCAGTGAGATTAGAATGGCATGACAGCTGGATTTACTTATTGGGAGTTTATGACCCAGGTTTTGATTCGAAACACAAACAAAATCTCAGCCCATACTGTTGAGTTTGCCTGATTTTGGCTCAGACTAGCTTGGTTTTGTTGAATGGTTTGTTAAATTATCAAGCCTCTTGGGCTGAGGTCTGACTTTAAGCCCAAGCCTTTGAAAGGAATGAGTGAACATGAGGAATGTGATGTGTATCTCTTAAAGCCTTACAGAATATTGTAGGTAATCCTTAATGTGTGCTTAACTATTAATGAGATGAGAATCTTCCATATACAGAGAAATAGAGCAATTTTGGCTGAAAGGTACAGCAGGTAAAACAACAACACAATAACCTAAGTTGTACCAGGTTTCAAATTGTGAATTCATGCAATAGATTCTTTAGAATAATTTAACAGATTAAGAGAATTCTATCAAATTTACTTGCTGCCTTATGTAAAAAACATTCATGATGGCAATCCAGCTATGAATCATGGCATTCTATTCAAGCAGTACATTTTCTATTCTAGATGATGAATTAAGATATTGTCTCTGTTCTAAAACTGGATCACTGTGTCAGCTTTGCCTTTGTCATTGTGCGGCTCAGCTGTAGCTCTCGTGTGTTCAAGCATTTCTCTGTAGGACGCAGTTGGAGTCGAGGATCACGTTGACAGAAACATATGCGGAACCGTCAGCCATTAAATCTCTCAGTCAGAATTTTCTGGCAGACATAGATGAAAGTTGTAGCAGGCTCTCTGCGTTCTTCATGGAAACAGACTTCCAGTTTCGTGTGAGGCTAAGAGCAGTGAGTGGCACACCACAGACTGCAAGAAAAAGGACTTGGATTTCAAATATTTTTCCAGACTTATATTGTTATTAACCCAGTTTTTCAGTAGTGGCTATTTTTATTTAGGGAATTAAATTCCTGTATTTAAATGCTCAATGGGAAACTCTCCTGCATGCAAAATACTGATTCATGTGCTAGTTAAAGCTTCCTTAAAGATTTATGCTTAAGTTTGTATCTCTCTATGGTATTTCTGAGAGTCCTAAGGGCTAGAGTTCTCTGGCTGACCCTGAAAAATCATTAATTATCATCATGACATAGTGATTTTGCTTTAAAAAAGGACTTTGCATGCTTACCTCCCACTTAAATGGCTGAAATACATTTATGGTGAGATCCTGGCCTTATTTGGTTTGGTAGGGTGCTTTTTGCCATTGATGGCAACAGAATGATATTTGATCATTTGATCAGGTTATGTTTGTATGGTGTGGTGTAGCTCTGTCAGCTAACTGAATGCTAGCTGGGTACTCTGTGTGAGCTAATGAACTCTGCTTCTTTGTGGGATAAACCATAGTATCTCTGAACAGTTGTGCATTATGTGATATAGAAATACAGATTTACAGAAGTACAGATGTTCAGTCAGATTAGGAAGCTGGATGATTATTAACAATACACAAGACCAAGTACAGAATGGTACTCCATTGAAAACTCAAGGATGGACCATGAATCAGAAAGGCAGAGTATCCTTCAGAACTCTTCAGCAGGAAGACAGTTTAGATTTACATTGCTGTTAAGGTTTTGTGAGATGCTGCAGAAGGAGGTCACTTGGTGTGTATTTGTCTCTTTGCTCTCATCTGTTCTGCAAATGTAAAAAGCCAAGCAGGGATGTTTTTGAGGTATCAGCAGCTGAGCAGGACTGGAGCAAATTTCACTATGACACTGCATACTAAGGCAATTCTGGTATTGACTTTAAATGAAGCAAGAAGAGGCTGGTAAACAGATTCTCTCATTAATGAATGTTATGCATTCTCACACTGATAGTGGGATATCAAAGTAACATCTTGAAGTGGAAGGGCTTGTTCCTTTGTAAATCAGAAAGGAGAATTTTGCTCTTGCTGGACATTTATCACTGGGTAGCTTGGTGGTAATGCCAGTTACAAAGCAGAGCAGACAATGCGCTTTTTTCTTGCTCTATAGAATATTTAAATGGCTTCCATTTGTGATGGGTGTCACCCTTCATATAAATAAACCAGTGTCTACTGAGGCAACTGTTTCAAGGAAAATGTTTTTTTTTGGGGGAGAGGAACTCACTGTACCGCAGACAACAGGTGGTTCTTATATTCAGGCTTTTCCCTTCTCTTTTTTAGGGTGTCTTTAAAGACTTCTACTCAGTCTTCAAACCAGCTATTCAAAGAGGAATAACTTTTAACAGAGTGCCATGTCAGTCATATCAAACCAAAGAGAAGCAAAAGAGGGCTCCAAGCCAACCAGTTGCTACTGCAGTTGGCCCAGCAACTGGATGTTAAGTAAAGAGTGAAGTTAAAAACAAGGCTGGGGCTCAATATTCTGTCCACACATTCAGCTTTGTTTTCATCCTAAAATTGCTTCTTCCAAAGTGGACTTACATTAAGATGTTGTGATAATCTGGACCTAGCTTTAAAATAATAGTAATTATGCATTTTACATATTTACACTGTAAGTGTATTTAGATATATTTACTCTGCTCTGCATTAAATATAGAGTCAGACAAGAAATATTACTTCTCTCTGTGTGGCTAGAGAGATATGCGGATATTTTGTATGTGCCATTTAATTTATAAATTTTTTTAGTAGGTAAATATAAATATATGTACACTGACTCTCAAGCTTTTCAAAAGTTTGAATATTCTGAAAGTGCTGAAACTCAATTGAATTTGGTGGAGTAAATTTTCCTTTAGCTCAGTTCAGAGTGCATACTTATTTTTCTCTCACAGAAGTCAAATTAAATCTTTGTTTTCAACAGGGTAAGGGTGTATGCCTGTGGCCCTGATTTGGAAAAGTACATAGTTAAAACTATCCCTTTTCATCAAAACCTGTCTTTAAATACCCCTGATGCCAGTGTTGCTTTATCCAGGCCACTGTCTGGTCCACTGTTTCTAGCTGAGCAAGAAAAGGAATAATAGGTCACCAGACTGTAATAAATCATGATGTGTGATTCTCCTGAGGTCTAATGGTTCTGTACACAATGTCAGCATCACAATGTCTGTCCCTTTAGAATCTAAATGTTCTGTCAATTTACTAAAACACAGTCACAACTGCACAGAAAGCTGCCATATTTCTATTCCATTTTTGAAATACTAAGTCTGAGAGCTAAATTTGAGCTTTATTCCTTCATCCTGAGTTTTATTAACAGGCATTTGGGTTTTGCTTACTCAGGAGATACAATACAGTTTTTCTTTGGATTGAGTAAAGTTACAGTGAAAAGGAGTATCTAGAGCAAGACCAGAGGCAAGCGCCCAGATGAGATAAAGCATGAAAAAAGTATCAACACTTTTACAAATGATCTGATTCCACAGGGCTAAGAGTGTAATAATGTCATGGAATATCATAGTAGCAAGCTTGCTTTTAGCTTCTAGTTTTAGTAGGCCACTAATACCAAAAAATCAGCCCCTCCTTACATAATTCAGTCATTCCATACCAGGTGCCATACAGGAAGAATCCAGGGTTACAAAAAAACGCTTTAACATAGGAAAAAGTAATCATCTAACTCATGGAAAAAGCTTCATCCAAACTGATTGTCACATTGCTCAGAATCCAAAGCTCATTTTTGCATATCACACTAAGATGAGCTGCCAGCACCAGTGACACAGTGACTTGTAGATGCATGCTAGGGTGGTGATTGGAAAATAGCTAAGACCCTGGTCTTGTATCAAGCTGTGTGTGGATGAGTGGCCCCCTAAGCTTGTAGTACACAGCTTCACGCACACTGTGCTATGAAAGGATTTGTAACTCAGGAACAAATATTAGCTTTAAAAATCCACTTACTGATGGTAAAGGCGTTACCTATTTGGATTAAAAAATAAATGTTTTCTCTTATGACAGAGATGTGAAATACATTTTTGCTTGGTTCCAAAGAATGTTTTTCTGTATGTTGCTAACTACTGATTCTCTGACCACTGAATGTCAAATTCATTAGCATGGGCTTATCAGCTGGAAATGGGTGAGGAGGAGGAAATATGCTCTCCCTAATAGAATTAGTAACTACACAGTGGTTTGCAACATGAGCTCAGAATACATGATGCTGCTATTTGGCCTAATCTTTTGGGACATGGCAAGTTCCAGGGTATTGATCATTTCAGATTAAATTCAGCTCTTAAATTTGAATTGGTCCCTCCAGCTCTGCTGTCAGATTAATAGCAGCAATAAGAAAGATCTCTTCTCTTCTTAGGTAAGAAGCATTCAGGCAGGGCTTTAGCCCATCCCCCAAACACAGCACTGTTACTTTCACAGCATTAACTACATGATGACTGTTGGTAAAATGATATTTGAAGTACTATGGGGTTTATGCTGGCCATTTCCATTTGATTTTGCAAATCAAATCTACGCAGTTGGGATCAAACTTCTTGGCTGATTGGATTAAAAGATGAGATATTTGGATGACAGAAATAGATTATGCACACTCTCAGATCTGAAAAATGTCTAACTATTCAATTCCAGATGTATTCAAGTACGCCTGAGAGCTGGATTTGGCCCACAATTGCAAGCTTTTAATTTTGTGACTATACTTTCTATGTATGACTTCATAAAGTCATACGCGTAGAGGTAAAAACACTGCCTGTGGCAACTAGTCCCCTTAGGAGTGCAGGGAGAGGGCTGTGTGACTGACCAAACCTGGGGCTCAGTGCACGTATTGTGTGACATATAGCCTGGCATCTGGGGTGAGGAGGGCGGCGACGGTGTGGGAAGGCAGCGGAGGCAGGCGCTCTGCTGCTTCCCGCATTCCGCAAGCTTTGCCTTCAGTTGAAGGAACCTCAGCAGACCTACTTTTTCAGCTGATATGCGGAGCAGAAGGGATGCCTTCTGCTGTTTGCCGAGTGCTCAATGCACCCTATTCTGACCAGACACTGACACAGAGTTTTGATATTTAATACATACGGAGAGATTGCCAAGTTTTACTGCTCATTAGTTACAAACTACCAACAGGGAAACAATTTGTCTATCAGATACCTCCTTAGGTGAAGCTAACTGTGACATGGCACTTGTAAATGATGTAGTGGCATAGGTGATTGCCACTAAAATGGGTAAGTGACTTAGAAACAGTACTTAGTCTATAAGTAAATAAAATAACAAAATAGTTACGGAAGTGGGCATTGTTCCAAGGAACTGAGAACACGGTAACTATGGCATGCAGAGAATAAAGTATAATAAATCCCCCTCTCTGCTTCTGTCCCAGCTTCCTCTTTCCCAGCTGTAAACATGGACCCATATCCCACCCTGCAATCTCCTTCACTGCCTCACAAATGACATATCTTCATCTATGGTGGCAGTGCTTCCATAGCCTCCCTCCCTTGGCATCTACTGCAGTAAGACAACGTGGTCACTTCACTGGCACACTACAAAGCCAGTACTTTATACACCCCAGAGGGAAGGAAATTGGATCAGGAGGATATTTATAGATTATTCTGATGGAATTTTTGACTGCTTTGGAAAAACAGCAACTAGGAATTAAACATTAAACAGTTGTACCCTTCTTCCTCACTTGAAAAAGATCTACACTGCAAAAAAAAGAGACAGTCAAAATTGTGGACTGTCAGAATGAAAGTTGCCTGCACATTTTTAATTCTGTTCCTCTCTACTTATGCATTATGAAAGGAGAATTCATTCTGAGCCATTCCCACGGCCTGTTTCTATAAAGGTTGTCAGACTAGATGATCAAGATGGACCCTTCTAGTTTTGTAACCTATGGAGTTCTGATCTAAAATGACATGATCGCACACCATTTTCCCCTCAGCCATGCCTACTTCAGTGCACCAGGTAGATCTGTACTGTGGCTGAATTAGTTTGCTGTCTCTGGGATAACTGTTCCATTTGTTGGAGAATTTGTGAGATATATAGGGTGGAATGGGTAAGCTTAAAAAAAATAAAAAAAGGACAGTCACTCTGGGGAACTGGATTCTATCCTTGACTCTGTCACATAGTTTCTGTGCAGTGTAAATTTAGATTGGGTTTCCACATGCAATTATTCATTTCTGAAGATGTAAGTTGAGTTGCTGAGCACTTTATTGGAAATGCTGAGCATTTAAAGCTGCAATTAAAAGCAAAACCCTGTGTTTTGTACACAGATGATAGCATGGAACGATAAATTCTTTGCAGAAGTGCTTGAAATTGGGAATCCAAATTAGTGCAGAATTCTGATATTTCTGTATCTGGCAATAAGAATACCAGCTCACTACAGTGGTACAAAAATAAGTTCGATAATGTTTGTGAAGAGCTACAGATGCTGGACAAATAGAAGACTTACACGAGGAGGTAAATAACTGTGTGTCCAGAACAGAGACCGATTGATGTTCCGTGAATAAGACAGTACCACACATCCATTCATGAAGAAGCAGCAAAATAGGAAATAGCTGTTCATTCCTCTACTGGATGAAATGAGAAATGCTCCTATAGAAAATAAATCTAATTTATGAAAGAATGTTTTAAAGTATATGAAAATGAGTGTGTACGATTTCCATACACATTTTAATGATGTACAGAGCTGGATAAAAGCTCAAGTTTTTGGCTTGTTTAAATTATCAGCTGCTTTCGGATACCTTGTATTAGACAGAGATCTTGAGTGATCACTCAAATGCCAGAGAACACTTTGTGCTTTAAAATCAATAATAGCAAAGGATCACCAGAATAAATTAAAAAGGGTTAATGTGCACTGTACAAAGTAACATGAGGCACTTTATTCTCAAGCTGACTTTTGGGTCTATAAATTGTATTCCTTGGTCTGTCATCTGGGGAATGCTGATCAGAAACACTTCTAAGGTAATATATCTAGAATTTGAGAGTTATATACTTCCCCACCCACTATGAACATTTCCCTCGATAGTTGAGTAGCTTTTTTGAACCTCTGCAGTGTTATGTCAGACCCCTTGGCACAGGCAGGTGTGAAACGTTCCAAGGAAATGACTGCAGTCTTACAGCACATGGGCACACGTTGTGATCCTGGAATACATGGTTTTGAATCAGACATGCTACTGATGAATAAAAGGGAAAACTGCAGCTGGTTAAATGAACCCTTAAACTGGATGGGTGGGGGATACTTGCGGGAAAGTTTAACCTGTTCAATTTTTAAACAGTTCTGCTTTGCAAATAGAAGCTCTTGTGACCAGCAACTCTAAGGTCTACAGTGGTTTCAAAGGTAGTAGAAAAGGAGTAAACAGAAACATCTAGTCATTGCTACAGATAATAGCTTAAAAGGCTGAACATATACCCCTTGCACAGAAATATTTCCCAATCCCTGTATCAGATTCATGAATTCTAGTGCAAGGACTAAAGCATAGTTCTCTGGGGAGTAAAGTCCCTTGTAACAATGGCTCAATAGTCAGTTTAATAAAAGAATAAAAAAATTGATTAGTTACCAAACCTAGATTCTCTGTTCTAAATGTGGGAACTTTCTGAGATGGTAGGAAGAATCTGATTCTTCCTACACTGAAAGAACGCTGCAATTAAGCTGTAGCTGTGTTTTTTAAACTGCAAGAGTCACCAAAGAAGGCTTTTGGAAGATGCGTGTGATTTACGAGTTTACTACGCTAACATCAATTTGACAGGTGTGATGCATCAACACAGTATTATGAGCTTAAGATAAATTACAGTATTCTTTTTCATCAAGCAGCAAACTGCAGTGGCATATTGCACAAAGCTCAGTGTGTTCAGTCACTAGGCATTTGTGCCTGCTGCCTAAAATAGAATGTCTTTCTGTGATGGGTTAATCCCTCTTTGGCTCTGATCCTGGGTAGATTACTAGTTATAACATGCTATGAAAGACTGCTGTGTAAGGCAAGTATTTCACTTAAGTCACTTACCACATTCTCTGGACAGTAGAAGTTTCTTGTGCATCTGCTAGCAATGTGGGGAATAATTTAATTGTCTTTGCTAAAGTTTCCAATGTATATTTTAATAATTATTTTTTATTATGTATTAGAATGTTCTTAATCCTAGTACATTTTGAATACTAGGGAAGAAATCTGTCTTTGGTTTTGCCTAGGAGTTCTAATCAGTGTGTGTTCATAATATAGAGCACAAAATGTGTTTGGTCATTCTGTATCACTTGTTTTTTTAAATTCTTGGAGTCTAAACTTTATGACAAGACTGCAGTGGTAACTGCGGTCTACTTTGCACTTACCTGAAGGTCAATAAATATCAGAACTTGGCAAAGAAAAAAGAATATTCCTCAAACATGTCCCTGTAAGAAAAATGAGTTTATTTCAGCTGAGTTTATGTCCCCATTTGAAGAAGCTTTTCATTGACATTCAATTAATTGAATTTTCCTGAAATGAATGAGTGTAGAAGCCAAGTTATAAACTTTGGAAAGTTTACACTTTTCTGTCCCTTAGATTTAATGCCAAATAGGCATACATTTAAAGTGCTTGATTTTTAAGATGTGCTAAACATTGATCTTTATCAAATCAGCTCATTTTGAAATGCTCTAGCTTGCTGTCCAAATCACTATCCTCATGTGCATGTCAGCAAAATTTTGTTCATTACAAGTGTTTAAGCTGCCAGATCTTGACACTTGGTCAGAGAATGGAAATAGAATTGTGCAATAACCATGAGTAACCAACGCTCCCAGAAATTGCGTGGAAGCTTCATGAGGAAATGTTGAGACGTTAGAACAATTAAACACTGGTCAACAGAAATGAAAATGTCACCCCAAAGGTCCTGAGTTACTATTAATAAAGATAATTCTTGAGGAAATTAATTTGTTAACATTTGTGAAGAAAAAGGAGAAAAGCCTGTGAAAGAAATCCAGTATTACCTGTGTTAAATACGGATAACTAAAAGGAGTGAGAAGTGTTGGGGTTTTTTTTAATTAATTGGACCCTAATGTCCTTGTTATATTTTCTTATTTTCTATTCTGTTGCGTTTTGGGTTTTGGCACAAACGGGGTGGACTGATCTAGTATATGTGTCAAAAATACATAAACACAACGAGAACCCAAATCCATCTGTACATCTGAGTTGGCTGGTCAATGTGTATCTTTTGTACATAGATTCAAGCTCACTATGCCAGAAAAATGTTCAAGCCAGAAAAAAGTGAGCTTTGACCCTGAAGGTATGATCCTGCTTACGCAGATTAGACTGCAGGAGTAAGTCTGTTGAAAGTCTGGGTGTAAAGCCTGCAGGACTTTCAGACTGAATAGGCTCATATGGAAGAAGCTCAGACTTTGGGTATGGTATAAATCATTAAAATAATGCTCAAGTTTTATTCCCTTTTCTTTGGGGATAAAGAAACGTGAGATACTTTATGTGGATGATTAACTGTAATGTACCGATCCCTTTTCAGGCAAACCCCAGGTCCCTTTTAGACATCAGAAATGGGTTATAAAGCAAGGTAGTCTGCAAAAGTTTGTATCAACAATCATTCTGGGGAAGCAGCAAACAAAAAATATCAATGAAATTAGCTAAACCAGAGGCTTTTTTTTTGAATATTGAGCAAAAGGATTAAAGTTCAGTTTCTCAAGGAAGAGCAGGGAATATGAGGAGGGTCAGTATCAGGGCACTAGTAGTGAATGCTGACATCAGACTTTTCAAGGTCGACCAGAGTAATTGTACTAGAGATATCTGCCAAAATCAACAATGCCGTATCACACCTGTCAGAAGCTACAACATAATTGCCCTGGAGTCAGTCATGTTAACATCCATGTACTCGGCAAATTGAGCAATTATAAACTGGTCTATGCTCTCCCTGCTGGTCATTATAGTTATTTGTTCAATTTGTTGCTTTGCCTCAATTCTAGTTAATGTGACTTATGAGCACTTAGTGCATGCTGGAAAGACAAAGAAGAGAAGTGACTGCTGAGGGTCTGGGCAGTAGTCCAAAAATCCTAACTCTATAGTGACAGACGAAATTGGGCCTGACTCACAGGAGATAGTGCAGAATTACGGGGAGGGATGCTGCTAGCTGGCATGGAAACAACAGTGAAATTAAACAAAACCATAGGATTGTAAAGGAACAAAACTTTACTTTTTCTAGGGCATGACAGTGAATGTTTCTGTAACAGTTTCACACAGTGCTGACTGTGCTGGTACATTTACATGATGAAAAATCTCACTTTCATTAGTTTCATTTTGCAATATGCACTAGTATAGGAATTAGAAAAATACATATTACCCTCAATATATTATATGGGAAATGAGGCAAATTACGTTCTTATTAACTTGTTTACCTTTAAGTTCACCCAATATCCAGGTGATGACTTAGATTTTTCTGAAGAGCAGATGTTCAGAAATTGGGAGGCAGAAGCTGGCCAAGAAAGCTGCCTCAGTAGCAGTGCAGGTTATAAATTCAGTGTGTACAATCTGTTCTCCAAAACAGAGCTAAAGTGATTTAAAAGGTTCATCAAGGTCACTGAAGAATACTATACAGGAGTGCTCCAAAGCACCAGCTGTCAGGACTGTCAAGTCTTGCTAATGAACTACGGAATCTGTAGAAAATAATACTGATCCAACCTTAATGATTCTATGATTCTATGATGCTAATTGAAAACTGAATAGCTTGAAAGCCTAGTAGGTGGTAGCTATTTATTTATTTCCTATGATAGTATCAGCTACACAGCACCGGGCAATGCCTGTCTACCTATAGTAGTAGTTAATCCATTGCTGATGCCATTCATACTAGCAGGTTTGAAGCCCTCTTCATGAGATGGAGAGTTTGGTTACGTACTTTGCAGATGATGGATCACTTTTTGCTTTCCTAACAAATACTGAACAGTGGCTTAGCTTCAAAGAAAGCATAGAAAGTGTCCCAAGTCCAAGAAGACAATTTGCCAAGCTTACAATTTTCTAGTTAGGACTTTGTCTGGGGGCTAGTGTGGGTCTGAATAATCTCAGTTAGAATTTAATTAATCTCTTTCACAACCTGAGTCTGTGTTTTGGGGGAAGAGAAGGAGCCCTTTTTATAAAAGAAAATGCTGGCTGATGATGTATGTTTTAAGTAGCTTAACACCACTTGTATCTTAGGTGTGTGAAGGGATGCTGACAGAATCAAGTTCCTCCTGAAGACAAAGGAGAAATGTATAAATTCTGAACCTTTAGGGGATTTGGATTTGAGATAAGTGCTAAGCTTTCTGTCCCTATAAAGACTGCGGATTTTTAATGCAGAAGTTGAACTCAGAGCACAGGCTGAATTTAAGCATTGAAAAGTAGGTTGTCTATGGGCTGAGCACCTGAAAAATTGGGCGGCAGCTGAATTAGGAGCTTGGAGAAATGCAGTTTTGAACTTAAGAGCTAAATTTCCCTTAAGTTGCTAATTATGCACTCACAGTCATATTCACATAGGAGAACAACTCAGAACTCAGCCTAGCTCTGGATCCAGACATGACCTAAGTGCAGATGTGTGGCATTGGGTTTAACTGACCTAACGAGCCCTACTTCTTGGTTCAGGAATCTCTGCACTGCATGGTGTATGTCCCCTATACCCCCTTTTGAATTCAGTCTCATTTTAAAATTAGGACTTAAATGCTACTGAGAATGATATTCATGTCTAAACAGCCTGTCTCTCAAGGAGTTATGTGAAACACATATCAAGCATGCTGCATAACGTAGTTTGTAGACTGTGTTAAAGAGAGCAGCGCTTTCCCATAAACAATGTCCAGAATATTCAGAAAACTTCTATAGAACACCAGTCAGGGACTTGACAATCCTCAAGTGCAGAGGTTCAGGCAGTTTGTTCTCTACTTTAAGTTATGTTCTTCCTTTAATTGAGTTTGTTCACTTTATTTTAGAAATTAGGCAAATAGGGATCACAACTTGTGAATGGTATTTGTGTGGGTATGTAGAAGATCTACAGGAAGGCACTTTGAGTTTTGGGAATGTGGGTCTGTCTCTACTACCCAAATAGTACAGATCCTCAGACTCACTTATTAAGTTATTACAAAGGAATCACATACTTCTCATGTCACCAGATGGACCTCCCTTTACTGCTCGTACTATACCATCATAGCAAATAAATTCACTTAGTGACAAGTTACAATTTTCCAGATTTATGCTGTGTTGGAATATTCCCCGTGGTATCTGTTTGTGCATATTTTGCAAATTAGCCTCTTAAGTAAAACTCTGGGGTTTGAATTGCAATTACTTTCAGCTAGCAAGCAATTAAATACAAAATACTGCCTGGTGAGTGTCCCAGCTGCATTTATGGTCTTAAGGTTTAATTTCACATTGTGAAGACTGTAAGGTTTGTTTGCCAACCAAATCTTGAAGTTGAGAGTGGAGTTGTTTTAACAGAGATATGCAGTACATACTCTCTCTATGTCAGGGCAAAACTTTACTAATGTGTCAATAACAAACTTATAATTGTTTTTACATTATTCTGACAATCTCTGAGAGTAGTTATCATGAGCTGTTGCTTACAGATATGCAACAGATATGTCTCACTGACATATGCCTGTTACTGAGCAAAATAAAAATGAAAAGAAATGGTTCAAGTCTCAAGGAACTTAGGATTTAAATAGGGCAGTTCAAAAAATGCACTGAATGATCCAGGAGTGACCAGTGTAAGATCTTGTGTCCTTTTGTATTCACATCCATATTTTCAAGCTAACATGAAGCAAGTTACCATTCTTTAATACAAATGAGATGATGAAAATTATTTTTCTCTGAAAGATATTGAAGCTTTTAGTACCTCTTTTAGACCGCCTGCAGAACTTTACTTTTTACAATGCATGGCTGCAAAGAATACAATGAAAGCTGGCTTTTCTTCAATTAACTTTTTAGAATTATCGCAAAGATTCCAATTATAATCTGAACTTTTAATATTTAATTTTCTTAACTCGCTAGAGAAACACCTTCTCTTCAGCCACCAGAAATCCTGAGGTGGCCATTGTAAGCGATTTCACTTCTAACGTTCAGCCACCATTATTGGCTCTTCTCCCAAAAGCACGTAATTTGTGGCAAGCAGTTGGTAACACTGTTAAGGCAGTTGCTCTGAAGTCTAGCTTTTTCTGGTCGAGTGAGAATGCTGCAGAAATTGGAGATCTGTGTGGCTGAGGAATCTGGATATGTAAGATAAAAATAGCTGATGCATCAAATGGGTCAGTTTTCATGTGGGACTTTATGCTTAAGAGACTGAATCAGTTAACAACTGTTGAAGCATATATTCCTACAAAATTAACCATTTGGAAGCTTGTCCCAAATTGTCTCCTTCCCTATTGTAGAGGTGGAACACATACAGAAACTGCCTAGTGACTGGTGAACCAGGAATGCTCACAAGTTGCTTTATTCTTTTAAAAATGATTACATGATTACACATTTTGATTCAAAATGCCTTTAGCTGTTTAATGAGGTGTCAGGTACTATATGCACTACATGCATTATATAAAAGTGCACGTCTCAAAACTGTTTCAAAGTGAATGGTAGCCCACAATAAAAAAATTGTCGACTTAAGAACACAATCTTGCTGATTAATATATTAGTAATTTTAGCATGAAAAATTTCTTCATGATGCTGTACAGCCTTGGCTATCTTTACTGTTTTCAATTATTTGATAGAACAAATATATGGTATAAATGCAGTGCTCAAATTTTAATTTTGCTTCTTTTTCTATTAAAAAATATGACCAAGCAATTTTGAGATAGTGACTTGTAAATACAGAGATATTTATTTCCCACTTCAGAGTTTTAAAAATTTGACATAAAATAGTGCATGCTTAAAAAAATAATAAAATATTTGTAGTTTTTAATAATGCTTAGATACGTGTGAAGAATAAAGAAAAAATGTAAGAACAGCAGAGTAACCATTATTTTGTTTTTCTAGAGGTGAAATAAATATGGATGAAGGAAATTAAGGAAAAAAAAAAGGTAAGAAAAGAATTCTATCTAGCTGTACATCTCCATTTTGCTGATCATGTGCTCTGACCACAGCTTAAAACGTCATTGAAATACATCCTTACCTTACAGTAAATGCTTAACTTGACTTAGGTAGATTTTAGGCACAAACTTAAGTCCTTCATTAAATACGAATGTGATGACTCATGCTCAAAATAAAGCAAGTGTTTAATCAGGACTAATTAGTGAATGTTTATGAGGGCAGGAGTTACTGATACATCACCCTATGTGTCAGCCATGACTAAAATTTTTGTATTTGCTGTAGTGTGTTCTATAAGACCAATTTGTTTTAGGGATATAATCTCAGTTAAACCTTCACAATGGGAAGCAAAATTACTTGATCTTTCAGATATCAAGATCCTCAAAGACTATTTGGCCATATCTGAACAGGGAAGAAATCCTGTTAAACTCTTCAAGCAAAATCCTAAATTATGCCTATGTGACCTCTTTTTCTCACTATTTTGAAATGAGTTTAATGACTCATTAGATAGCACAGTGGCAGTCCTACCGTACTTCTTGCAGAAGAAAAACACTACAAACATAAGAGGATTACATTATCGTTAGGATTCCTTCTGCATTAATAAGATTAAGAGGAACCTGAATTACAACAAAAGAAGATGAGTTACAGTAGAATATTCTGCTCTATACCTTGAGTCTAGTTTGGGATCCCTCCCAAAGACACCCTATTGTCAATCAAAGCTAATTAGGCAAGGCTCTATTTAGACAAATTTAATACTGTTACTAATGAATGAAGATCATAATAACTGACATGCAGCTGCTGCTTAGTATATCTTATTCAGTCAGCATTTATACTCTCCTTAAATTGTACTGCTATCCAGTGTTGTGTGTGAGTGTATTTTCCCAAAAGTAACTATTTATAGTGATAGTAGATATCAGGGCAAGAAAAGAGTACTCGGTATGGAGATCTGCTTTGCAATGGCTGTAGAAAGTCACTTAGTTATTCATGCACAGAGCTCTAAAGTTCATATTTCTCTGAAGAATGTCTCTCAAGAAGGGCATGTAAGCATTAATGACTTTCCACAGTTCCTTCCTGGTGAAAAAGAGTTCAGAACGGATATTCATCCAGCTTGCATGGATGAACGGGGAAGGGTTTTTATAGATAAACAGATGTTCTGTCTTCTGTGGGATTTTAAGTTTGATCATTCTAGGGAAATGGACAAGAAATATTAACTTGTCAGACAAGCAGTTTTCCACCATAGGCAAAAAATACTGGAACCAACCCCTGAATCTCTTCTTTTCACTTGAGCAGAAGAGTCTCAAGAACTGCAATGTTACTTAGATTATTTTGAAAACAGCTTACCTGAAAAAACAGTGGAAGTGCCACTTCTCATTTACAACATTTTTAAATTTGCAAATACCATAACTGGACATCTGAGCAGAAGAGAAAAAACTCAGAGTTCTTTAACACACCAGCAGAAACATGCTTTCTTTTACAAAATTTTGGCAGAGATAAAATGACTTGCCCAGTGTTTAAGAATATGACACCTGAATATCTGGATAAACAAATACTTAAAAAATGTTTCAGTAGGCTACAAATAGAAGTTAAAATGTTACCATTTTAATGCATAATGAATTATTAATACTTTATCAATGATTTTGAAATCATGCCACAGTCATTACAGGGCAAGTCTTTGCTTTGTAAGGCATTACTACATATAATATGTGAATGAAATAAACATTCAGTATGTTAGATACTTTCATTCAGGTTCATACTCAGTTTTCTAGATATCAAAGTATTGAATTTCATGGATGTATTGTATACCTCAAAATTATAGATGGATGATCTTGGGGCGGGGGGAAAGAAGGTAATATTTTCAAAAGTAGTGGCCAAATGTGATCTTCTATATCAGTAGTTACCCTCCTAAACAAAAATGTATCTGGTGTTTAGATTTTGTTTTATATTAAAAGTAAAATTTAAAAAATTATCTCCTTGGCTCAAGACCGCATATTTAATTTTTAGGTACAATTGAGGAGCATATGTATTATTGAATTACAATGAGATTTTAACTTCCATGTAATTTTTCAAATGTAAATTACATTTCAAAAATGCATAAGGTCTTTTGGAAATTTTACCCATAGGTGCAATAATTTGAAGATATTACCCTAAGTGATTTTTTCAGGACTCTAGCAACACAGTGATAGAATTTAACTGTCAGATATTTTCATTCTTAGTAACATGTTCCTAGCTTTATATGAAAAGTCACTGCACAGAGGATGCAGGTTACTATTACCGTCTTTTATAGGGTAACACATACTCTAACTTCTCCTTGTTCATAGAATCAATATTGTAAAATTCTTACCACCGGTTTGAACAGCAACTAACTCTTAAGTGACTGTAGTAAACAACTGAATAGATCCTGCTAACTCATACTCTAAAAGCCATTAAAGGTTAGAATAGTAAAGAATGCAATAATATAGTCATTAGAACTGAAGTGTCCAAAAACTTCAATTTTTTTATGTTTGTCTAGGTAGTAATGAACAGGCGAACCTCAAAGGTGGAATTAGATTGGTTGTCATATCAGGCACAATGTCGTTGCAGCCCATTTTAAAAGGAAAAAGGAAAAAAAAGAGCCAGTCCCTCTCATCACTTAGGTTTATCAGATCTTAATTTAATGAACACAGATTCTGATGCATTTGGCCTGAATTGGGTGAGTTACAGTTATTCCTTGTGTTGTAGGAGAAAAAAATGTCTGTCAGCATCATTAGGCATGAAATTTTGTCTCAAGACTGTGAATCATTCAGTGTTTTGTTGCTTGACCTTGCTTTTCCGCCTGTTTGCATGTCTGAAACTTTGCGTTGATCTTAGGGGGGTTATTTCAGCTGAAGTGAGCTTGCTAGGCTCCCCATTGAACAAGGCTGTTAGGCAAGAGAGCTGCATGACATTTGGTTTAATTTGTTGACACTAAAAATCCCTGAGTTCAGCTCTGATGGAAGACAGATTGTATAATGCCCCAGTGAAGGACTTTGAGCATTCTTACCGTAGAGGCTTCAGAACAGAGAACAGTGTGCTAATGCTAAATTAACAAGAAGTCAGAGAGCTTTGGTATTCCTTGTGTTAATGGAAATCTGAATTTTACCTTGTGGCTTAACACTTTTTTACATGCCCTGTAAGCAGCTGAAAAACATGCTTAAATTTTAAGACTTTATTTCATTATTCAGAACAGAGATTGCAGTAAGTTGCACATCTGAAAAAAGTGTTTATCATGCCTGTCTGCCCAAAAGGCATTGAACAATTCTTGGATTTATTTTTGCATTGCTAGCAGTTATAGAAGCAATAAATAAATTAGAGCAGTACTTACTAGACATGAATATAATATTTCTGTCAGCATTTTTTTATTTAGAAAGAAGTAAATGAAGCTCATGGTTTCTGAAATTTTTTCATTAATAGAGATTCCTAACAATCATCCTCTTCTTTCAATTCAAGGATGAATTCCTCAATCTCTGTTAAAAGATATGTATATTTCCAACAAAAATTAAGGGATGTTGCTATTTTTGATAGGCTACTTATATATCAATTGCATGAAAATATAGAAATGCATTCCAGATAAAATCCCTCCTACTGTAGAATTTTGTTCTTCTTTTAACCTCATCTATACATGTTTTTACTGAAATTCTGGAGTTTCATACGTAATCTGAGAGTTCCTCTATTTCTTTTTACATGTGTGAAAACATAATGATATTCAATGTGACAGAACTCCAGCACTATGAGTTCTGGTTTATACACTCACTGAGACTTATGTATTAATTAACAAGTAATAATTTTGTATTATTTCTGAGGAACTTCTGGAGCACACCCGTCTAGTGCCCATGGAAAAATCTAATAGAATGCCAATGGGATTACAAACACTGAACAGGTGGGTGCAATAAACAAGCAGGTCAGAGAAGGGAATGAAGGTGATAAATTAGTAACAAAAGTATTAGAATTGTGAATTCCTGGTCAAGTCAGAGCAGTAACAATAAATATCTGCCTTTCTAGGCTCTGCTTTCTAGTTTGCCACTTTCTGAGTGTCCTATAGCAGAAGGTAATCTGAGGAAGAGCTAAGAGGGAAAAAAAATTACACCCTTACAGAGTGTATTTAAACTATGCATGCTAGCTTGTGGACACTTGTTAAGAATGAGAACATCAGTGCATTATTTCACGACTCTAACAGTTAGAGGGTTGTTTTAAACATAGTGTCAAGGGTTTTTTTATTTTTTGCAGTTGCATTATTTTTCATCAGCTTCTTGTTGATCCATACTAAAAAAAAATAATAAAAATATGTGTCCCAGATCCGCCAGTCCTCAGGGTGACTATGATCTTGCAGCCACGTTTGTGTAGAGAAGAGATCCTTGAAAACCGCCCACCTTCTGTCCGTGCTCTGACAGCCGCCCTAATGCAATCAGCCAAGAAGGAACTCACATACACAGGAGAGAGCTGCAGGCTCTGCCCTGGTGTCGGCTGAGGCTAGCTGCTCAGAGGCCAAAGTGTGCCCTCACCTCAGGTGGCTGAGCAAGGGTAAAAGAGAGAAGACTGAAAACAAAAGAAATAGGGATGAAAAGACTGAACAATCCTTCCTCTCACCCCCCAAAAAAAGGAAAGTGATGATGAAAATTAATTAAAATAATAAAGAAAAAGGAAAGACCTGAAGGGAGGAAGCTGCCTGGGAAAAATATGGTTTAGTCTTGTTCTGAAGGGCTTAGAAGTCAAGAGCCTGGAGAAAACATGGTGCAGGAGTGGAAGCCCAATTCCATGGTCAGAATTCGTGTCGAACTGCTAGTGTTCCTAAATGTTTTTCTGAGGAATCACAGGGTCTGAATTACATTTGCAATGGGCTTCTACATGTGGAATATTGGATGATTGCCCTTGAAAATCCTGCTTCGTTTGTTAGCTGACTGCGGGGTGCTCAGGGGTTATATACAGACCACCACTGCAACTTTCTAACAGGATCTGAAGGAAATGAGAAGAATGATGCAGTGTTCAATGTCCCATATTTCTTCTGTTAATTTGCCCATATGCCTTTTTAATCCAGGTAAATAAACCCATAAGGCAACTCAGAGTCACTCATAGCTACTCATTTTATGAAGAAGTACTGTCTTTGTTGTGAATCTGTCACCTGCTTGTTTCATTTATTTTTCTTAATACTCTTAGGGTGATATGCTCATTAAAATGAAATCCACTGAATGTATGGAAATACTTAATGACAAGCTTAAATAATGTAGATTTTGTGAACCTCACCTGCCTTTGCAGTATACAAACCATAGAGGAGCAGAACATGCTTTGTCGTAGGGCAGGATGCTGAAGGAGAAACAGAAATAGGACTGAATGATTTGAGTCATAACCAAAAGAGTTCCCACTAGCACTATTATGTTGATTTGACAGCTATGGTCAGAAAACAAACAGCAAGTGATAACTTGGGTGATGCTCAAAATTGATAAGCTTTTCCATAAAATGCTACTGTTGTCTTTGATCCTAAAATATTGCACAGGCCAGATGATCTGCTAACACCCTCTGCAGAACATATTTTCTGTAGTAATTTCTCACACAGCCACTTAAATTATAAACATTTTAAGACTGAGAAATGTATTTTGTTAACGAGCGAAAATGAGCTTGCCTGTCACTGCAAGGAGAGTTGTGTGACACAGTGCAATGGCCGGAAAAAGTGAATTATATCTGTGGTCTGAAAGATGCATAGAGAGTTTTGGAGCTGTGGTTTCATTAGGCGTGTGGTGGAAAAGGTTCATTAGAAAATGTGCTTTACCCACTGCCTTGTCACAGCCTTCCTCTGGTCTCCAGGTTTCAAATCATCTCCTGGAGTGAAGTTTGTAATTCACTGGGCTTAAGTCACACACTTTGACATGAATTACACTGTTCACTGAACTGGAGTAACTTCATAAATAATCTTCATCCCCTGGGGAGTCCAGTCTATTCATCATTCCCTTCGATGTTCTCTCTCATGCAGATTAGCACACATGGGGTAAAAAAGGAGCTGCAACCAATAAACGATGCTAGCTCTTTGTCAAAGGTGATAACAGTGCCATTTCTTATAATACAGACTGGAGAAGTTGAGCTGAATTATACATTGCAGACATCTTACCCATTCTGCAGTGTCTGTGTTGAAGGCCGTTATCTTCAGTCCTTTGGGAACTGCAAGGAACTAGAGACATGGAAGCTTAGAAGAAAGAAGAAGAGGAAAAAAGAATTAAAACTTCTTTTGGCTAGAAGCAAATTTTAGTTTATTATTCAGCTCAGCTCCACTGTGTTCCACTTTCAAAGTTTCACTAGCTGTTCCACTTAAAAAGCAAATGATAGCATGAAAAAGAAAGATTTCTTTAAAGTGGTATTTCTTCAGGGGGACGGGTAAGGTCTCCGGACCTTTGACTAACATTAAAGAAGCTGAATTTGCAAAAATAGGTTAGACAACTTTTACTTAGCTTTTATTTTTATTTATGAAACAAACTTAGTTCACCACAGTTTATAACCATTTATGTTGACAAACACTGGTTATGTCTAAATCAGGAGGCTACTTCTTTTGGACTCATATTTCAACATGTTAGGAACATACTCCAGATCACTCTCTGTAAGAGCCTACGTGTACTTTATTCCATATATAGAGAGTTTAGGGACATTAACTTTCTTCCCTAGGCACTTAACGTAGATGTCTTAGCTTTCTTCCCTCTTTCCAAAGGGCATTCATGATGTGCCATTGACAAGCAGTGCTATCTCCCCATAATGAGTTGACCCAGACTTTTAGCAGTCTGCACCATCAGCTCATGTACTGTGAATATCTACTTGCTGAAATGCCATCTGTGTGCTGGATTCCACTGTGACTGTACACACCTTAACAGGATAAGCACTAGGAAAAAATAAGCTTTGTTGTGTCTGATACAATTCATGTTTCAAGGCAAAGTAACAGCTGAATATTAAACATGAGAATTCCAGACAGCTGAGAGAAACAGAAATTATGATTTTCCTCTTGTAAGAAATTAAGAAAATTTTTTAAAAGTATCATGGAGGACTTTTCTGTCCATTCATAACACCATTTTTTCTGGTCTCAGAACAGGAAATTTCAGAAGACAGCTTTGTCAGATGAAAAGCATGTACTTTTTTCTCTTGGTGAGAAAAGTCATATATTATTGTGTGCGTGAATACAGTTATGACTGGCTTTCCTTGACTGCACTGTAATTGAAAAGGAAACATTATGCAAGTAAACTAGAGCACTGGGGTTTTTGGTATGGACTAGAAAAAGAGTTTGCATGGTTGTGTGGCTTGCTTCTGATCCTTTCACATCTGTATTTCTTTATGTTCAAAGAGCATCATTTCAAATGAAGAAATTGCCTCCTGCTCAGAACTTCTTTTTGTCTAGTAAATAATAGTAAAATTTCAGAATATCTCAGAATTTCAAATCTGGATCATTCCACCAAGCCAACCTTATTCCATCAATACAAGGTTTTTCATAACTTTCTAGGGAACAAATTGTAAATAGTCTGTGATGTAAATGTTAGCTATTTAAAATTGTAATTATGCACAAAATAACACAACAACAAAAGCCTAAGCATACCTAACATTTACAATGGAACATCTTGTATGAGGATAACTTCTGCCACTTCACACTCCAGTGAAATAATACCTGATAAAATGGTTCACTGCAAACAGATGCTAGCTGTTGGGGTAAAATGTATGTAGCAAGTTTAAGCAACTTCAAATCTATCTCAGCCAAGCTTATGCCTGACAGCAAAAGTAGAAAGGCCCTCATAGTCTTTCTGTTGCTTACAACAGCACAGGTAACATACGTTTTCTGATTAACTTTTGATGTGGTAGAAGCTGCTGCAAGCTGAGAACCTGCTATGTATTGCAGGCAAGGGAAGGGGCATTTGAGGAAAAAAATCTAGTGAAATATGGCAAATTTATTGTTTCTGACAGGACTTACTATAAGGTCTGTTTGAACAATGAATTGAAGAAAACCACATATTGGCATTTCCATTTCTTAAGACCTGTGTTCAGATGTTGAATTTCTGTCACAAGTTAAAAAGATTAAGTATAATCAGAAAAAAAGTGAACCTGGGAACATAGTGAGTGCCTTACATAGGAAAATACAGGATGAAAATCAGATCTCTGTTACCTTGGGGAATCTAACAAAGCTTCTGCTTGACTAAAACCAATGCCCTAGTTCCCCCCTCCCCCACCCTTTTTTATGGAAAAGAAATATTTAAGAAAAACAATATAAATACATGCTTTCTAAAAGCAGAACAGAGAACAACCTCAATATTGGAAATTAAAACTTGTCTTCCTTTCATCTGTACCCCAGAAGTTTACGAACATCAGTCAGTTGTAAGGTCAGTCTTGCATCAAGTAAAAATTTCATGTTCATTGTCAGTTATTCAGCCTCCTCGATTGACTTGGGTTCACCTCCGTGAATGAGCTGTAAATAAAATGTGTCCAGCTCAATTGTAGGATGACTCTTTGAACCTTAGTTTTTGCTGGTGTCTTCAAAACACCAGCTATTATATTTTTTTAAAGGATTAATATATTTTGAACATTTTAGGAAAGAGATTATATAACATCCTGCCAGAGACCTTGACTGTAACTCTAGTCTAGGAAGTCATCCCTCAGAACAACCCACTTCTCAGGATGCCAAAGCTTTTACTCAGATACCTCTCACAAGAAACCCACTGAGAACTGTACCTCAATTAACTGTAAGTGCAGAAAAAGGTTAAAGTATTTTGAACTGATCTAAGCCACTCCAAATAAGGCTGAATAATTCATTTTTAGATAACATAGGTATCATACTGTTAATTTGCTGTCTGTATGAGTCTAGCAAAACTACGTCTAAAATTGTGTGTTCAGCCCTGGGCCTTATCAGGAGTATTCCACAATATCCTACAATACACTTAAAGGCAAATTTCCTTTGATGCAGACTTTGTCACGTATTAAATACACCCAGAGTGTACACATCTGGGCAAACTCCTGACCTCTTGAAATTAAATTATCCTCTTCCAGTGCACCAGATTTAAAATGATTTTACAAATTGGGATAAGCTCAATTTATCCTAGTTTTTCAGATTAAATATTAAAATCCTCCCTTTTGTGAGTCACCTTTCTGAAGCTTTCCTGTCTCAATGTCCTTGAGAGTATTATTAGCATTTGTTTAGTTTTGGGACATTAGTCAACATTGAAGAACCACTTTTTTTAAAAAATGAACCCTGTCATACTTTGATATTTCCTGACTTATTTCTTTATTGTTTGTTTTTAGTGCCATATATTGTATTCATACACCTATGAATGGGTTATTATGGAATAAAGTCCTCACCCAGAGATAACTTTTAACTATATTCTGCTTTAAATGGATTTAAATTCACAAATGCATAAAAAATGATACTGCTTAATCTGATTCAAAATACCATTTCATTTTCTAATATTGTTTACTTCGGCATTATTTTGACAGCACTGAAATCAGTGTTATTTTTTCACTGACGTAAAAAAAAGAACACCAGGATTGCTCTCCACATCCCTTTTGCAAACTATTTTTCAGTGCAAGCATCTTGTTGTTTCAGGACTGACAAAAGAATACTAAAGCAGTTTGTAAAATTTCAGGACAAAACTGAAAGAACTAGACAGAAGCCAATTTAGAGAACTATATATATTACATGCATGTATAGATGCAGACATATTTTCTCACTATTTTTAAGTTCAGAATTTTTTTATAAAAGGTGAAATCCTGAGGCAGTTCCCTAAGAGAACTGACCATCGCTCCAAAACGGTAATCTAAATAATTCAGATTATCTAAAATCAAATAAAAAAGTTCTTCACAGTAAGAGTTGATCTCCCTACCTAAGCATGAACAGAAAATTTTGGGATTGAAAGAGAAAGTATGGGTTTGTCTGGTTTTGTGTTGGTTTTTTGTTTTTTGGTTTTTTTTTCCTTGTTTTTTTTTTGTTTATATAAAATGCCACATGGAGCTTATTGCACTAACAGCAACTTTTTGGAAAAGGATGTTGCACTGATATTTCTTAAAACTTGATGTGCTTTTTTTGTGCTCCAGGAATCAGTAGCTATTAAAAAACCCCTTCAGTCTGGATTACATTTTCCAAAAAAAGAGTTGAAATTAAGTAAGTAGCATGGAAGAAATCTTATCAGTTACAGCTTGTTATACAGAAGTCTTGTTTTCCTGCTCTCTGATGTATTTTACCTCTGAAGTGAGGTTAAAGACCAGTAACAGAGATGGTACCTGTATCCTATATGGGTTTATGAAAGGATTCTTCTCCTCTCTCTGATATCTGGTTTTCCTTATTTGCTGATGATATAGCTTACCTTTTCTTGAATACTCATCGACATTAGATACATTAGATAACCTCCTGAACCATAAAAGTATTTCACATCTCATTCCAAAATTTTATATATGATCCAAAAGCTTAAGTAATGACCCAAAAGTCAAGTCCTTGAAATTAATTTATTTTTATTTGCTATTCTTTAAGTTTTTATATGAAAATAATAGTTCCTTAAGATAAGGAGTTTTTTCAGGGTCTTATAATAACGGTAAAATTCATTGTCAAAGAATATTATCAGATAATTTTTATGTAATAGCCTGACAACAACTTTCAAATATGTTAGAAATCACGTGTTAAAGTCAAGCCCTATGAAAATCTAAATTGTTTTCTGTGTCTAAAACTGATCAAATGTCCACAACAGCAATATTACCTACATAAATGGATGTCAGTGAAACATAGGTTAGGTAGTTTCAGAAGCAAAATTATTTTTGCCTTCTCCTGTCATGCCAATGAAACTGACATCACCAGTGTTGTTAACTAGCTTTCTGCATAAACATGAAGATGTCTCAAACATCTCAATTTAGTCATTGACTTCAACCAAGCTGATTGCTTATGCCTCTGAAGTCTTCATACTTGCTCTGCTGGGATTCTTATGTCTCTTGCTTCCCTTGGGACAGTGTTTCACCCTGATCTTTCTCCCTCTGTCCTTTAGATTCCCATTCTTGACTCCATTGACATCCCTTTCTGCTATATCTGAGCTTCTGATTGTCGTTTTCACTTTTGACCAAATCTATTTTCTTCACATCATTTTTTATCCTCTTACATAACCTTCCTTGAAGTGAAAAAATGATACAAGTATTGCCTTTTAAACATGAATGAAGCAGTATCAACCACTGTGCTGTCCAAAGCAGAGAAATGAATTGATTTGGGGAAATTAAATATTGATACTATGCTCTTAGGGCCAGCACAAAACTAGGCAATTTTGCAAATTTTGCATGGTCCTCTGAGAGCTGGTGTGAAAAGATATTGAAGTGTAAGTAGGACAAGTGGCTAAAAGAGATGAGTCTGTAGCTATAGTACCAGCATTGTAAGCTATGATTTCTTGTGAACATTCTTGCACAACTTCATAGAATGTAAAATGATAAAGAGCAGAGTGTCTTTTGCACCATATTTACTCAGACAGGCACACAAACAGCTTGGTTCCATTTGAGCATGTGTAATTGTACCTGCATGAAGCAAAGGTGGAACTGCATGGGAATTTCACTTGAAGTTGGTCCTCAACTTGAGTCAAACCAAAGGAGTTCTTTTCATAAGCTGCGTAAATAGCTATAGGGTAAAAAATTCTGGGTCAGTCATCAGTCAGAGAAAGTACTTGTCTGAACAGTTTTGTTTTCTTATACACTATAAAGCTGAATGTTAATTTTCATGCTAGCAAGATTTCTGTACTTTGAGTTATGAAATAATAAAAAGCTAGACAATACAGAAGTTTATTTTAAAGATATTCTTCAACTTCTCAGCTATGATTTAAATTAAGCACTAACTTTTATCTCAAAAAATGAAGAGCCTCTTACTTTTGTGACTATTTTTTTAGAAGAAAAGAATTGTGGCCACATTCCCTATTACATGTTTGAAGAGCACTTGGGTCAGTTAAATACACAGCTCTACAGAACGGTAAAATTTCATCCACTCTGTGTGCGTGTACACACGCACACGCACGCATAGAAAAGGACAGGTCATCAAGCTCTTACAGTCTAGACACTCTTATTTGTATTAGGAAAGGACACACTGAAAAGTAGGCCATAAGCTGATCATTCAAGGTCATAGATTTGGAACAGCCTTGGCAGCAGTGCATGATGCTCAGCAAGACTGCTTTTCCTAACCTTTATTTTGTGTCAAATTCAGAAGCATTCTTTCTACTCACATTAGTGAAAATATCTTGTCCTTATTTCCAAAACAGGACTGATGTAAAAAACAGCATTGTAATTTGTATCTACTAAGGAAAGGTTCCTTTGCTTTCTTAAGAGAGTATAATGACCCTACTTAATCAGCTCACTAATTCAGCATCAGTGTTCACTTAGCACAATTTGAGAACAGAAAAGTTCTCCCCTATTCTGTATTCTTTTTCTAGATATCAATATATCTATATATATATGACTACCCTATTCTGTATTCTTACTTCATCACACTTCTCTCTGTAAGCAAAACTCATTTGCATACTGCTACGAAACAGACAATATGTTACAACAATAGAAGAGAATGTAAGTTCATGTAACTGTGAATTTGGTTCTGCAGTCTTAAAGAAATTCACTCTGAAGCAAAACATCATCTTTTGTACATGTTTTTGATTTTGAATAAACTGTATCTTTCAGAAACTTAAATTGGTGAATTAAAAATTACTGAAAGTCATGATAATCTAGAAGACAAAACCCCCAAAACCAAACAGAAACTAAAGCTGTAAAATATGTTTTAGATCTCATTCTCCTCCACTTAAATCTCCTGTGATATATCAAACTTCTGAACTTTACTTAAACCTCATACAACTCTTTTTTTAATAGTATTTTTCTATTATCAATTCTATATTATCATTCTGTGTTAACTTTCTTTATTCTCTTCAAGTTGATATTTGGCTTTTTATTACTAACTATATTTACTCTTTTAAATATAAAAATTATTTCAGAAAATTCATCATTTTATGAAACTGGCTGTATTTGTATTTCCTACTTCTAGTCATCTGCTAGTCCTTGATCCTTTTATTGTTATTTATTTTAAAATGGGTATTCTGATGACTTATGAGCATGTACTGAAGCATTTTCTGTAATTCAAGTTGCAATACAGCTTTTTGTTCTGTGTACTTTATAGTTCTTAAATCTTTCTCCTTCCCAGACTCTCAATATTTTTTTTCATTTTTAAAAGCCTTCTGTTTATTGCTTCCACTAATCTTTAGATCTCTGCTTAACCTCATTGCTTACTATTGCCCTTTTCTACATTTAGATTTAACCAGCATGTCAGTTACAGCCTCTCCAGAAGGTTTTTTATGCATTTTCCATTTTTTATTAAAAAAAAAAAAAAATCCAGAAAAAATCCACATTTTTTTATGGTACTCATGCAATATCACAGCTTTCCTCAAGCTCTGTGTCCTGAAAAATCTCTACTTTTCCTGTTTCTATAGGAAATGCAATATAGGCAGAGAAAAGATGGGAAGGAAAGATTTTTTGTTTTTCAGAAATGTCCCCCCTTTAAAAAAAAACTCATTAAAGTCTTTGAGCATACCCCTTACATCCCTGTCACTTGTGATACAGTTTGGTGAGAAAGGCAAGTCACAAACAGCAAATGGGTCTAAGCTTGACACACAAAGACTGAAGTGACTGAAAGAAATATGCAAGGAGTTTATAATGGTGTAACAGATGCATCTGAGAGGACAGAAGAAAATATAAATGAATTCTTAAGTTTTAGACTAGGACTAATTATGCCCATCTTCTGAGCGTTGCTCATTGCCAGAGTTACATTTTTTGGTAGTTGTAAAGTGTCATACTCTGGGCAGTCGTCAATGCTTTCAGTAAACTGATTTTCTTTGCTTTTATTACCTACACTTAGGTACAGGTTTTCATCTTCGGCATTGATGAAAAGCAAGCAGAAAGCCATTGTGGGGTTTTTGTTGACTATTTAAACTTGAGTCCACAACAAATATTGAAATCAGCATTTGAATATTGTTCACACTAACAGTAATTTGAGTGGGACATTCTTCAGATACACCCAAGCCTTTCTGAATTTGTCTTGGCATTTTTCTAAGATATCACTGCTATATCATCTAGTGGTGGCTCAACCTTACGCACCTTCAATTCTGCAAAAATGAACTTTAAAGCCTGGAGCAGTAAACTCTTTACTGCCCTGGTTTAATAATTTCTGTCACTTTGAGATTATTCACAATGAAATCTCGAAATTGTGACTTCCTTTCTTTAGCTGTCACCTTTACTTTGCTAGCAGGTATGAGAAACCCACATCCTTAAACAACCATCAATAATTTACTCAGTTTTCATAGCCTGAATGTTTCTTAACTGCTACAAAAGAACAACATTTTTTAAGGGCAATTAATATATTGATGATGCTGGAAGAGGTGCTGGAATTTATTAGTCAATACTACTAATTTTGTATGTAAGAAGGAATATGGTTCTCAGCTCTCTGTCTGTGGAAACTTCTCAAACAGCCAAATCAGTGTAGCTCAACTGAAAAAAGAAGTGGAAATTTACATTTGGAACAGGAGGTCATGGACCAGTTCATTGGGAGCCAGAGTTAGTCCTCTTCCAAAATGCAGAAAGAGTATTACGAGCAGATGTTGCTATAGCTGCATTTGGGTAATAAAACATGGAGTTGCATAACCCATCTTTATTCTTAGGCTTTAAACAACCACTTCCACTACTCTTGTGAATCATCCCACTTGAAAGTCTCTTGAGCCCCTATATTTCGTCAGTGATTTTCTGGCCTGCTTCCCTCAGCCTGCTTCATTTTTTAATTTGCTCAGTACACTTACTTGAGTTCTTTCGTTAGACAGTTGAAGAAAAAATCCTTCAGAGGGATTAGTAACAAGGATGTGTCAAGCAAGCTTATGGTAAAAGGATTTCTTAAACATACCATGCATTAGTGAAAGTGATTGGCTAAAAAGGTGTGAACTTTCTACCTGTTGCCTGCTTCTCCACTTCCTGCAAGTCCTCAGCCCAGTAAGCAGATTATCTGGCATCTACAAAGCAGGCAGATGAAGTTTTCAGATGCACAAATTCTTAGTGAGAGGTTCTAATGCATTGCAAGGTACAAAAATATTAGAAATAGGTGAAAGAATTTCCCCTCCCATCCTTGTCTGCCAGAGCGTATACTGTTAAAAATGTGAGAGCTGCAGCTAAGGAAGACTAGTGTTATTCTGGTATGCCTACTTTTGAGCAGCTTTATCTCACTGAAGTACCATGGTCCTGCAGGTGCCATTGTGGCAGTCTTTGTTCATATCACCTGCATGCTTGCTTATTTCTAATCCATGCTTATAACCCTAAGGCACGCTGAAGCTAAGTTTATATATCATGTTAATAATCATGTATTCATTTACAAATGCATTATAATTGCAACTGACTTCCTTGATTTTTGAAAACATTGAATAATCATAAAAACCAGTTTTCAATTAAACAGCAAAAATCTAAAGACTAAAAATTAAGATTCAGTTTCTGACATGTGTAATGGGTCTCCCAGAACACAGCTACTCCACTCTTTGGCTTGAGAGTGTTCACATTTTTAACACAAAGTACATATTGTGATAAATAACATCATTTTCTTGGATAATTTCTACATGTCAGCAAGCAGTACTAGCCATGGTGCCCATATCTGACTTCTGAAAGGGAAAAATATGTGTTTACAACAGCCAGTCACTCTGACTGAAGGAAGGGACAGACTGAAAGCAGCAGGGTTGTGATTGCTAGCAGCTTGAATAAACAAACCGATGTTTCTCTCTCCTTCTCTCTCTTTTTACACTGCTAAGGAGAAGCCATGAACATTTTCCAGCTGTGCTATGGTGATAATTTGCTGTTTTAAGAAACAATGTCTGTTTTGCTTTCTTTGTACATCCAAGATGACTTTATGGACAATGGGGAATTTAGAAGATTTAGAACATCTCACCTGCTAAGTCAGATAAATACAAGCAATTAACAGAGGAGGAAAACCAAGTTTTATTTCTTACATTAAAATGTTGTGTTTTGCTTTATTTAAATTACTGTAATTCAATTATCCAGCAAACATTTTACCATTAGAAAGAAATTATGCTTTTAAACTATAGGGCAATAATGAAAGTAGAGACACATCCTCAGCACAGCTACAGATGTTGCTTCCCAGTACTGCCATATATGATTATCAGGTAAGACTGGGCTCCAGTTCTGCTTATCCATGTGTAACCAGGACCTTGAATTTCCAAATCCCCTTTAAAACCTTTAAACTACTTAAAGCAGAACTTCAAAGGAGACCCATAGCAACAGTCAGCAAGAACTGTGTGAAACTTGTAAGAAAAAAAAGTAATTTCTAGACATACCTGAAAAAATGATCGTTGTGAATAAAGCTGGCCAAAAAGATGGGAAGAGGATGGAAGAGGGAGAAGAAGGAGGTTGAAGTTTTGAAACAGAAAACAGAGAGAGAAAAAAGACCATCACAACAGAGTCAGCAAACCTAAGCCAGTCCACCTAGACCTGTTCTGTTTGGCATTAATAACTAAGAATTCTGAATGGGAGAGGAAGAAAGCGAGAAAGCTATAACCTCTTGGTTTGGGTATCTGCTGGGGTTATGGTGGACTTAGATAAATTTCACAGCTCAGGTCAAGCAGTGTCCTATCAGATTGACTATTAAAGATACCTCTTGACCATTCCAGATCTGAGAAGGTGCTCATTAAGCCTTGCAGCTTTCTACAACGTAACAATTATTTCCTATGAAAACTTTTTTGTCATACAGTTCATGATTTGGTGTAGATATGAACCTAGATGAAGAGGATATGTGTAGGTAAAAACCACAGTCCTAGAAAGGACCTTTACTCAGCTCTGCAGAGGGATCACAAAAATCCTTGTGGTATTATTTTTTGCAGTTGCTAAAAGAATTACTCTGAATGGCTGGAGATGAACTGTAGCAGCAACTGCAGCAGAAACTTCGGCAGCTTCCCGTGGTTATTCACAGGTCTGAATTGCATTTAATTGAAACTTAATTTCATTGTCTGTGAAGGATTTCTTGCTTTCAGAAGAGGAGTTGTGTTGCAATGAGACAGAATTCTGAAAAAGATGATTGACATTAGTTACATTCACTCTCAGTCTCAGTCTAAGTCGCAAAATAAATACAAATTTGGATCTAGAGACAGTTTAAAGTCACAGCCTCAGCTATGCCTAGCAAGAACAGCTGAACAATAGGAGATACCGATTAGGGTAAGCATTTTTCTCTCTTGTGAGACTATAAATAAAAATTCGCATGTGGCCTTCTGGTCAAATGATTTATTCATCATGAGTATATAATTTAGATCATTGAGAAATGTGTTACTTTAATTATTGAGAAATGGAAGGACTTTGTGAGGACAGTGAATGGGGAGCATTTTTTAAAAGTCCTTGATGTACAGGCTGATGGGGATTGCTTCCTAGGTAGAAATATTAGCTTTCATTCACAAAAATAAATGCTGTCACTGCAGTATCTCAGGTGAAAATCTTTCTAGAATGCTTCAGTTCTGGGGAAAATCCAGGAGTTTCTTGGCTTTTTGCTTTGAATGAAGAAATGCTTTCACCGTTCTGTTACCCTGCAAGACACTTCACTTAGACAAAATAACATAAAATGTTAACTTACAAAACAAACTGTCACAGCTGCAGTTGTTTTTTAAAAATATGTCAGTGATGAACAAGTTGATCTAATTCAGAAAGAGACAAAGACTGCAGAAACATTTGGCTGCTACTAGTTTAAAATAGAACCACCATAAAATGTCATGTACATATTAGTCTTCTAAGCATATATTTCTTCTTATTGACTTAATTGCACTGAAAATCAGCTTGAATTCTTTCTATCGGTATCATAATAGATGACACATCTCTTTTAACTATACACTTGTAAATCTTACATAGATATGTTAGATACAGGTAATGGCTATTTCAGCTGTTTTGCTGTCTTTAGTGTACTTCATAGACCATTCCTAACTATGCAGAAGCTAGCTACATTGACTCCTCTGATACGGAATATGCAAAAAGAAGCTAGGAGGTGCTTAAGGTCTATCCATGTATATCTAATTGCTTACTTATCTGGCTAGTTTTCCTTGAGTGTCTCTCTTAAACATGGTAAAATGTTGAAGACTGTTTATTTGCACCTATATGTTACAGATTGCTACTTCTGCATGAAACTTCCATAAGAAACTCATAGTCCCCACACTTGGTGCTGCTGTTCTGAGCCTCATGAAAGTAAGAACTGAGTTTAGAAAGAAGGATGTAGCTGAAGGTAGAAAGGATCAGAAATGTGGTGCTTGCAAGTGATTTGATGGCAAACTGCACAGTCTTGCTTTGAGAACTAGGCTATTCTGAACACCCCAAGAAAAAATAATGGAATCATGAAAAGCTGGAAAATCAAATAAAGCAAAGCAAAGTGAAAAATTTTCATGTATATTCTACTTTACCCCCAACCCACCTAATAACCCCCATCATGCTGAGAGAAACAGGAACAAATACATCCACGCCGAATAAACAATCCCAGGTGTCAGCACTGATGATCTTCTCTAGTTACTTCAAGGCATCCCAGTTATTCACAGTAACAGAGGCAATGGGAGAGGTCCAAAGCATCTCTGAGTACCGCCGTGTCACAACTCTCCTGAGAATTTCAGTTCCCTCATTAAGGCAATGTCATTACCATGACCTGCTCACAAGCTTGATTGATTGATTGAAATTTCTTTAACAATGCGTAGTGCTGCAGATAGGATCATGTTATCCAAGCCCACCTCAGCTTTTTCCAGGGCATTAGCTGAGAAAGGTAGATTTGAAGGCAAACAGAGATCTAAGAGAATGCCTAAAAAAATGAAAGCTTACTAACTATACAGTAATTATTGTTATACAAAGTTAACTTTATGAGCTAATGTAAAAAAGAGAAACAACAGAGGCTGCTAAAGGTGCAATGCACCTTGTACTTAAGTATCATCAGAACTAGCGCTGCAGTTTGTGTGCTGGGCTTTCTCATGCATATAGATAGCCTCTGGAACCAATATGAGGCCATCCATGTTTTTTCACTTATTATTAAAGGGCATGAATTCTTCCGTAGGGCAAAGCTAGTACATTTACTCAGACTACTATGTAAATTGTCCCAGGATCCTAATTTGATGTACTCCAGTGGAAAGTGATTAGGGTCAGAGGACTTAAGCTGTATTTTAACACATATTAGATTTAAATAATCCTGTCTCATCTCTTCTGGCTTCTATCCAGTTTATTTTAACATGTTTTGCTGAGTGAGTTGGTTTGTAGGGTTTAACCAAGTTTTAACAGCATCTAGTGACATTTTACTAGCAAGTAGACAAACCCCACCAATCCAGGCTCTGAAGTGCATCAGTGTTCAATTTTTTTTTAAGACTTCACAGGAGACTGAATTTGCTGGAGGAAACTAAGGAAACATGGTTTGCCAGAGTAGGTATCTCAGGCTTTCAAACTATACATATGCCTGGGCCATTATAGCTCCATGTGGAAGGTAGAGCTATATCTTGCATTTCCTGTGCACCAGCTACCAGTGGCAACTAGTGCTAAGTGAGAAATTTGCAGAAAGCTTATAAAAAAAACCACCACATGAGTACTGCAGTCTGTGTTTTTCTTTGAATTTTTAACAGCAATCTGACAGCATGTGTCAGGGCTCCATGTCTAGTCTTTGCAGCCTCCCCAGAAAATATAAGGGGAAAACTTTGCTTCTCTTTCCATCCCTCTCCTTTCTCTATCCATACATTGTCCAGCTATTTGAAAAGAGTGCATAAATATAGTCTGAGGGAAACATCTCTATATGTTAATTAGATTAGAAGAAAATAAACTAGAAGAAGGTATGAACAGACAGACCACATGGACATAATCTGTTTTAAATTATCAGCTTAATGAAATAAACTTCAAACAAGCATGAAAATACCATTACAATACACTTAAATTGGAACTCTGGAAATACTTGATTCTATTTTTCCCCTTTATTTTTCACTATTCTTCATTCTTGTGACAGTAGTCAGTTACAATGCAATTTTTTTTTTCCTTGAAACTCATCCTAGGCCATTTCACTGGAATGAGCCTGCAAATCACTGAAAACCCTTGCTCAGAACTTAGGACAATGAAACAGAAGCTTGAGCAACATTTGATAGGATTGGTCCTTGATATAGAAGATGGCCTCTGGGTGGACGCTGTATATTCTTATCACCTCCAGGTACTACAGATAGTTTTACTGAACATTGTTCCAGAGTCCATGGGGAACGCCTGCACCCATTCATTTCTTCATATGGTACTATATAGAAATAACTACCTTGGAAGAAGTTGAAATGTTCTTCATTCCAATGCATAAATGGAATGTAAATGTACACAATGCAACTGAATTTTGTATCAGCAGAGAAGCTCCAGACCAGATAACAGCTTGAAGAAGTGATTGGGCAAAGACTGGTGAAAGGCAAAACAGACGGGGTAATGCATTTTCTAGGAGATGTGCTGGCTGCTAAGGTCTGTTGGCATAACTCAGCATCATAAAAAGAGACCAGAGGAAGGCATATTTTTTGTTGACTGAAATACTTAAATACCTCTTCTACTAGTCATGGCATTAGGTAGGAAACTAGCACAATGCAAGCTCTGTTACTGTAAGCATTGAAAACTTAAACAAAGGAGTTCTCGACTCAGACATTCTGAATAACTCTTTATTTGTTCCACACAGCATGCGATAAATCAAGTTTAAAGATGTTCAGATCCATGTCCATGTTAACCCAAATAACTAGAATTCAACACCCTTCTTAAACTAGTAATTTGTCAGAAACATCTAACTTTACCACTGTTTTCAATACATAAGCTGTTATCTTGACAGATCAGGATAAGAAATTCAAGGCTGTTTTCTTGTAATACTAACAAGGCCATTTATGTAGAGGAAAAAAGGAGATAACATATTAAGAAGGGAAAACACTGAGTACAGACTTCTCAAGCAATGAGTCGATCCTTTAGACTTGGATATAATATCAAACTGCACTGGGACAACAGGGAATTCATGAGGTTATATTTCTTTGCATCTGTAAATAAATAGATATTTAAAAAATATGTTTAATGCTTTTAAAATATGATTCAGCAAAGAAAAAGAGCAGTGCAGTGAGATAAAAAGATGATTTATCCCATGGCCAGTGTGCTTCAAATTGACCAAAGAAAGTAATCTAATCAGACTTTATTAAACCGATTCTTCAGTACATCCCCGATGCCTGGAAGCATTGTCTGAGCTGGTCTGCAGTCTAATCCTGCTTTAGGAGGCTTGCCAACTATTTAGTCTTTTTGAAGTAGAAACACAACCACATGCAATTTAATTATTGCAAACTGTTTTAATTAGAAAAAAATGGGAACTTTTGATGATGCCTGACTTCTGAGAGAAGCTACATTCCTGACAGCAGTATTTAAATAACTCTGAACAAGCACATCCATTTTATTCAGAGCCAGCTATAGCAGATATTGTAGGCTCACAAATCAGCCCAAAGAGCTGCTGCCAGGTTATATAATCTTTGAGCACTCATCCAAGGCAGCCCTGAAGGCAAGCACAGAGGGGAGAACTGCTAAGGAGTTGGGTTTGCTTCAGCCATTTCCCCCATTGCATGACAGTCACTGCCCCATACGCTGGTAGTATTGACAGTGACAGTTTCGACCCATGTCGAAAAGGAAGCTCCATTTGTGCAACAGAGAGTTCCCCACAGATCACCAAAAAAACACACTGAAAAAATAAGGGCAGACTGTTGTCAGTCCTTGCTTGCACATGCAGATGCTTAAGTTTACTTTCCTCATCCTTTGTTTGCCTGGTTAAATCTCAATAAGTTCCCATTTCTTATGGTAAAAAGATTACATGGAGAAACTCTTTTTTTTTCTACAGAGCTGAGGCAGTGCAAAGAAAAGAGTTTATCATGTTAAATGAAGACATGAAGCCACTACATTTCATGCACATGAATACATTCCAGGAGGTACTGCATTTCCTTGGTGTATTGATTTTGGCTTGGATAGAGTTAATTTTCTTTGCAGCAGCTAGTATTGTACTGTGTTTTGGATTTGTGAACAAAACAGTGTTGATAATACATCAGTGTTTTAGCTGTTGCTGAACAGTGCTTGCACACCATCAAGGCCTTCTCTGTTTCTCACACTGCCCTGCCAGTGAGTAGTCTGGGGGTGCACAGGAAGCTGGGAGGGGACACAGCTGGGACAGCTGAACCCAACTGACCAAAGGGATATCCCATACCATATGATGTGCTCAGCAATAAAAAGCTGGGGAAAGAAGTAGGAAGGGAGGGATATTGAGGGTTATGGCATTTGTCTTCCCAAGTAACTATTATGTGTGATGAAGCCCTGCTTTCTTGGAAATGGCTAAACACCTGCCTGCCAGTGGGAAGTAGTGAATTAATTCCTTACTCTGCTTTGCTTGTGTGCGTGGCTTTTGCTTTCCCTATTAAACTGTCTTTATCTCAACCCACAAGTTTTCTCCCTTTTACCCTTCTGATTCTCTCCCCCATTCCGCTGTGGGGAGTGAGTGAGCTGCTGTGTGGGGCTGAGCTGCCCACCGCGGTTAACCCACAGTGCACAGGCACAGTATCTTTCACTGTTTTACTGAGGGTGGTGCAACTGTGCTCCGTGCTGTCTTCCCTGACACAAGAATAATGTAACAGTTTTTAAGTCAGAAGTCTGAGAAAGTCCGAACTTGCTGATCACACCCTTCAAGAAATTGCTCTCTCCTTTGTATTTTGCCAGCAGTAATGCCATTGTGCAATATTACAAGTCCTACCTAATTAATCAGTTCTGTATTCTTTAATCTACCAACACACGTTATTCCTCCTATGGTCTCTCTCAGTTGTGTGTTCTCTCACCCTGCGCTCTGCAAGACCATCCACTCCCTCCTTTTGTGTTTCCAGCCTGATGAATGCTTCTGCAGAAAGTCTTGGATCTACCTATGTTTATTCCTTTCTCTCCTGGTGAAGTGATATTACTTGTGTAATTCCACTGATGTGTGTCCATGTCTTAAACTGCTGACTCTGTCTTCTATCCTTCTTCTACATCCATCTTCTGTTTGTTCATGACCTTCTGCCCTTCAAGAAACAAGTCAGTCATACTTTTAGAACTGCCAAAATCTATCAGGACTCTAATATCAGATTCTCATTGCCTTCCTTTCTTGCCTCAATCAGGCAGGTAAGATATGTTTATGTGTTAACATGCAAGTCCTGAGTTTTCAGGGTACATATGATGTAGAGTTCTATGGAAGGACGAACAAGTCTCTATCATCAAATCAATAATACTTCACACATGAGATACTACCAGCTCTTCTGCATGTTGCTTATGAGTTTACTATGAGGTTTCTGATGAGGCTATATAGCAGTGCACAAAGACAGTGCATAAATACAAAAATTGACAATATTCAGTATAACTGGAGGGACTGGGACCAGCAGCAAAATGTGTGTTCATTGTTTCCCAGTGCCACATTGAAGTATTGAGTACCAGAAAGGCTCTACCTGATGAGAGATGAAAAGCAAAGAAAGATGCAAAGTAGGATTAACTCTATAGCATTACCATCTGCAACTCAAGAACCTTGAACAATAATCAAGGCTTTCTAGAAATATTTAGCTTTCCTGGCTTTTTCTTCTCAATTACACTTCTCATTCTTTCCCTGTGATTTCTCTTCATACCTGTCAGCAAGGGTTTCCAGAATTTTCCAGTTCCTTTTGTGATCATGTCTTAAATGCTGGCATTCCCCTTACTCTGGCCTTCCTAAGACACACATAATTCTCTCCACTTCTTGTCGTATATACTCAAATCATCCACTTTTCTAGTACAATTACCATTCCACTTCCCATTCTAGCTTATTCCACTAGATTATTGCTGTCCGCTGCTCACCTATCTCTTCATGTTGGAGGTTCCTTCTATATTCCCATTGTCTTTACAAAGATACTCTTTTATCTGACTGATTCTTTCTATTGCTCCAGGAAAAAAAAACATCTTAGTGTTGCCTTATATTAGTGAAAATCCTGTCTTTAGTCACAGCAGTATAGCGTAAAGATAAATGAGGTTGGGGTACTGTCCTTCACATGAACCTTTTCAGCCATGCAAAAAGAGCACGTGCCTGTGTTCAGAGATGTGATGTGAGTGGAAATCCTACACTGAATCAGCTGGCCTTAATAATTCCATTCTATCCTAGTCCTAGTGCTGGCAATACTTGTGGTGTTCACAGAACAGTGCAGCACTATGGTTCCTCTCAGTCCTCTCACTCAGGGAAGAAACAGGTTGGAAACATTTTTCACCGGCATTCCAGCAATTGCAGTGCTCTAGAAGAAGAGTCATGGGTAGAAGCTGAGGACAAAAACACAAATGCATATTTCCCAGTAAATGTATGCTTGAAGAAATGCTGGTTTTGGACTCTAAAACTCTTCCTTGGATCTAATTCTGTTAAAAATAATCTGGCCAATGCCAATGGGCTTCCACCATCATCAATGATGTCTATCATTTCATTCATATCCATTTTGTTTTGGAGAACTTTGTCAAACTGTTTCACTCCATGTGCCTGCAAAACATACGGATTAGAAGAGCTTGATCCTGAATGAAGCGTCACCAAAGAAAAAAAGAAAATAAGCAAAGAATTTCAAGTTCCCAAAATTTATAATAATTATTGACTATTTTGTATACCTTTAAAAAAATAAAGCATTAAAAGGCAGGTTTAGAACACTCTCAGTGATCACTGGAGATTATCTGTCAGGTTTTATCTGCTCTCTGACCTTTCAAACTGCAAGCCATGCAAACCCCATATTTCTAACCTGTTCCTTTAAAATTCTTAGGTTTTGTATGTGCAATGCTAATCTAATTATTTTATTTATCTATTTTGCTTGTATGATGGCCTTGCATTTGGAAGGCTGCCTGAGGAAAGATGCCTAAAGGAAAAGAGGGAACACAGACAGCTAAAAAATATCTTGCATTCTTTTCACAGCATAAAATGTATGGGCATGATGGCAACCCTCCCCACTTTTAACGCTGGAGCTGTATATAGTAGAGGAGACCACATCACTATTGCCCTGGTGTGATCATCTTTTGTAAGAAGCAGATAGTGCCATGCTGTGATATTTACAGCATTGTGCGTTGTGTTCGGTGGCAGATCTGCCAACAACAGCAAATCTATTCCTGGCCTTAGAGAGTGGAATTCTGCCTACTCACTCTTTCCTCTTTCTGCATTGCCTTCCTCTTGTCATGTACGTTACATTTAGACCTTCGATGTTAAGTAGAGCCCAGGCAAAAAAGAACTTTGAATCTGAGTGCTTTCAGATTTCTGAGTATGGGGTGGATTTGAATTCCCAGATTAGAAGTAACCCTTCTGATTTTAGTATTGGGTCATGTCCAGAACCATATGGGACCTAATTTCTATCTGTATTCACATGCAGCCAAGAACTCACAGACAATCTGAACAAACCTGGGACAAGCTGGCAGAAATAATATTACAGATAGATAGAATAATAATGAAAGATTTACACCAAAGAGGATAGAAACCTCACAAACTTGGATAATTTTGATCTTACAAGTTTTTATAAGATTGCAGAAAAACTGAACACTAATTCTACTTTTTTCTATAGTAACCAATTTCATCTGTTAAAATTTAAGTGTACTTTCTAAACTAGTCATTCATACTCCCTCTGATGAAGAGAAACGGGAGGACAATTAATTCTGCAAGTCTTAAACAGCTAACTTTTTAAAGTGGAATGAATGGCTCACTGGAGGCTCCTTTCTCTTTCCATGAACTGCAGACAATTACTTTAGCCTTGACAAATCACATTTGTATGTCTCAATGTTTTTATACAACCCAATGTTCTCAGACTTTGTGTAACCTTCATATGCAAAAAACATGGAGCAGGGTACAGTTATGAACCCCACTTTACAACAATCCCAAGTACCATGGTTTTTGCATTATTTTTCTCTACCTGGACATGTTAAGGCAAAGATCAAGCTTAGATTGTTTTTTCATTGTTCCCTTAAAAAGTAGAGAAAAAAAGGTTGCAAAATCTGTGAATAAATGTGGATTGGCTGAACAGTACTAATTCATAATGAAAATAACTTGTTAAACTATTTTCATAACACTGTTTATACAAAGACCAAAATACCCTCTTTTAAAAAAATCAGTGCTTTAACTCTTGGGACATATGTAAGTTAAAACTACCACTTTCTTTGTACAAATGGAAGAGAGAAATTTAAACTAACAGGAAGAGATAAAAATAGAATCCATTCTTCTCACTCTTATAGCTGGCCTTTTACCATATTATCATTCTTCTCCCTCCCCAAATCAGTAAATTAACAGACACTAATCATCCCCAAAGCAGCAATGTCTTTACTACACATGTAGCACTCGCTAAAGGTGCATTTGGGTGTCCCCAGCAAGATGAAAGATTGATCCAACACAGCACTTCAAATGTTGGGAAGAGTTGGGCACCTTCTTTCCCAGCAGCTTTCCCAAAACACCAGCATAAAAAGCATCACTAAAATGCCTGTAGTAGTAATCAGTATCCTCATTAGGACTTCAGCACATCTGAAGAAACTGAAGTACATAACAGTAGTTTGCATGGCAGTCAGCTTTTAGCTATGAGGAGCTTCAGTTACCACATTCCCCCTTCCACAAGGCATGAGGATACAACACATTTGTGGCAGAGTAACGTGAGCACTCTCTCCCTCTGCACCTCATGAATGGCTGAGCCCATCATCACTCACACAGGAGTGTATGCAGCTGGGGAAATCTGAGCCTGGACATGTCAGTCCTTGGAGGCATCATGGAATGAGAAATTCTTAACATATACAGTTCTTTTGAATACTGGGAAAATTTTTTACTTGGGACATGTAAAGCCTAGGATGTGCAGTCTATGAACTGTTGTCAGGAGGCTTGCTGTCAATGTTTGTGTCCTGTTTCTGATGTAGAAATGGGAAAGCAAACATATGTATTTGTCAAAATCTTAAAAATGTCTATAGCATCTATGTAATATTAAACATTTGTATAAGTGTTTATGCAGTTGGGCCCAGGGTAAGATGCAGTTTGTCTTTGAGTATCTATTGAATACATCAAAACCTCAAATCCTCTGGACTAACACAACAGCTTAGAAATCATTGCTTTCTTCATTGCTCTCACTGACCACAGACTAAACTTCTGGTGGTCTCCCTGCCGCACCAATAGGGTTCATTGTCTAGCCTGCACTCGGCATGGTCAGCCTCACTATGCCAGTCTTCAGAGAGATGTTATTCTTCATCTAACAAATATGTCCCAAAAACTAGAGATCCCTCCTCCTTGACACACCCTTCTTTCAGGATGATACAATTTTTGAATGGTCTGATGTCCAAAATGTTTATACCATACATCTTACAGCATCTGACCTCGAAGTTCAGCAGGCTTGGTGTGGTACCCTTCTAGAAACTACACAAGAACAGAGCATCTCATGAAACACTTTTTGAATAATCTGCAAGTTATATTATCCAGGAGCTAATAACTGCACCCACATGGAGTTCTGATGGTTTTGAAGATGCTGGATGTAGAAGTCACACTGTATGCTTTCAAATGCAAGACTGAATCTTGGCTAATTGGAGAATCTTGACAAATCAGAGAAAGCACAGTGAAAATTGTGTGTTATGTACTCGCACCTCAAGTACTGTGTTCAGTTTTGGGCCCCTCACTACAAGAAGGACATCGAGGTGCGGGAGCGTGTCCAAAGAAGGGCAACGAAGCTGGTGAAGGGTCTGGAACACAAGTCTTATGAGGAGCGGCTGAGGGAACTGGGGTTGTTTAGCCTGGGGAAGAGGAGGCTGAGGGGAGACCTTATTGCTCTCTGCAACTGCCTGCAAGGAGGTTGTAACGAGGTGGGGGTCGGTCTCTTCTCCCTAGTAGCGAGTGATAGGACGAGAGGAAATGGCCTCAAGCTGCACCAGGGGAGGTTTAGGTTGGATATTAGGAAGAAAGGGTGGTCAAACATTGGAACAGGCTACCCAGGGAAGTGGTTGAGTCTCCATCCCTAGAGGTATTTAAAGAACAGATAGATGTGGTGCTTGAGGACATGGTATAGATGGACTTGGCAGTGACAGGTTAACGGTTGGACTTGATGATCTTAAGGGTTTTTTCCAACCTTGACGATTCTATGATTCTATGATTCTATAAGTGTCCGTCAGCTTTTATGATTATTAAGGAGTATTTATCAGTCATGAACTGCAAACAGTGAAGTACATCATAGTCTACTCAGTCTGTTTGCCACTTCATACTTTTTTTTCAAAACAGCTGAAATAGATTCCACGTAGACAGAACTTTCTGCCCTGCATATTTTGTATATGTGCGTGTATTGGATATCATCCTGCTTCCTGGTATCAGCAGCTGCTATTGTACTTTTTATGAGCTGTCAGAATAAATCATTTTTTAAAAGTACTGATAATTTAAATATCAGTAGCTGAAGGTGTTAATTCTTCTGTTCTCATACCTGCTACTTATGTGATTGTCAAGTTTTTTATGAAGTTATTTCAAAATTTCTATTAAAACTTGTGCTGGGATAAATCTAGCAAGGTTAAACAAGCAAGGCACAAAACTTACAAAAATTATAATATTTCTTATGTAAAAACTAACAGCCATTTGACTAAAGAAGTGCAGATGATAGGTGCGTGTACCTGGGTACAAAATTGCCTATCATCTTGTGAACACCATGATATGCCAGAAGGTGCTTATAATTCAAATCAATAACATACCCTCTTCTCTGAATAATCATGTCACATTAAGATTACACACCATTATGTACACAATGTAGACAACAATTCAGTGCACAGAGATTCCCGTGTCACTGTTTGGCTGCATTTACATAGCAGGGTGACTGGCTACTTCTGCAGCTCCAGCCCCCAGTCATCCAGACTGTGGAAAACATTGGACTACACTGCAGCTCTTTTCCTCCCTGAACATTCAAATTTCATTTTAAGGAAAGGAGGATGCGTGAGGGCATGGTATGCATACAGGCACCATCCTGTTATAGAGCCGTTTGGCATATAGCTGAGATTCAGGCAGTGATTTGGCTGTGAACACATTGAAGAAGACAACTTACCTTAAGAATGAACTCAGGTCAGACTTTTCTAAACACTCTTGAGCAACTGTCAGGCATCTCAATAGTGTATGATGGTCTTGTCTTCCTGTGCAGACTTTGACAGAGTAATGAACAATCCCTTAGATAACAAGAATTTACCTACAGGCTCCATAGGTTTCCTATATTTAGCCATCAACAACAGCAGTAAAGGAACATACTGTATTTTCCTTCTGCTCCAGTTAGTGTTAAGTGTTATAAAAATTATCAGATATAGAATGTTATATTCCTTGCACCAGAATCTTTGTGGAATGTGAGATCACCAGGTACCTTGTAACTGGTGAGACATTTTTTTTACCCATGTACTTTGTTTCTAAATAAAGTAACAATTTTGCCTTCCTCCCTTTTGTCTCTGGTTTCTAATGCTGTGATATTAATAAGGAGTGACATGTTTGAAGCCTTTATTTATACTGGTGGAGAATATTTTTGCAAGATATATAATGTAGTGCTCCAAGATGAGGACATTTTTATGGCGATTTTATGGTGTAAGGCAAGAGAAGATTTTTCTCACAAAAAATCATTACTCAAACTGGTAGATCATTATAGTAAATTAAGAGAGATAAATTCTTTTTGTGGACATTTCAAGCAATGTAATGCACACAACTGCCCTCTACTAAAAGTGCTGTGATGAAATCTGCCTGATCTATGCACTATTTACTTTGGCCAGCCCATAGGATTAGGTTCAGGCTCAAAGTGGGAATAAGAGAACGGAAATGCTTTCAGTCTGATAGCAACAGCCGTTATAGCATAATAAAGAATTGCAATGCTTCTGACCCACCTTCTTCATCTTGCCCTCCCTCGGGATTCTCTTCAATCTGAAGGTCAGTAAATTCCTTAAGTATTCAGTGAAGATTTCCTGAGGCCTCCTACGCACATTAGGGGCTGTTGCTTGTTACTGGGAGTGGCTCCAGATCATCATGAGTTTTAGACTCTTCCTTCACAGTGCTGTGACAGATTCTTCCCTTTTACATTTCCCTGTAAGACAGGTTACTTTTGAGCACCTCCCTCACTAGCTTAGACACCAAGTGATTTCTAGCAGCAGATTCCCAGTGTTTCTTTCCTCCAGTCTCATCAAGTGAGAAGAGGCACAGCCAGTCCAGTGCAGGAAAAGGAACAGTCAAGTCAAGTTACTGGACAGCAAATCCAGTAACTATCCACACAGCTGATAAGTCTGGTCAGATTTTGGGTCCTCTGTGCTAGAATAAGCAAAACGAATACTTTTTGGAGTGACAAGAGGAGATAAAGCTGTATCTCTTTCTAAAACCTGCTTTAATCTAATCCTAAAACTTGGCCTGTGTACTTAGTAATAAACAAACATTGTTGCCCAAAAAAGAATGGTGAAAGCAAAACAGGCCCTGCACATAGGAGATCTTCTACTTTGCACTTCCCAGAGGCATTCCTCAAGGACACAACTGCACCCTGAGGAACCACCCTTTTGATTTAAAAATGAAGGTACACTAAAGGCCATAATCTCCATCACATTAGTACTCATAAGCTTTTAGATCATGTGGAAAAGAACATCATCATTCTCCACTGCAGAATGGAGACCAGCATTACAAATACTGACATAAGTGGTTCCCTTTCCATATTTAGTTTTCTTGTATTCTTCTCAGATTTCCAAAACTGTTTTTGTAAACTGAACTTATGCTCATTTTTCCAAATTAGCTGGTTAAGAAGATATGTCACTAATGGCACAATAGCTTCATGCATTTACTTCTGGGATCTATACTTATTAATAATCAGAAAGTTCTTTACTAGATCTACTTTGGAAAATTTGCATAGAAATGTTTGATATTAGAGCACAGGAATTATTGGGGCTTTTGTTGTTATTGTTGTTTTTCCCCAAAAGCACTTTTCCTGCCTACTAAACATCTGAATTATAATGTTTAGGAGTACACAGAGCATTTTTTTTTCACATTACACAGAAGGATCCTTTAGCATGTCTGTCAGATTAGCTTGGAAGAAGTGAGTGACAAGTGATTCCATGTCTGCTTGTGCTGAAGTTGCCACGTTTTCCAAAATACTCGGTGCAAATATTCTATGGAATGCATAGCACAATGCAACACTGTTCCTGAAAAAATTGTTCAGATTTTCACAGAATCACAGAAAATTTGTTTTTTCATTTTTTTCAGAGTGCAAATCGGACGTACGGTTATGACTGAGCAGTCCCGAGCTGATTTTTTCATCTCTTCACTTACTTTAGCTGTTCATTCTTTTCCTACAGTATCATACTGACACAGAAGGAAAGGAAATACATTTTCAAACCTCTTTACTCAAAATAAGTGAAACAATCATGCCTCTTTCCACAAGCTGAATTCATAAAGCTGGCTGTGTGGAGTCCTTTGCAAGATATGAAACCCCACAGTGTATTTTCAATTAATTTTGTGGCACAAGAAGTATAATATCTGATTGGGGAACGTGGCAAACATTCCTCACAGGATAAGTTCTGCAGGGCAAAGGCAATATAAACAAAAGACAACACTCACCTGCTTTATCATTGCCTAACAGCTCACTCCTTGTCCTAAATGATAAGCCAAGATTTTCCAAAGATGTTAAGTGTGCTATTTCAGACACATTTAGACACAGCTTTTTTAAGATATGCCTCTACCCACTGTCTGACACATGAAGAGGTTTCATTTGGGCAACAGAATCATTAGTCACTTCTGAAAATCCTGGCCATCCCCATGGTTAGACAGCTGCACAAGATGCCGGGATGCCATTTCCAGCAAAGAGAGTTGGCATCTTTTGATGCTGCAGCAAGAGGGTTTATCTGGGATTTTAAGGCATCAGGAATGAATCCAGATCTAGGTTTACCATCATGTAGTATAAAACAAGAAACAAAGGGGAAGAAAATAAGCATAAATGTTTACTGTGTTTCCTGTTCATAAAAGAAGTTTTCTGAAGACAAAAAACCAGGAGTCATGGGAGGTTGGTTTTGTATATCATTAAGGTATACAAAGAAAGAAACTTGGATTATTTTTTTTTTCCCCAAAGGATTTTGTCATTAGGAACTTTAGGAATGTAGAGTCTTTTACTCCCCTTTCCTACAGAGAGAGTTGAATGATATAACATTGTGTACAGGGAAAATTCTGAATATTAAGTAAGTGAAGCGGTCAGTTATTAACAAATATATAATAGGCATTTTAGAATAGCTCTCAGGAACAACAAAACCAACACTTGAGGCAGCCTTAATAAATATCATTTTTCTAAGCTTTGTCTCTCTCTTATTGTTTTGTTACTGCTTCTCCTATTACCCCTAAACTTTTCTGGCATTGGGAGGACCTGAATTTGTAACATACATTTCTGTAGCACTGAAAGCATGCGTTATTTTCAAATTTGAAAATACAAGAGTGTAATGACAGTTTTCTCTCCTTATGGTAAATAATATTAAAAGCCTTTGTTTAGGCCCATTATTCTATATGAAAAAGTCTAGAGAATATTAGTGATAAGAAATAAAATTAAATTTCAGCGCAGCAAAAGGAACTCAAAAATATTTTTTTTATCAAAATAGCACTTAACATCTTTGCGTATGTGGTCATCCAAAACTCAGGCAGATCAATCTTTGCTAGGAAATAATTAATCGGATGCATTTTCTGTTAATTTGTATCTAATTCCTATTTTGTAGTCCAAACAACTCTTTAATTTATCTGATTGATTACCTTCTAATTTAATTTTTTTCATCCATCAGTTTACGTGATAAAAGAAAAAACACCCATTACAGATCTTAGCATTTAAATGAATTGATACCATTAAATGGACAGCTAAAACTTTGACACAGGGTTTTTATGTGATTTTTACCATAGCTAATCCTACATCCTCTTAAACAATAGAGTCTGAAATTTCACCAAAGAAAAAAAATATCTGCCAGGTATTATTGCAATCCTTTTCTTTCTATTGATTTTCCAGTTAGTATCAAGCTTCTTTAAGCCCTCCTCTGGGTCTGTGCAGTTTTGAACTAGCTTGTGCAGTGATTGCTCTTCAGTTACTTATCTGCATTTGAACAACGGCCACATGAGGTGCTAAGGAGACCACCATCAGAGAGGCTGTCTCTTGCCATGCTTTTATGCAGTTTTCTAAATCATTGGAAAACTCTTTTGTAATTTAGTTGTGTCTTATACACAGTTAAAGTCACTGAAGGCTCAGGGCAATGGGGACTCAGGCTGATGGTGTTCTTTCATCCAAAGCACCAGGAGCAATTTGAATTATTGGAAATATTTTGGATGCTTATAGAACACATTGCTGGTCTGTTTAGCAAAAAAAATCTCAATACTAATGATATTTTTAATGAAAATCAGAGAATCTACAAGAATACCCTGAAATCTCTAGGCCTCTACATGATTACCATACAATATCTACTCTGTAGTTTTTTTCTCCTGTGATTGTTCATCAGAAAAGAATGACAGGAAAATGAAGTGGTATTTGGTATTCTTCAGGTTATTTCCCAAAATATCTGATAATACTTGTGGAACATCCACATTTTTTCCAACTTCTCTATAACTAGCACCACCTGTCAATGTTCTAGACAGAAGTCTGTTTCTTCTAATGTTTTGTAAGCTCTCTTCTTTTAATTGAAACTATATTATTACAATTCTATTTTAGATATACCATATAAAAAGTAGAGACAGTTTAAAGACCATTTCAGCTATATGCAGAAATAATTTGATGAATAACCATAACAAATACATTTGTTTTTATAAATAAAATCCCAGCTGTTTGAAAATATCATTCCTATAATATATGCTTAAGAGGTCTACATGTTGTTTGCAATCAAATTTTTAATTAGTGCCTATGTGAAGAAATGTGATTGTTTCAAAAAATATTGCTCTTTTTTCCCCTTTCCTTTCCTTTTCATGACATTAAATGAATCAGTGGTAAATAGCAGACGTATTTAGGTTAGAGGAACATGAACAGCAAGAAGTGACAGTGGAAGAAGACGGTATTTATGCTTTATCTGTAATGCTGCCAAATCATCTGCTAGTTGCCCTTTTAATAACCTCTTTTTATTTCACTTCTGCTAAAAATATCTCAAAAGCCCTTGGTGAAGCCATAATTTAACAAAATTCAATATCCTGTAAGGAACAACAGGTTTAGAAGTCCTCAGCCATGCCCTAGAAAAGCCAAAAGAACATGTACAATCTACAGTATTTCTGGGAAAAGTCTGTGTTGTAATCCTTTGCCGGCCAGAATCAGCAGAGATTTTAAATCTTCTCCTGCAAATGTTAACCCGACAACTGACAAATCTCAGAGGACAATCTTTGATGCTTTTCACTGACTTTAAGAACAGCTCAAACATTATTTTTCTCTACAAGCAACTGGTACATTAAAAATAAAGTGGCACATTGGAGATTAATTTTATTTGAACTTACACAGTTTTATGTGTTATGTTCAGTTAGCTGAAAGCTGATGGAAGAATCCTTTAATGGCAGACTGAAACAGAATAATGAGTAGAATGTGGCAAGTCGGGACTCTATCTTCATTCAAACCTCTTGGCCTTACTGTGGAGCTGGAAAACAGTCCAGAATACAGACCTTGAATTTCAATTACTGGTGCTATGTCAGGGCAGAAAAAGAATGCACTTACACTTTCTTGGGATTTAGATCAGAAAAATGCAGTTCAGCCCTTTATGCATTTGATAGCATTTCTATTTAATCAACTTCAGCATTTTCCCACAAGTTACCTACAGAGGGATTTTTGCAGCACAATGAGAAAGTAAAATATATTTGTAAAAGTTGCTATGGACTCCAATAGCTGATTTTTTTGATCAATTCTGACTTAAGATTACAGTGTTTCTATATGCAATTATCCTTTCCCATAAAGCAAAGACATCATTTGTCACATGAGATATAAAACTTACTGTAACTTTAGGTTTTGACAGCAATGTCTGAGTGATCTTCAAGGTAGCTTTTCCTGGGCAAATATTAAAAGAATGGAATCATCAGAAGTAAGATATCTGTTTCATTCATTTAATCTCTCAGAACAAATGCTCAAAACCCAAGTATTTAATCTGTGCCTTGATTTATGTATTAACATTTTAACATGACAGGCAACTCTTCGATATACACAGATTTGTGTATTAACTTAGTCAGCTAGACTGTTCAGTTAGCCTGCAATTCACATCGCAGGTGCACAGACTCCTAGATAGCTCAGCGCGGCCTGCTTTGGTCTGGCAAGCTTGTTGACAAGAAACATAGTGCAAATGCAGTGATTTTGTTTCAATATCTGTAGAAGTAGCCACATTCTTATCACACAGATCTTGAGCTGCTAGGCGTGACTGAACACCAGCTGACTTTATGCAGAGGCAGCTAAGACACTTACGTACCATGGCACTTTCAGGTTCTGGTTGAATATACTATGTGAGATGGCAGTAAGGAGATGGCCATATCGCTACTAGACTCTTGCCTCTATGATCTCCTGTCCTCCTGCGCCCAAAACAATAAACCTTCTTGGAATGGTGTTTAATGCAGCATTGAACATAGACACTGAGATGATGCTGTGTACACCAGGCTGCGGTAGCTGGGATCTTTTCTTTTAACCCGTGTGTTTCATTTTCCTCTTATTCTATTCCTGCCAAATAGGGAACTGACTGCAGGGCTGTCCTGATGTGATGGGGATGCTGAAGATTTACTACATCAGTCTGGCTGGCAACATGTGGAAGATCCATTCCTTCTCCTTCCCTTCTCCCCTGGTACTGCTAGCAAGCGCTCTGCCCTTTCCTGGGGTACAGGCAAGCAGAGCAGGGACTAGTTCATTAACTCCAAGGGAGATAGATCAGCATGGTGGAGACATGCAACTGCCTTTTCAGAGCCACTCTCATCTTCTACCACACTTGCTTTGATGCTGGTCAACCATTTAGCAGCTTAGTCTGCCAAGTTCTTTCCTTGCTAAATCCAGTTTCACCCCATTTTCCATGCATGCAGTCTTTCCTTCAAAAATCTGCCTACAAAAGAAGCCTTGCACATGATGGAGGCTGGGCCTGTAGCTGCCTAAATTGCTTTATGCTTGGCAGCATTTGCCAGTCATTCCCCTCATCTCCTCCCAACCTTTATACTTTTTATTATTTTGTGATAATATTCAGAATGTCAGTACAGACACTTTGTATTTTCAAGTTTCCACATCATACCTGGCCCTGTGGCTGGTATTCACTAATCTGCAAATGCTCTAGTTCCAAAACACATGCCGGATCTTAGGCTCTGGGCTACTGAAGGCTAAACCTGTCATGAACATGACGTATATAGCTACCAGAGGCAGCAGGTTCTGAATATTCAGTAACGCTAGAGCAGTATGTTGCATGGGCTATGTGCTGCGAACATTATTTATAGTTCACTTGTGAGTCAATTGTTTGCAGCATTTGCTGGAGGTAAGTAGGGTTTTCACCTTTTAAAAATAGATGTTAACAATAGGCATGAATGCTATATTACATGCACATATATGTGAGTGCCTACTACAGAGCTGCAGCTAGCCATCTGAACAGAAGCAAACAGCTGCATCAGCATGGTACAGATGAGCTGATGAGGCCCGTTTCAAACACAGGGTTGTACACGAAGTTGTACTGCTTTTCAAAGTTGTGCCATTTCATCACATAGCACTGAATGCAGATCTGCCAGGCTACGGGGGACTGGCTCGTGGTTACTTACTGTTATGCACCACTTTCCAGCCATCCAGCCGTATACTGACAACAGCTTTGAAGTCAGATATATCACAGTCATTAAAACGTGGTGGAAGGAGCAAGCTTATTTTTGTCTGTACAGCCTTCTTCACTTGTGTTTGAGAAGCCATGCCAGAGGGTGGAAGCAAGGAGATGTTTTGCCTCTTTGTCTCATCTGGGCTTCTGAAACAAAGTGACAGAGAAAGGGTTTCAAATTGGATTCATAAAGAATAATGCAAAAATATAGTCATATATATAATTCTTGAAATTGTCATTGTTTGCAGTATTCTATTAAGCACCTTAAAGTGATTTGCTTGAAATACTTCTATGTTTTGTAGAGATATGTAACTTTGAGGCCTCAGAGTAGTTACCAGGATTTCATTTACAGCAAGGCCTGAAACAAGTGGGACATGTTGCCACTTTTTGTTGTTGTTTTTCAGCTCTGGCCAGGTAATGAACAATCTCCTTTCATAGTTTGATTTAACATAAGGCTTAAAAATATATATTTTAATAATGTATGAGATTTACATTACAAAAAGGTTATCACAAAGGAATACTAAGGGGGTCTAAATTAACCCTGACCTTTAGAAATACTTGCAAGCCACCTAACACATCCTAACACGCTTATCAGTTTCTGTGGGAGATTTCGTGTTAGTAAGACATTTTTAAGGCTTATTTCTATATGAGGACACATTTTTGGATGAAGATAGAAATGTCTAAACTGGTTCTTTTTGTCACACTAAGTTATCATCACAAAAGCACTTTAGGGAGAATAGATTCTAAATAACACAGTCTAGGTCTGGGCTAAAATCAGCATGCTCCTAATTAAAATCTCCAAACTGAGACTAATTAGACATGAATGGGATCATCTTTGCTTTTTGCAGAGTCAAAATTTGACCCAGATTATGAAAAAACAATACCAGTTGTAGTTTTACCCAATTGGACTTTAGATGGATTAAATGACTGAAAATATTCTCAGATGATTCACTGAGGAGGTGCTTGTACCTGGGAGGTATCTTAATTTTTGCCTTCTAATTGTTGCAACAGGAACTGAAATGATTTGTTTCAGCACCCATTCTCTCCCCAAGTCCCCTTAACTTCAGGGGAACACAGGAATGCTGTAAGTCTCAGTATGGATAACACCTTCACATATATGCTGCTCGCTGACCTCAAACTACATGAATAAAAGGCCAAGAGAAAACATGGTGGAATAAGATGCAGTGTTTTAGTAAGGAATACATGTTTTATATTTTTTGGCACTGTGCCACTCTGTTCAGAATTAAGGGATGGATTATTGTGGATTTGTTTTCTTTCAGGAATTAGGGCTGGCCCTGGCTTAGCTTCAGTACTGCAGAGGTATTAACTGCAATGCATTTCTGTCTTACAGCTTCATCCCATTTAGCCATTGTGACTTTGGAGTGACTTCCAAAGCAATCCAATCAGAATGAGTTGGCAGATTAATGTTAACTTTCATGTCAGGACTGAAGGCAATGCAAAATGAAAATGCTAAAAGAAGAGGCATTGCACCAGCCATACTGTAGCTAAAAATAAAACCGAACTGTCTCATGTGAGCTAATGAGCCTTTGTTTAATCTACAAATAGGTAAAGCATTAGTAAACTGCCTTTCTGTATATTAATCACTCTCAAAATTTAAATAAAATTGATGCTATAGCCTCTGGCCAGTATACTAGATCATATCCAAGGGCTGCCCCTTATTAATCTAAAATTTTGGATTACCACAAGAGTTTCCATCTGCCTTAGCCTTGGCAGCCACTGAGTTTGTGATAAATTTTATGCTGCAGTTCCTCAGGAACAGTACTGGCAAGATTAGAAGAAGATTCACTGTTTCACCTTTTGTTTGGGCAACGATTCAAATTGTGCTTTCCTCCTTGCAACAAATCAGTATGGAGTCGGCTGATATATTTTAGGGATCAGAGGCCAAGGGCGTAGTTTGGAACAGTATAAATTAAACTCCCCATACAATTTGAATATTTATTCTAATCAAACCATCAAAGATCAATGATCAGAAGTGAAGCTCTTGTGCAGGACTGTATTACAACTAAGAAGAGCCTGTATTGTCATGTGTGACTCAAGCTTCTAGTCTAACACATTCCCCTCAATTTGAGGACTTAATTTCCCTCTCAGTCTAAAAATAATTCCTTCTTCTCACCTGCATGGTACAGTTATGGAGACAGCTACTTTTTGGTCTCACAACATTTGAATGCTGTATATGATTAAGCCTACTTTTGGATTTCCAGTTTAGTAATTTCTGTTCTCCAGGAATGCAAACAATGCAAAAACATGCAGTACTCTTGGATTTCTGGTTGAACACTTTCTACTGACTGTCATTTATCACTGGCTTAAATGATATATGCCAAACAGCAAGCCTGAAACATGTGTTTTTCAGCCTTAGTCTATGGCTTTGGAGAGCCATTTGTTCAGTAGATCTTGTAAATCTTAGACAAAAACAAATAGATAAATCTCAGTGATGTAGTTGTACCCACAAAATACTATCTATTCTCATTAACTTAGGCAGGATGCTTTTAACATCAACACAATTTGCTAAAATTACAGTATTAATCAGCCCTATCCCAGTTTTCAGCTTCTCAGATCTGTAATCAAAGCTGGTGAGTTCCTGGTCATAACCAAATAAAACTAAATTTGCTGCTCTTCTTTCAACATTAAAGACATTTTCTCTTCATCAGGTCATTTTTTCTGTTTTATTGTTACCCGTTTTCCTATATGTTAGAACATAATTTAAAAAAATGAGTCTTCCTGTCTTTGTACAGTATTAATAACCCCTTGCTTTAATATGTAAATACACTTCTCTCAGTACTGTATTTGTTCCAAGATTCAACTATCTTCTGTTATTCACAATACAATGGAAGTCTTGATATATAATTTTGTATGCCCACTCATTTTGCTTCTTATAAGTTGGGAAGTGCATGACAGAAAAAAACCTAACAATAAAAATAGCAGGCAATGGGACTCTGGAAAAATTATTGTGCTGGTAATTTCTCGTACTCACATAAGATGACACAGATGCTTTCTTAAAAATATACTGATACATTAAACAGTTAGTAAATAAATTAATATTAACATTTCTCTAGGATCTAACAGCTGCATTAAATATAGAGCAACCCTATAATAGGGACACTAGAAAATGGAAAGTGAGACCTCCCCATACTTACCATATGAAATTATTCTAATTAAAACATTCTAGGCTAATAATATTGTCAACAAAATATAATCTGCAAAGTTACTGACATTTTCTAGAAGGTCAAAAACTGAGAAAAATTAAATACAGAAATGATGGAACTCAGGCCAGCTAAATTTTAAGGAAAAAAGTCACTACATGCAGTTTCTCAAATATAAACTATCAATCAAATGCATTTGCCCCACTTCCACTCTCGGTTGCTTTGATTCTTTCTTTTTTTTGCAGAGTGGACCTGTTTACTCTGGAGGTGGCTGCTGTTAGCTATGGATTCACATGGGATGTCAAGGTGGAGGATAGCTCCTCCTGTAGCATTTCGGCTGATGCCAGCAGAACTCAGACAGGCACAGCGATACAGTTCTTATATAACACCCCAGGGTTAAAAGTTGTGTTCCCTCCCATTTCCAGCAGCATGCAGCTTGCATTTCTTGTTCTGCAGTGTCTTAGAGTACTAGATATCAAACTTGATACTGAATAATAGCCACTTATGATTGAGGAACTTCAAACCTACTTAATCTTTAGGTAATATAGACTGGACAAAGCAATTCCATCTTTGGAACATTTCTTTGGAATTTTTTAAATTGCTTTTTCTTAGGAGGAGTAGCAAATTCTCTACAGAAATTGCCTGCAAGGTTTTTAACAGAGCATCACTGCTTATACTAGTCTCTTTCTCATCCTTTTGAATTTAATAATATCTTGTTATTAAACTGAACTAGGACAGGAATAAACCCCGGATGAAATAGTAAACACATTCATAACTCACAGTATATTATTTCTGTGAACATCACATTCTGTCCAGATCAAATAAAATCACCCTCTGCTTAAAATGATCCTATTGTTTGGCAGATCAGTTTATGTTGTAAAGAAAGGGCTTGTAGCATGTTGCTAAAATTATATAAGGAAAATAAAGAAAAGGAAAGCATCAGTTTATCAAATTATAGATTGATTAAAACATTAAAGGTATAATGAAACAACTTTAGCTATTCTCTTTATTACGAGGACGTTTTAGAATTTAAATAAAATAAGATTCTAGCATTCTTTTTTTTTGCAAACTGCTAAATCCTTTTTTTTGTTAAACCAAATTGGCTTGTAATAATTACACTTGAAAATACATTCATCATTTGCTGTTATGGGCCAACGCTATGCAAATCTCTTATTTGGCTTACAGTTGTTCGTGCTCTACTTCATGTTCACTCACTTTATGTGCACAACTTGAGAATCTGCAACAGGAATGATTATTTTTCTTAACTGTGTGTTTTCCCTTGCAGCTACAGAAATAAAGCATGTATGTTTTTCTCCAAAATTCATTTTAAAATAGAAAATCTGCAGATTCCCATAACACCTGTAAGGTTAATAAATAGAGTTGTCTTAATTTCTTTCTTTTCTGTTTTCAGAAGCTATTGAGTATAAAATTCTTCTGTGAAGAAACCTTTTTAGATCACTAGCAAGTTGAAATCTCAGATAAGGCTAATCCTTGATTTGGTATTTTTACAGAGGTTATATAGTGGACTCCACTTTAACTGGATGCCAATTGTCCAGACAATCCTGAAGAAAGCTGATTTTCCAGGCTAAATCCATTTTCTCTATGGCATGGTAAGCCCAGCGGAATATTTTTTTAATTCACTATTTATGGTCACTCTTAACAAATCCCTTTCATCCTCTAATAGTTTTCTCCATCCTTTTATGACTACTATTGTCCAAGTGCTGCAGGTGTGCATGGTATGTTGAAAGAAAATGAAAGACAGTACTTGTCTGAAGGAGCTTACATCTGAGGCTACGGGCTTGCAAACAGTTCTGCATCTGCCCAGTTTCTCTTTGTGACAAGTCCTAATGAACTGGGATCTTGAACCACATCTGATTCTGTATCATTTAAATCAGCAAAAATTTGGTATTGAATTCAAATTGCAGAGGAATAAACCTCATGTCTGTTGCAGGGACTGGATTTACTGCAGTGAGACAGCAATACAAAACTGAGAGTAGGAACTACTGAACTGAGAGTTCAGACACATGGGACATGAAGCAGCAAGAACTTAAATTTCCAAGTGGGATTAGCTTTAGTAACACTGATTGGTAGGTAGTTGTTGTCTGGTGAACTTGTCAGTCCAGATTTAGGAATTCCTTGCATACGGAAAGCATCAGGGTCCTAAGAATAGGGCCCACAGCGGGCACTAGGAGAGTGAGAAGTCACCCAAGCCAGTCTGTAAGAAAGACCAATGATGAAAAAGAAAAGGCTGCTGAACAGCAATGTTGCTAAGGTAGTCAGAAGGAAATTACTTTCTGTGGTATGGGGGAATTTGGATTTGGATTATTAATCCTAACTTCTAATGGTCTTTCTCTGAGAAAACAGGTAGAAATGACGTTTCTCTTTTATACCACATCCCAGTGAAATATCCAGGTTCTTGCCTCCCTTGTGTGCCTGATTTGGAAGAGGAATTTGAAAGCAGATCTCCCACCTCCCCCACAAATTAACTAAAAGTGAATTATTCAGAGATAACCTAACATCCCTTCCTCTGGCAACAGGATGCCTGAAATCTGATTTGATTGTTGGGATATGACCATGTCTATGAGATTAGTCCCAACAGACAAGCCAAGCAGCAGAATGCCTAGTTTGAGAATCTGCCATGCTCACATTCGCAGCTGCTCGGCATCTTCAGGATATGCACAGGATATTGCTATCCAGCATCAGAAATTTGGGCACCTAGAAGAATTTATTGGTGGAGTATTTCGGTGCTGAGATAATTTCAGTGCCTTTCAGGTTAAGTAGCAGCTAAGCAGGGCTTTCTGAGGGTCTCACAGCTGGATTTAGAGAACTGAAGTGGCAGTCTAAATTTAGAGAGCTAAAGTGTTATCTAAATTCCTTTGCGAAGCTATGTGGGAGAGGTAGGGAGCTAATCTCCTATTGGGGGAGGATAGCTATTTCCAAAGGCTTGGACCCAAGGAAAGCATGTGCCAATGCAACTACCAAGATGCTGAGATTTCGGTACTTGCTTGTGTTCCTTGCTTGGTTGGGACTATGCTGAGCTAATCATGTGAAACAATTATGTTTCTTGTAGAGAAATACAGGGAATTTCTTGTACAGAAATACAGGGAAGTATACATGGCCAGTCCAAGATCTCTGCTTAGCTGCTCTGAATCTCCTCCATACTTAACAGGGTGCTCAGAACTAAGGTATTTGGACTTAGATACCTTAAGTAGGTGCTGTCTATGTAGCCTGAAATAGATCGCAAATGGGAGATCTGGTAACAGTCAGTTTAGTTTCTGAATTTCTATACATCAGTTTCTGCTTCCCAGTCTCTCCTTCCTATCCTTTAAAGGCGTGTAGTAAACTAATATGTAATCTGCTACCTATATAAAATATAGTACCTTTCTTTTTGTGCGTTCTCTTATGTATTGCCTGCAAAGAAGAATTGACTTTAACTCTATACTTATTTGCTAAAATCTGCTTCAGAATTATTCTGCAAAGAAAACAAGAATGACAATATTATCCAAAAGTATCCCATTTTTTTTCTGTGACTAAAATGCTTTCCTTTTGAGAATTTGTGTACTCAATTTTAATCCTGAGAGAACATTCATCAATAAATTATAGTTAGCTAATAATTATACAAATTAATTCTAATGGAAATATTCCCAGAAGTTTAGCTACAATGTAATCTATAAAAAAATCTAATATTACTAGATAGATAGTAATATATTACTAATAAATAGTAATATATTTGTGATGAAGAGATAAATAAGATACAATAGCTACTAATTTTGGCAATATATACTGAGTTGTAGAAACTCACACAGCTTTCTAGGAACTTCATAATTAATGGTACTATTTTGCTGAATTTTCTCTAATCTTTCTCTTAATGTGGTGGTGCAGATTTTGTCAACTCTTTGAATACATTCTTTTGTAAGAGGGGGGACTTGTAAAAGGAAATTACAATCCTTTACACAGCAGACATGGATAACTAGTGGTTGACTGTTGGTATATGTATAGCATGTAAAACTCACCTCAAAGGCCTGTTCAGACAAGAAGAGACATCTGTGGATTTTTTGCATACAGACAGAATCACTCAGAAGAGGTGGAGGCTGCCATACAGCTTGCTGGTTTCTATTTTTTGTTTCCAGATACAGTATAAATGTGATTGCCTTTTAACAACTTCTCATATGTGCTTATGATATGTAACTGAAAAGCAGCTTTGCAGTAAAGGACCTGGGGGTCCTGGTGGACACCAAATTGAACATGAGCCAGCAGTGTGCCCTTTCAGCAAAGAAGGCAAATGGTATCCGGGGCTGCATTAGGAAGGGTGTTGCCAGCAGGTAGAAAGCTGATCCCCTCTACTCAGCACTGGTGAGTACTGTGTCCCGTGCTGGGCTCCCCAGTACAAGAGAGAGAGGGACATAGAGAGTCCAATGAAAGGCCACTAAGATGACTAAGGCACTGGAGCACCTCTCCTACGAGAAGAGGCTGAGTGAGCTGGGACTGTTCAGCCTGGAGAAGAGAAGGCACTGGGGGATCTTATCAATGTCTGTTAATACCTGAAGGGAGGGCATAAAGAAGACGGAGCCAGGCTCTTTTCAGTGGTGCCCAGTGACAGGACAAGAGGCAATGGGCACAAAGTGAAACACAGGAGGGTCCATCTGAACATCAGGAAACACCAAGGACTGGCACAGGTTGCCCAGAGGAGCTGTGGAGTCTCCAACCTTGGAGACCTTCAAAAGCTGTCTGGACATGGTCCTGGGCAACCAACTTTACATGGCCCTGCTTGAGCCATTCTGTAATTTTGTGATTCTGTGATTTTGTGAACTCACAGTAGACCTGGAAATTTAATTTTCATGAAGTATAATGTATGTTGCACTGGGCTTACTCTGCACAGATAGTTTTTGTATGTACTTGAGTTGAATACATGAATTTCTTTATTACAGGATTCTGTATGAACATCTGAAAAACAGTACACAAGGACATTTTTATTCAGACTAAAAAGAAATGTGCTTTTAATGCTTTATCAAGAATTTAAAAAATTCTTGAAAAATTAATTGAATGTTTAATTCCTATTTTTGTTGCAGTTACACTATAATTTAGCCTTCTAAAAACTGTTTTGACCTTTCTATACTTGATATAAGCATGACCTAACCCTTTTTCTTTTGAGATACATACCAGGGCTATTGGTAAATCTGACAAAAAAAGAAGAGTCATTAGTAAGAACTGTGATAATCTTTGTGATGGGAACATCTATCCTTTAGGTCTGGCCCAAATCTATTTACAAAATCATATGTAGATTAGAATGAGGTTTGTTTTTTTTTTAATTCTGTGTAAATGGCATAAAAATACATTACACTGTATTTCATCATGTAAATATTAGAAAAGTATTGTTATTCTATGTACTACTGGATCAAATGATCAGTATTTTAAGATGAAAGGTTAAAAGTGGATTTGGACTATTGTCTTGAAAATTCATGTCATTACTAGCCACATGAAGAATAATTCTTAACAGTAGGATAATTTTTATTTTTCTCTCTAAATGGTAATTGTTTTCTCACTTTGGTTTTTTTTGTTGTTGTTGTTGTTTTTTGGTGGGTTTTTTTGTTTTTTTGTTTTTTTAATATTTCTCATCTATATATGGGCTACAAGTCCCTTGTGGAAAAAAGTACAGAAATATCAGAAACAGTATTTCTCCCCTTCACGCATGCTTGCAATATCTAATGGTACTGTAGTAATAATTTCCTCAATAGTGGTTCATTACCAGCAGTTAACAACCCCTTCTGGCAATTAACTAATTACCTTGCTTTTGACTATGGTGAAAGGAAATGGCTATCAAGGGCATTGTTTGCTCAATTAACCAAAAGCAATAGACACATGCTTAGTAATAATTGTAGAAAGAAATCCCTCCAAAATGCACTCATCTTACTCAATTGTTCACAGGAGCTGTGAAGTCTGAAATGACAAATTAAAGAAATTCAGAAGAATTAACATGCTTTTGTTTTTTTTTTCCAAACAAGTATCAGGACAAGAACGTTCTTCTGTAAAATGCAAGTTCCTGGGCTCATCCAAGGTTCATGGTATTCTCGGAGCTCAAATTAGTGCAGCCATGAGCAGCTCTGGCCAGAACAGTCTCTAGTATCCTGCGAGCTGGATGTAGCCCAGGGGATGATTCTGTTTGGCCAGCTGCCTTTTCCTCAGAAGACCTGCCACAGCTTCCTCCACGTGGGCGGAGAGATGGATGGATGGGGATGTATGCCTCCTACAGAGGGCCCAGCAACACCTCCATATGGCCCATGCAGAAAAGACAAGACAAAGCTGGTATCTCTCCTCAGTAAAAAGATTGGGCTCTGTCTCTGTCACAATCCCTTTAGGCTTCAGCTACTCTAATCTGTGTAAGATATGTAACAAAAAAAGCATCAAACCACCAATTTATAAACAGTTGCTTGCTAAAAGTTCTTCAGTGAAAGATGGCATATTATGAAATATTTTTTGAAATAAAAGAGATTACTTTTATTCAAAAAACAGCTGACATAATTTATCATTTTTCATTTTCTTCAGAGGAAAAAATTATACTTCTTATGCCTCATGATACTAAATCAGTTATCTAAAAGGAATCATGAGTGACACAAACTTAATGGCAGTCCTTACCTTTTTGCCCATGTTCTTGATGCTTCTCGGTTCTTTCTGTTGTACCACCAGGACCTGAGCTGACTCCACATTTTGTCATATGACTAAAATGCCACTGCAAGGTGGGGTGCTCTTTTTTCCCATTTCATTTCCCTACAGATAATAATAATTGGTTCACTTGTAAATGACTGACAACTCTCCAAAAACATCTGAACATTATCACTGGCTTTTCTTTCCTCCCTGTTAGTGGGAATGGAAAAAAGCAACAACTCCCTCTTGCCTGACCCCTCCCACCTCCAGCCATGAACTACCGCTATTTTCTGGCTGGGAACAAAAGCAGGTTTTAGAAACCTGGAGATATGATGACTGCCAATATTGCTCTTCACTTTAGAAATAATAAAAACATAAATATGTTAGAAATTCAGAATTCGGGAACCTTGTATTGTAATGACAATTTCAAAGCATCTAAGAAAAAAAGACAGATTTATTTTCTTCCTCAGAAAGTAACATTTGTGGCCTTTCCATGTAAAACACCTTCTCCTGCGTGATCTCTGTCCAAACTCAGTTACACCACTTATCTTCCTTACCATACATGTAAATAAACCAACCCAACAGCCCCTTACCTGCAGTTTCTAAATTCCTTGTGTTTCCCATTATTTTCTCTGACATCTCTTAGCCCTGCACGAATAGGGTTTACTTTACATTTTGCAGTGGGTAAGACTCTTTGGAGAGGAAATGCAAGGTATAAAATACATGCAGGTGGTGATATCTTACATTTAATTTATTTTATTAAAACCTTTTGACTAAAGAGTAAGATCTTTGTCTATGTCTAATGATCCAATGTCACTCTGATTTCATAGAAAGCCTTCAATTAATTTTAATGAGTGATCAAGTCTTAAAGAAAGCTTGTAGAAAAATTATCTCCTACACACAACTGCATAATCTAATGTGCTTAAACCTGTAGTCAATGCTTATGCTGAGTGACTCAATTATTAATATTAAGCATGTGCAGCTGTGATTAGTTTGTAAAAATGTATCATGTGAACCTGAATAACATTTCTACTACCTACATAAGGACAGGCAAATACTGCCCACTACTAAGATAACCATAAAGACTGTTCAATATCCCTGTTCTCTCATTCCTTTCTTTGGATGTTCTGATTTAACATCGAACTGTAGTCAATACCCATAGTGTAGCAACTGATACATTAGAGGCTATTTGTCTACTAGCAGCAAAACTATAAACCTGTCACTGTAATAATGAATACTACGTTGCTTCCAACCTAACAGGAAGTTTAGTATTTTTTATAACCAATCTTCATGAATTGCTAACCTGTTAAACAGGTTAATGTTGACCCAAAGAGCTACTATAAATAACACAGTAAAGAATCAACTGACAATAAAAATTAATCTGTACAATATTTCAGAATCAAATCCCATGCCTGAAAGATCATTCCTGCTCTTTAGTTTAATTCTAGATGATTAAAAACAGATGGAAATGAATGTCCATATGTCTTAACATCCTGTGGGCACACCATCCTTTGGCTTTTCTTTTCTTTTCTTTATTCTTTGACAACATCTATCACTTCTTGAAACTTTGGAGTATTAGAACAAGTTTAAGTGACCAAAAAGTGTCTAGATCCCATGCTTTTGTCCATCAGAAACCATGACTCATGAATGACAATTTGGAAAATACAGTCTTCTGTCCTGTTGCTAGAGTGCCTAAGACTTCTGCAGACAAAGTAAAATGTTAATGTGTTATCCAAAGGAGGGGACAATTACCCAGATGATTAGCAATGACAATACTGAAGATCTGTTTTTAAGAATTAGATTACGTTTGTGGATAAAACAGAAAACATTTATTTGTAGTAAAATTTACCATCTAGATGCTGTTTCCTGTGTTATCTTAAAGCCTTTTTTAAAAATTCCTTTCAAATGAACAGATGATGAAATCACAATAAAATAGTGTACAGTGCTGTACAGTGTCTATGGTATAACATGAATGAAGACTTCACAAGACAAATTCATACATTCTCTTGCAAACCTCTCAAACTACATATGCAGTTATTAAACTTAGAAATTTCTACTGAAAAATTGTATGCATAGAAACACCAAAGTTCAAAATAATGAAATAACTGTCATGACAATGAAAACATTTTAAAAGAAATGATTTAGCTAAATGAATATAGTTATAGATTTAGCTGAGAGCAAAGATGCATACAATATGCATAAAATAAACCCTACTCAGAGAATCCAAACAGCTGCTTATTGACTGAATAACCAGCAACAACAAAGAAAAAAATTCTCTGTCTGTACCCTTCTCTGTAATGCTGTGTTGTCAGGAAAGACATTTTATCTGTGCTCTCCCCATACTCTGAACGGAGGATCATGTTCCAGCTTAGCGTAAAGACAGACGCAGTAACACATCATGCCTAAAGTAATATGCCACTTACACAGCAGATGGAGCCCAGTAACTCTGACTAGTTTGGGAAAATGACCACAAAAGAAGTATTTTAGCATGAAAGGAGAAAAACACAACACAACTGCAGGCATTTTTATTCTTCCCAGTATATTCTCAGAAAGCGTACCCCTTATTGAAGAAAAAAGTCCATTGTGATAATTGTTTCTCTCTGGCCCGCTACAGTAGAGCAGACACAGGCCACTTAAACATGTTCAGTAATATCACTGCAACAACCCTTAGAAAGGGAACATTGGTGATTAATGTTTTAGGAATAGCTTTTTCCATTCCAAGGCAAGTAATTCACCTGCTCATTCATCTGCAGAGTGCTGTTCTTTTTACCTTCCTTGTAGGTTTTCTTGAAACATGTGATGGAGATTTTCAAAAGCATTTTGTTGGTGGACTACCTTCCTTTCTGCTGCAGTCAAGGGTAAAAGTCCCCTTGATTTTCAGTAGGAGCAAAGAACTGTAAATTCTAGTTATAGTTTCTTCTTACCATAGGCTTCTGTCTTTCTGGCAACATCATAAAATTTTTAATGTTTCTAAAAGAACTACTTTTTTACCAGTCATTCAACAAATACTCAAACAAAATAGTCTGCATATCAGTCTTATTGTTATTTCCAAGTACAGAAGCTATAACCTCAAACATAACAGAACAAATTATTAATTATAATTAGTTTTAAAAAAATCAGCAGCATTAACTAGGATAACCCCTTCTTTTTGAATTTCTATGAAACTGGATTTGTAAGCTTATTAGAATGAACAGAGAAAACGTCTATACCATTTTGTAGGACACTTCAGAATGGTAACATCAAGGCTGCACAGAAAATGGCTGATTTCCACTATAAACAAAAAAGGCATTAGCATTGCATAATAGCTCCAGGGCTGGTTTCAGCTGCATTATGTCACATAGGGATGAATGTGAGAATTGCAAGGTGATCTGGGGTGAAAAGCACAGTATGTTTCCTAAACTAGAAACAGATGAAACCTATTGATGCATCCTGATAACACTCTACTTTGAAAAACATTTGGAAAATCAACATATCTCCTTAAAAGCCTTCATAAATCTTTAACACCTTGGCACAAGAATACCTATGTGCTTAGTACAGAAGATTTTGTCTGGATCGCAAATTACTACTCGAGATATATATTTTTCAGCTTAAATCTGCAGCATCCTTGGTGCTCGCCTCTGTGTGTAGACGAAAGGCGTCCTTTGACACTCAGCGCTCGCAATGTTTGTCAGTTCCGTGGCTCTGGCTTGAGGCTCTCAGATAGTCATGAGACAATCTGAGGGAGTAGCCAGAGGTTTGAAGTTAACAAAAAGTGACTGAGTTTATATCTAGGACTATGTTAAATAAGGTTAGGTCAGCTGGTTTAAGTAAGCACACTATTTATAGAGTATGCTGCTTTTAAAGTAAGTATTTTTCATAGAAAAACTTAGGTTAATGCCTCATTGTGTCACTCAGTTTGTCTCTTAACTCAAAGAGAAGTGTTTGTGAGAGGTCATTCAGAGTTACCATTTGACATCTTTTTTTTACCTATTTGTCTTGTCTTAGAAGGGTTATTTTGTAGATGGAGGAGGAAACTAAATGTGTACACTGGCACTGAAAACTATACAATGTTATTTAACCATCAAGAAAAAAAATATAGAAACACAAAATATTTGGCAAATGATTTGAACAATTACTTTTGAGAAACTATAGTCCGTGTACAGAGGCTTACAGACAGAGAGCTAAAATTAGTTAAATAATTTTTTTGAACAAATTGTACCTGTGAACATTAGATTGGGAAAAAGGCAGGGCCTCCACTGCAGGAATATTATATTACTTTTAAGTGGCCTAGCAATAGAGTTTTCAAGAAAATGTCATATTCTTTTATTGTCAAGCAACTAGCAAAGATCTGTCTTCTTAGAGGCAGATAATATCAACTGTGTGACAGACTGGGAGATTATCTGTGAAAGAGAACTTTGAATGATAGCTGCTCGATACTGAATGGAAGGATGGAAAAGGAAGAACAAGGGGTGTTGTCTCAAGATCGGTGTAGCTGGATTCCAGTTACAAGTACCAAAGTACCAATTCTGTGTGTTTGCTGCTTGAGCTTCTTTTGATGAATATCTGGAAAGTATTTAGTGTGAATGTTTTTGTATGCAGTATTGCAGTGTGAATGTTTTGCATGCAGCATCGCATACCATGCTCCTCCTCAGTAACTATCAGCTGTAAGTAAACTTTTCTGGAGCAGCTAATTCTGACAAGAATCACCAGATCTTCATGCTCCTGCAACAAAGACAATCACACAGACAGGACAAAACCTAGGTGCAAGCTCTCAGACAAGTGTAATAGGCTGCTGTACCATGTGGTCAGTCATGCAATGAACGGGAGACTCAAGAACAACACTTCTCACTGTGCCATTTATAGTTTTATGAATGCATAGGATGGATGTTCATCTTATGCTAGTTTATCAGCAGGATCTCTTAATTTTACCACACAGTTAACATAGCGAATGTGCCTGCATCGGATCCTTTTGATATTTTTTATTTCGTCTCTTTTTAATTTTTGTTTTCCTTTATGCTTGAAATCTTTTCTACCTTGATCATTTGCACATTCATTACACGAATAAGTCAGTGTAGGAATGTGGTGGTGTGCCCTAACCACTCATTTGTGACAAGGAAGGAGGAGTTTTTCTACATTGTCTATTTTTTTCTTAGAATAATTTATTTTTAACTTTTCTATAATGAAATATTTCTGTACTTTTTATGTACTAAAGTACATTCCAGCACCTAAAGTTTCCTCTGCTTCATTTTCTTCCACTTCTTGGGTTTTTTTCCTCAAATGGTGCAGTGTAAATCATGTGCAGATAATTTCTGACATAATCAGAATTCTAAATGAGCATAATCTACTAAACATTTTGCTATAACACAATATATAAGTAAATATGTCACTGTCTGGTACTGAAAAAAAATAACCTACATATAGCTGTAAGTTAATGGGAATTAAAAAATAAGGGGAGAAATAAAATTGAGCCTTCCAGTTTAATGCAAAAAAATATTTCTTGTTTTTTTAGGTAGACTGGTGTAATTCATTATGAGGCATTTCTGAGCTAAGAGAATGCCTAATGCTTAATGCTAAAATATTACAGAAATAAAACTGACATTGGATGAAACTGTCTTTGAGATTTCTTCCCATGAGCTTCCCATTAAAGTACTAAACATCATATGCTACAATTCATTCTCTTGTATATGATTGCAGTTGTTAATTGACAATGTGTAGATTAACTAAAAAGCTAAGATGTTCTGGTCTCACCATTACATTCACCTTCTAGTTCCCTGTAGTGGTACTGGGAACTAATTTTTTCCCAGCATGGCACCACTGCTTCATGCTTACTCCCTGATGTCCAACATGGGAGGCAGAGAACAAGATACACAGCCCAAGAGAAGGTAAGCTTACCCATGTGGTCTAACTCTGTGTTTTCTCTAACACAAGGACTGCAGCTACCCTTGTTGAAATTATTGTAAAGGAGGGTAAAGTACTGGATTAGCTGTAAAATATGTCATATTTTACACTACAGATTAGCAATAAAAGTCTAATTCGACAACAGAGACTAAGTGTATCTTAGATGAAGTATTTTGTGGGCAGTATGTATAACTAAGATTTTTCTGTTCCTGAATAATCTGAGTTTGTTGTTCATTTTCAGTAATGTGATGAAGGCCATATGCAAATTTATTACTACTTACAGATTACTTGTAAACTACTGCTTTGAATGAGGGCTATTCATAGCTTACTCTTTATGCCACCAACTTACTACCTGTATCACCTCCAGATGGGTCCCAAATTCATCAATGCTTCCCAGCATAGTTTTGTGAAGACTTACTGTCAAGATATTTTCAGGGAAACATGTTTGTGTAAGCATATGCAACTCTCTCTAGTTCTGCCAACACCCTTGTGACCAGAAATGCATTTTTGTATATTTGTCTGCTCAACACAGGCATGACTGGTAAAAAATGCTTGCCAAGCCTTGAACATGGTACGTATGATTCACTAATCTTATCTTTTATTTTTACACATTAGTTATTCAACAATAGCAGCTGGTGGCACAAAAAAGAATTAACATTCCATAATACTAGGTACCCTGACTGTTAGCAGCTGTCCAGATATCTTATCTTCAAAATAGGTGATGGATTAGTGCAACACATTTAACACAATCTATGTTCAGGACAATACTCTGAAGATGTATGTACATGGAGAACTTCTAGCATGAAATGAGAGAAGCATGAATGAAAATCCTTGTGGAAATCCTAAATGCTTCTGCTGAAAAAAAGTACATGCACTGACAAGTGAAACAGCATACAGGTCTTTGAGTAGATACTACTTTACCTACCATTCTCCATCAATGAGCTGTAAATGATTGTCATCTTTGATGACATAACTGGTAAAGTAAAAAGGGTGGGAAATGACAAAAGACACAGCATCTCATTCATGAAGGAAAATCACATACAAGAAGTAGTAGTCTAGTACAGAGATTAATTGCTTGTTTATTGCTTTTGAAATGTGACTTGTTCTACACACATTGATTAAACAGTATAAAGAACAACCTCAACAAAATCCATGAACACACTTATACTGAAGGTAAACTATTTTATGGTCATTGATTTTCAATTAAATATTCTGTATTGAGCCTGCAACAAGGGATGTGTAATGTAGCTCTCATTTGTAATGAGAAATCAATATTTGATCAAGCGTTTCTAGAAAATATTATGTAAAATGCTGCTATAAAATTCATAATATTGCAACCAGACTGTGGAGCATGTTACAGAGAATCCAATGCAATGATCAAACGGAACAACAAAACAAACTGACAGGGATTGCCAAAATGAAAAAAAAAAAAAAAAATCAAGCTTTTTTTGACTACTTTCCTAAAGAAATACATGCAACAAGGCCAACCTGACTCTAAAAATGGGTTTATGGTATTTAAACCATACAGTTATGAGCAATTAAGCATCTGACAATTGGAGCCCTATGAAAAAATATATAGAATCTCAGAAATTATATGGTACAGTTACCTAAGAGGAAAGGTTAAGAAGAAGTAAAAAGTATCAGCTAGAACCATGGAATGGTGAAACATCACCTTTTTCAATGATACACACTATTATCAGAAAACAAGACCAGAAGGAATATTTTTCAGAAGAGCTGATATCCAGATTAAGCCAAGAGGGTAGAGAAAGGAACATATGCATGGGAAAGCCAGTGTTGAGATACTGAACAACAGGCAGAAGAGAAAAGAATAAAACAGATATTAAGCAGTAACATTCCTTACCATGGTCCTATTTCTGCATCATCTGTGAAATTGTTACCAGATGCCCTGTGGAAATAAGCAATTTGTCTTGGCCAAAGGCTTATGGTGCCTGTGAGACTGTCAGGACACCGGGGCTTACAACATCAGGTATAGAATACATTTCACCTAGCCATAGCTTTCTGAAAGTAGTTAGTCTGAACCAATCAGCGGGACACCCATTGTGTCATAAGTTTCTAAGGTAGGTAAATAGTAGTGGAAATCTTCCACTGAGTATAAAGCAAGCTAGACAATGGTCTACTGTATCCTGTTGAAGGTGGATGCAGTTCATTTCTCCCCAGATAACTTATCCTCCACATGGGAATGACAGTATTTATGGGAATCAGTCATGAAAATTATTAAATCCTTGTCCACGGCTACTTTATGGTCAATCTGAACATACAAGAGGAGCTGAGACAGCAACAAGAACACTCAATGGCAAATCACAATTGGAAGGACTTGCTCTTCAGGTGGATAAAAAGACCCCAGAAGAGAAAGCACTGCCAGCTGTGACTAGGTACAACAAATGAGGTCCATCAATACCTTCTGTGCACTTTTAGAGCAATGTCTCAGTACAGAGAATCCTGCTAAAATGTATGCTATGCCTATGGCTGGGACAAACCAGTAAGCCAACCTTTGTTAAAGAAAAATATCCAATTTGCCAATCAGAAGGGTGAATTACTTCTTTAATGAAACAATGGGAAGTAAAGCATTGAGAAATGTCCCAGAGAATGGGAATGACCCAGTGAAGCAGAGCAGTTTTAAAATTTAAATCACTTTCTTATTCTTATAAGTATCCTTCCTTGGTGAGAAGAGGAGGCTTTGCTTCCTGTAATCATTTCCTGCTGATGCACAACAAATGGCGTAAAGATGGAGTTCTGCACAGGGTGGGTCCCCTCTAGAACCTCTTGAGTGTTCTCTGCAGGCTGAGGGAAATGCTTAGGGGATGATGCTGGGAAGCTAGAGATAAGTTTTGAACCCACATATGTTGTTAGTCTATCTAAATGCAGCAAAGGAATCAAGCCTGTCTCTCTTAATTTCAAGAGTTAGATGATATATTAACATTTCAGGGAAACATGGAAAAAAAGTGCTGGGAAGAACTCAGATCAGCCAGTCGCTGCCTCTACCATGGGCCAAGTTAACCATGATCAATTTACCTTTCTGACTGCCAGACCCTTTTAAAAGGCAATCTTCTCAATATACCAAGAGAAAAAGCTGTAAGTCTCCCAAGTCACCTGGAAATGCTAGTTTATATCTGCTGTAGTTGCCGGGCAACCATCACGATCTTCCAGTTACTAAAAATTGTCTGACTGGAGTTGACCTTACTTTTATGCTGTGGTTACCCCTGCAGCCTTTCCCAAAATAACAAAATTCTGTCAATCTGCCAGAAAAAAAAAAATCTGTCATTACACTGAAATTTTGCAGCCCATTAGTCCATAATATGAACTACTGCCTTTAGGTGTCCCAAAGGGATGAGCTGCTAAAGCAAGTGATTTATTTCTGTTAGAGGCAAGGTTTTTGTTTTTCAGCACATATGCATTCTGTCTTTCATTTTTTTTTTAAACAAATATTCATATTGATTCTAAGCCTGTAGACCTGGGGACCTATTCTGCACTGCAGTCTTGGCCAAAATCTCAATTAGACTGGATAAGAACGCAGCCTATTTTTAAGAATGCAGTATGTGGCCTTTGTGGCCTTACAGCAACAAAACGCATGTCAGTAATTACCATGTATCAGTGTCAATATACAGATCAATATCAGTGCAGAATTGATAGTCAAGAAATTCCATGTCAATTAAATCACATTAACTTTTAATTTATTTAGCATTTATTGCTTATATTGCAAAAGAGGCATGAAAAAGAAACTGTTTTACAAAAGTAGATAGATAACATTCCTACTTCGCAACCAGGAGAGAGAAAAAAGAGAAATGTTAAAGGTTCTTAAAGACAAAGTACTCAGCCTAAATTCCAGTGTTACTTCATGCTCCTAATTCAATGACATCCAAAATTCTTAAAGGAACCATCCAGAAAGAAACTGAATATTAACCAGGGAGCTACTAGGGTCATCTTTAGCTCACCTAACTTTACCTAGCTTAAATGGATGTTTCTGGTTCAAGCTACATTCTACTGACAGCGGAGAGAGCTCCCAAGGAAGGTTCATCCCATTTGAATGGTGTATTTCTGTCTATATTGACAAGAGTTAGACACAATCTAGATGAGTAACTTAAAACAGATACCTAACTTTTAGACAGCTGATGTTCAGTGGATGAATTACTCAGTTATAGGTAATCAATGGAAAGTACTATGCAGATGGACTTTAAGGTCAAATTGTAATTATGTGCAACAAACTCTGGTCTCAGATTAGCTCTGTGATTTATGCACTGAACACTACCCTTTCCATAGATACTTTTAATGTATTGGAGAGATATTTGTTCTAGCACTTTAAAAAATATATTTATTAGATTAAGTGACTCACTGTTTCTTTCCAGCTAGATTTCATTTATGTTCTGCAAGCTCAACATCTTAGCCTGGAAAGTGGTACAATTGTGTTATAACAATACGACTCATACTTAACCTACTTAAAAAAATATATAGCACAAGGATTGCCAAGTAAAATTATAATATAACAGTGCTAAGTATAAGAAGAAAGTTATAAGGACCTCCAACAAAGAACACAGTGATTCAGGATCCCTCTTGGCAAAATTTCAATTTACCTCCTATATCACTCAAAAAGAAACAAGCCTTAAAGGAGATGTAAGCATAATTTTCTTGCACTTTACAGCCTATTTGGGCTTTATACAAGTATATAATTTATATTGAATGTAATGTAACTTTGCATTTCTTTTTCTAAGATGTTGATGTTCACACTACTGCTGGTGAAGTCCATAACGAAATTAATTCAGTGATGTATAATCCTAACTTTATTTGCTCACCCACTGTTAAAAAATTAATGTGAAATAGTATCTTGAAAGTGATTTGTATATGCTTCATAAAAACATCCTGCTGCATATGTCCTTTTTCTATATCAAATGGAAGGACTTCCTGTTGAAGTTTTCAGGGAATCATTATAATAATTCAGGAATTATTATAATAGTCTTACAGTCTGCATGTATAAAATGCTGATTGATGTGGTACCTTGGTAAGAAGATATCTAATACTCCACCTGTATTATTCCTAAACCTTAAGCTGAGGCCACACTGGGCAATGATGTCTAAGGTAGTGCAAAACAAGGAGTTTCACAAGTGCTTTGAGCCTGAGCAGTTGCACAAAAGAGACGCTGACTGCTCTTCATATTTGTTTTCATCCCTATGCTGTTTTATTCCTTAATACCAGACTAATTGTGGAGCTACATAGTGAATGTAGGGAGCAACTACAGACTGCAATAACCATTCAACTATCTATGTCTTGTGCTGAATTAGTTTTAACCCAGGTCAGTTTCCCCACCCCAATTTTAGAGTCATAGTCTTATAAATGTGGCATAGGGCATAAGGGTGGGGAACGGAGATAAGATGGGATGGAAAGGCAAAGAAAGAGGAATGAACAGCTGGGTCCACTCACCTATTTGACTATGCTGATTTATGTGGGTTTAATGTTTGTGAAAAGATCACCTCGGGCACCTGCGCAGCAGAATTGTAAAATGGTTAATATAGGCATGTTTAGTGCTGTTGGTTAATTTTCCTTCAAGCTAACTAATTTTTAAATAGTTTTACAATAATCTGGTAAAAGCAATATGAACAGTCAGTGAGTAAGCAATCTTATGCATATGTTTAAGATTAGCAGGTTTAGAACAGACCTGCAGGATTTTCACATATCAAATCACATGGATATTTTGCTTAAATGGCACCTGCTGTTTTTAATATCTGAGTGCTTTCAATGAAGATATCAGCAGAGCAAGTAATGATGCATCTAGTGAGATTGTGCGCTCAAAGATGAATGGTATCTGGAAGTAGGACAACAGCAGAATGTAAGCAGATATGCTAGAGGATATAATGTCAGTGGCTGGAAGCTATTTGGGTAGCAAATGCTGTAAGTTTTATGAATGGCTGTCAGGAGCCAATTGTATAAAAAAACCCTTACATAAGCCACATAGAAGCTTGGGAATAGACTTGTAAAATATTTTGTGCTCCATCCTTTAGGATCATATGGCAGATCTAGGTCTAGATCTGAATCTAGATGGGATTGATCTTGGTAGAGCAGTACAGAATCTCCCTGAATTAATTTCTAACCTTAGAAGACCATATCCTTCAGAGATAAATACATTCATTAATATAATGATGGAGAAGCCTTCTTGACACGTCATTCCAGTAGCCAGTTATTCACAATTCTAAAAATGCAAACAAAACCACTGTGAAATTATCCGTCTTCAACTTCCAGCCTCTGGAGCCTTTCACACTTTTTTAGGCTAGTCTGAGAACTCATTCTGTACCATCTAGCTGTTCAGATACTATGATCAAATCATCCCTGAACTTTCTTGGAATTAGTGTGAACAGATATTTCCTAGAACTTTTTCCTACTAGGAATATTTTTCTACTCTTTTTATCATTGTTATGGCAAAGGCCAGCTTTAGGCACCAGGAAAGTAGGTATGGCAGACATCTGATGCCAACAAAATGCCTCCAGGATGGACACTTGTGCCTTTGGCTGCTTACTTTGTCTCTGTAGGAAGAAACAGGAGACAAATTACTTGAATAGTGAAACATCCCAAAGAATCCAAATCTCCATTTTCCATCCAAAGCCTTTATCCTAAACACAACATATATTAGCCTAACAGCAAAAATTTCAATGACCGTAGAGGCCAAAATATTTTCCTAAAAATATTAACACTAATAAAAGGCATTCCATCCAAGAATTATAAATCATTTTACTAGCAATCACACCCAATTTACAACCATACAGGAACTAAATAGTCACTTGCCTAAAGTCAAAGTACCATTCAGAAACAGATCTGGAAATAGAAACAAACCTTCTCTTTGAATGTTCATCAGAGAATGTATCAAGTGTGTTCTATGGTTTAGTACATCTATTTAAAGCACAAGTGAAGTTTTTAAAAGTTGATCTGTCATTTAAATATTAAAATCATTATTTGGTATGAGTTCACACAAATGATGGCATCTAAAACTTAAGATGCCCAGATAAAAATGCACAAAGATTTAAAATGAACTGTTTAACCATCATTTAAATGGCAAGGTTTTTTTCTCCTCTGCCATGTTCTTTTTAATAAGTCTAAAACACACAAGAACTTTGAACTACTTGATTACTTGAATCTTATTTTATTTCTATTTGCTTTATATCTAAGGTTATTTGGTCAGGTGGGGTTGCATCACTGGGCCCTTAGCATCAATAGAACAAATAGGTCTGACACTAGTGAATGAATACATACATACTTGCGGACATCTGTTGTCCTAATTTCATGCAGCTGAAATTGTAGGTTTGCTCAACAGCTGTTCATATGCACCATTAGTGCCCTCTGCAGTATTATAATGTAGTTGTGGTATGCAGTATGATAATAAAGGTTCAGAAGAAAAGAGTGGCAGAGCTCTGAACATTAAGGAGCCAAAGTGTGAGAAGAATATGCAATATAGTAACCAGAAGTTTTCATTTGATTTCCATCAATAGTGTGGTACAATACAATTGCAGTTTGATTTTGAATGAGGATCTTCACTCATGCAAGCTGCTGCACTGACATCAGCTATCAAAATAACTCTAAATTAGAAGGCTGACGCTGCCGTTATGATGGTTGTATGACATTGCTAGGAATGTATGCACGTGTCTAAAGTGATTCAGCACTCAGTAATGGCCTTCCAAGGCCCATTGAAACTATAAATGTTCTTGACTTTGTGACAGTGCTACTCTTACTCTCTGTTTTGTGCAGTCTGTCATCATCTCAGCTATTGATTTAATTTACTCTACTGGCTTTATCCTGCTTAACCACAGTAATCCCAAACCTGCTTACTCCCACATATCTTTCTCCCATTCCTAATAAAGTTTTGCTGAATGCATGTTCTGAATATTTGTGCCACTGTTTGTTTTTCATCAAAGTCCTAAAACTGCTACTCACACCTTTATAATATCAGCAGTAGAGAAGCATTCAGTGAAAGACCCCATAAATTCTAGACTTATCCCCAAGATACCAATGATAAGAGGCAGCATATCTGCTCTTGCACCAATTTACACCGCTCGGCTCTGATCTTCCTGTGTCATGTCCTCTCCAGCAACTTGTCCAAACCAAGGCTGGGAATGGGGGGATGCATAGATCTATGGTGTCTGTCCCATATAACTAGATTGGAGTTTGTATGCTTTTATGTTTTAAAATTTTCTTCAAGAACCTATGGCAAATGTGTTGCATGTGCTTCTCATTGGTAATAACTGAGGAGAAATCTCTGATACAGAACTGTTTTGTTTGGATAATAAAGTTACAAAATAAATGAAGTTTTCAGATTAGAGAAGGCTGTGCTGTATATAAGAGATCATGCATGAGTGATGTTGGGAAGAAATACCTAAGAAGGTGTTCTTCATTGGAAAGGGTAAATAAGGGGAGTCCAAAATGAGGTAGCTTGCTTATGAAGACCATTTGCATACTGTTACATAATTAGTGTTATTATGAGGTATTGCACATCAAAACAATCTGTTTGCTTTTCTTGCAATTTTAGCTAAACCATAATATCAAAATGCAGAAAGAACTTTGCACCATTCCTTCTGTTTAAGTACAGAGTTAGTAGGTGGTAATCTGGGAAGTAGTAATTTTAAAGTGGTTTCAATTCCTGAGATCATTTAGAAATAAAAAAAGAGAAATTATTTTTGGTCTAGCTGACTGTGTGATAAAGATCAGGAATAAAATGCACATACGGGCAGATATTTGACAAATTGTCCGGAATAATCTAGGAGTTGAATAGCTTTATACGATAGTAAAAAAATGCTTGTTTTTGTTGTCAGTTGATGGAAAACTCCTAAGACTGGATGTAGAACAGACAGCTCAGAGAGAGGAAGTAATAAGTGTGAAGATGGCAGCCTGAGACGTACTTTCCTGACTCTTTAAATTTTCTAATGAAGCTCAGTAAGATGCCATAAAGCAAGGGCTTTGAAGGGACCAAAGGCTGCTCAGGCATTTTTAACACTTGAGATAAACATGACTACATTACGCCTCAGGAGAAAGCAACATTTCTAGAATGGTATCACGCTAATCAAAATAACGTATTTGTCCTAAAAAGAGCTGGCACATTATTGCCAGCAGGATGAAAATTTGTAAATCATGCTTGGATTCTCTGGAAAAAAAAAGAGAAAAAGAATCACAGACATGACTGGCAGTAAATGTAGGAGGGCGAGTTGGACGTTTTGTTTGCGTAAGAGGTTTTGTTTGCGCAGACCTTTTTTAGTATGTCACACATGGCTGAGTCTTGATAGCCTTACCCAGGCTTAAAATTTTAACCGTCACTCAGAGGTCAGCTCCCACGGGACAGTATCTTACAGCTACCAGCCAGTTTGTAATGAGAATAGCTTGTAGCAAATCCAAGTATCTGGAACATTTCAGTGGACTGGGAGTTTAAAGTGGACCTTTGATTTCTGGATTCGTACCTTTTGAATTTAATGGCTATTTTTATCTTTGTTATAACCTCTGATCAAGTGAAAATCTGTTCAGCTTAATTTTCTGTCTCTCCTTAGGATTGACTTCTTAAAAGGCAGTGATTTGCAAAAAAACCCCACTTTGTGATACCACAAATAGAAGGCCCTGAGAAAATGGGGAACTTTATGGTTTCTAGACAACAGAGCTGCCTCAAGCCTTGGCCATAGGATGCTCCTCTTGGACTTTGGCCTACTACTAAGATATCAGTGTATATATTAAGCCATAGTATATTCTAAGGCTAGTGAGAAAATAAACTTTCTGTCCCTACATGCAAGAAAACCAGGAAATCTCTAGACCACCCTAAAATCACTTTAAAAAAAGTTTGACTCCTAAAAATATTTTTGGTTTGCCAAAAATGAAGCATGTATGCCCCAGGGGTTCTCTCCCACACACTACTCATCAGGCTTGATTTACAGCTCCTGTTTTGTGCATAGAGTCTAAATAGTCACTGGCACACAAACAGGTAGCCAATACCCATTTTGACGCACAGCAGCATCAGAAGCTGCAGTAAGGAAAGATCTGGCCAAAATACAAGCATTTATCTGGAAACTTTTCTGTTTATCTGAAGTTATACCTCTGATCAAACCGAGGGAATCTCAACGGATCATTTTGCTGATTTTTGTTGAACGCGAGTCAGCAGTGCGCTCTTGTGGTGACGGGGCTAACTGTGTCCCAGGCACGGAGATGGACCACAGTTAACAGGCCCAGGGAAGTGGCTGCTCCCTGATGCTTACTTGGTACCCAAGAGGCCACTTCTGGTGTACCCTGTCCAGGCTGAGACCTCAAAACAAAGAGATACGGGCAAAGTGAAGAAAGCCTTCTGGAGGGCCACTGAGATGATGAGAGGCTGCAACGCATGCTCTTTGACAAGGAGCTGAAGGAACTGGATTTCTTGAGCTTCAAGGAAAAGGCTGAAGGGAGCAGCTGCAGTCTTCCTAAGTCTGTCTGAAGAAGGGTTGTAGAGATTCTGCTGCTGAAATCAAATCTGGTTTTTGTGTTATTAGTAAAAGAACTGGAACTTCCTTTCTGCATTTCCCCAAATTTTGGAAGTATAAACAAATATAACGTTTTGCATATATATAATAGAAGATTGCCTTCTTCATACTCTTAAGACTTGCTAAGTAGCACTGCTAATGAATCAACGGCAGTCAGGCACCAAAGGGTGAAGGTCCTTTCTAATTGACTGACACTTGCCCATTTAGCTCACATTCCCGATCAGATATGACATAATGGGACAGATGGTTAAACTGAAAGACTGTTTTGGAAAGGAGAATTTGCAAAATGTTTCGACAAACGTATTTGCACCAGCAGTCACCTCAGGATTTGGGGAGTATGACAAATGCTGCACAGCCATTAGTGACAGAGCAGGAGTTAAGGAAGAGGAATAACTCTGTCTGATGCCTTAAATATATATAAATTAATTTTATGTCCGCTCATATAGTTTTAATGCTCTGGTTCTCTAGTTTCTGTATGTAGGACCATTTCAGTTTTACCTCTGTTACTAACAGTCTCTGAATTACTGTTGATACAATTCTTCACAGTTTTCAGCTGACAACTTTTTCTCTGCTTCAGCAAATACATCTTCTTTGTCTATACTTTTAAGCTCCAGCTTATTGCTACCTGTATTTAATGAAAATGCCCAATCACATATTTATAAAGCAGAGAATGGAAACTCTGGGCTCCTGGTGTGACTTATATATCTACAACATTATAATTCACTTGCAAAGCTGCAGCTTCCTTGTATTTCATCTAGATGGGGGATATGAGTACATTTATCTCCTGCAAATATCCTCTTCATTTTTTACTATTCTGTCTCATCCCTAAGCACAATAGCTAAATTTACACCTAGCTATATCTGCTAGGAAAATATCATCTGATGATGTGGCCCATTTTCCATGGTAAAACTCTGCTGTTCCTGATGGAAGGAAAGAGTTGACTGTCTTATCTTAAGTTAGATAGTAAGGCCTTCCAACCAAGGACTGCCTTGTGCTACCTATTTGTACATCACTAAGTGAAATAGAATTCTATTCCATGACTTCAATATGCCTAACTAAATTCACATATAAATTATGTGTAACTGCTTAAGGTGGGGATTGTTGAGATATTGGGAGGAAATATATCTGCCTTTAATCCTCAGTCAAAATAATCTGAAAAAAGGAATTCTTATGGCAACATCATGCAAGCATGTATTGGGATGGGGCTAGAAATAATGGTACTAGATGAATCACTTCCTTCATTACTTTCCTATAGCACAGAGAAGGTCTTCCATTAAATGTCAGCCTTGATCGAGTCTGATGGAGAGCAGCAAGCGAACAGCCTGATTTCATTAAGTCTTTTAGAACACAGTAAATTTATAATACTTTATTAATCTTCTGTACTGTATTTGTCATGAAAAAATAATCAAGTTCTGGTTGATTTTTGTCTCCAATAAATCTTGATCAAAAGCTGAACATGCACAACTTTTAATGCCTCACATGCTCTATGAATTGCTGTACTTTATTAGTTTGGCCTTTTCAATATTCAGCAATTTACCTGACTGATCACTTTTGCTTTCCTCTGTTTATAGCTTCACAGACTTCCCTGGTCATTAACCAAAGTAAGCATATAAAAATAGAATTTGCATAGGAAAAAATAAACAAAATTTCAAAATGAAAAGAAGATCAGAAGTGAAAGCATACAACTTCTTCTGAAGTAGTCTCAAGCCAATGCTGGATGTCATGTGTCAGAAGGTCTCACAGACACTAACTATAAACAATGAAATGTCAACTTCAAAAGTGAACTAAAGAGCTAGAAATTTATCTTCACTGCAGAATTAACTCTAAATATACCTTGAGTATTGCCACCATGTGCAAATCGCATCTCCATCTTAGATGATGACAATGAGGTGTGGGCCATCTTAAAGTGCCGTGCACAAGTGTAACCCCTTTTTTTATATGTAATCATGATCTGAGTTCAAACTGATGGATCTGAAAGGAACATATATGACAACTTAATATAAGTCACTACCTTGTAGTATGATTGCTGCATAATATGAGCACATATTGTGTCACATATTGTGTGACATTGTGTCACATATTGAATTACACCTATTGAATGACACATATTGTGTCATTCAAATGCCATAGCTCTTCTGTGCTTTCCCACAATTACCTAGGAGGCCAGGGAAAATACCCACCAGGCTTATTTTCCTTCTTTGCTCAAAAGCACTGACTACACAACTCATAGAATAGTTCAGCTTACTCTGGTGCAAAACCCAAGAGGATATGACCCCCAGGAGACTTGCTGCCTTACACAGTTGAGTGCTGTGCAGGAGCCAATGCTGGCTGACTTGATCAGGAAAACTTTACTGTAGATAAGCCATACTAACTATGCAGTAACGATGTACATTAAGCAAATTTACAAACTTGTTCCCTTCTCAAAATATCTGAAGACATTAGAGAAATTAGCTCTGAGAAATTTACAATGAGAAATAGAAGGTTATTGGTCTCATATGCTAAACTGAACTGGCATTGTTGTGATGATCCCTCTGAAGCGTATATTCTTACCCAATGCACAGAAGAAAGAACAGTACAATTTGAGGTAGTAGAGAGAAATGGCATGGTGGAGAAGATGGAAAATAATATCTAAAAACATTCTTGCTATTTCACGAAGCAGTATTATGTCTTGTTTGTTTTGCGTGTTCGTTCGTTTTACCCCAGAACTTTGTTTTCTAAGGCATCTAACCATACATGTGGCACCATCTAGTGGCCTCATAAAAAATTACTAAAATTTTGAGACCGTCTTTAACTGAATGTAATCACGTTGGTTTGGGGACGTCTAATTAGTTACTTAGGTATAGAATTCCCGCTTAGTGAAACCTTGATTTTTTTAGTCATAACTGGCACGAAGGTATGATCACTGACGAAAAGTCAGAGCAATGCGTTAGAAGCTTCTAAGTAAGACTATAAGAATCTATCACCGTTTCAAATTCTGATACTCTAGTCTCAGATATCTGAATAAAGGTGTGTGTGACCAAGATGCAGCATTCTTCTTTGAAGTGAAATCCTAAGTCGAAATAAATAGCAAAGCCAAAGGAGAAGTCTACTCCTCAGGTTCTCATTTGATGCTGAATTCTTTGATTCAATTCTGCAGTGTACATTGCCTGCTAGTCTAACACAATATATTAGAGATGACGTTTTATGTGCTGTTGGTTTCTGGGTCATAGCTCTTCCCTTACTTCTCAGATCTCCCACCTTTGGAAACTAGACTAACGATTTAGAGTGGGAAGGTACTGGCTTTCTTTAAAAAATGAAGTGGTATTTTCATATCTTCCCTAAACTGAGCTAATTTGCAGATCTGTAGATCTGTCCTCAGTCATTGAGTTGTTTGCATACTTCTAAAAACCATGCAATGATATTGCTGCATTTCCTATGTCAGCCTTTCTTCAGTCTCACCTCTCTTCTCAGGTAGGAAGTGCAGATCTATTCGATGATTCTGTGTTTTACTATCTTCATATATATATACACATATAACACAAGTTAGTCTACCATTTTTCCTACAAAACACTGCTCTTGTTTAGGTGACAAAGTAACCTTGTACAGTTGGTGAGTTTACAAGAAAATCTTCAAGCTATACAATGAAGATCTGCAATAGATCATTTTCACTGCAAAATCCCCCTTTTTAACTGTCTTCATGAATGAAAATTGCTTTCTGCTGTAGGTTGCATTAAGTCTGTGAGCCTTCTCAAAATCTTTAGAAAGCATATGGGCTATTCCTCACTATTTTACCACTTTTCTGGTCCATTTGTGGGATTTAAGAGAAGATGCTTAAAATAATGAGGTTATCTCTAATCCTAAACAATTAGCAAGTCCCCAAAAGCCTTCAAATCAATGAAAAGTCTATAAGCAGAATTTTTTAAAGACTGTATAGTGATTATATAACTGCTAGAAACTCTACTAGAATGGTAAAAAGCAACCTGTAAAAAAAAGAAGCTTATAAATTCCTGTCTTTGGAAGAGCAGTTCATGCTGACTGACACAGTGATAGATTAAGATTAAAATTCCCTTCAGTAACAAAAAGATAGATTACCTATACCTGTGAGGAGTTAAGCAAAGTTGCCTCAATGTTTCTGCTGCCTGTGTACATGGCCTTGTGTAGACAGTCCCAGTCTCACTCTGCCTGTACTTTGGAGCAAGTTACCTTCAGGTTAGAAATGGTTAACCTGTCAGAAAAAACAATCAGTTCATGCAATGTGCCACATTCACACTGCTGTACTGCTTCTGTCTAGCTTGGAGGTTGCTAATTTGGAGCTATTTTTATTTTGTCCCGTGCTATGGAGCTGACACATCCCAAATCTCCTTATCATCTGAGTGAAGTACAGTGCATGGATTCAGCAGTCACACTTGAAATAGCAGGTTTGTACAATCATCTTAGTTTTTTGACAAAAAAAAGTAATTTCTCTCTGCCTTTTCTCAGGTTTACAGTCTGTCCTAATTTGCAATTGCCTCCAAATGTAATTACTGTACAATTATTTTTCTCTAGAATTCCTATGTTATGAAGATATTACAAAACAGCACTTTGGCCAGATAGATCCTTTCTAACTGATCTATAAATCTTTCTAAATTTGATCTCTCATTAAGATAATTTTCTCATCACTAAATAGCAATACATTGTTTCCACAGCACAATAATCACTAAAAAGAAAAATAATTGTATGCAAAATCTTTCTAAAAAATTAGCCACCTAGTAGTGAGTCAATCCCAGGTGTATGTATCCTCCCCTTATTTAAAGCTTCTTGAGTCTAAAACAACTGCTGCTGGTTTTGCTGCTACATCAGATTCAACTTAGGAAAGGACATGGTAATGAGAAGCGACAAACAGCAATTCGCTGATTCAGAAACATCTAGAAATTCCCTGGATAGGAGAAGATAAATTCCAGTGATCTGCGAACACCACAGACGGCCATGTAGTTGGGTTGGAAACTGAGACTTCTTTCTGCCAGCAACAAATATTCATTGCCAAAGATCCAATTGCAAAGAAGGTTGAAACAAATCTAGAGGTGGCAAAATGTATGAAGTACAGGTCTCAGAAGTCTTTATGAAAACTTAATTTTAGAAGGATATGAATATAGAATCTCCCCACGTGAAACAATGGAGGTAAAAATAAGATGGCAGACTAATGACAGTTAAGCATTTGAACTTTCCAAATTAAATACCGGTATGATTCTTGCACATATCCAGTCCTGTTAAAATTCTCTTTACTCCTCTGGAGAAAATTTCAAGGAATCCATTACTAGAAATTTTTTGCTAAGCTACTCGAGATGATACTTTCAAATCCTGATAACAATTCCTGATGGTTCCCTACATCAACTCTGCTCAAGCTTTTAGAAATCAGATGTGAAAGCCTCATGTAAAGTTGGTGGTCAAAGAATTTACAAAAACATATAATTTCCTCAGTTGCTAGATTGTGAGTCTGGAGGGCTGGATGCACTAGGCTCATGAGTATTGGGATGCCAGCCACTGCAGTGCTTGGTTTTTTTCTGTCTGTCCTGCTGCCTAATGCAATTCACAATGAAATGATTGAGAGAGAGAAAGAGAGAGAGACAGACTAACAGGGACTAGCCAGTGTGAAATGCCAAAAAGAGAAAAGTAGGCCAAGTTCTCTAAAGAGTTAGTTATTTCCCCAATTCAATATTCACAACCATGAACCCCCTTTTGTGGATGTCATTGCCAAAGTGACTTATCCTTTCATCCTCAACAAAAATGGATGAAAAGGAAAGAAAAGGAGGAAATCATTCTTCTGCCTTTTTTTCCTGAAGAGTCAGTGGTTAAAATAGTTAGAATATAGTTCATTGGCATGAAAATATTGCTCGAAGCAGCCAGTGCCATCTGGGCATTCAGACCAGGCAGCTATTAGCAACTCCTTTCAGCTATCAATTATACTGACTCTGCAGGCAGGGTAAGTAGGAGAAAGTCAACTTAGACAGCAGCTGACTAGGTCCTTACTGAATGCAAACTGCAGCTCAATACTGAACTTCGACAACTAAGGGTCATGCAGACATCTAATGCCACCACCTCTTAATGCTAAACAGAGATTTCTCCCACCAAGAAGAAAGAGTGGAATTTACCAGCATGAGTTGGATCAAATCCAAGGAGAATGAATTTTTGAGTCAAAACTTCAGTAAGACTAGAAAAAGTTACTTTGTCACCATAGCTGTCATCCTCTAGTTGCTCACCTTTACAAATACAATATTCATTGAATTCTCTGTGATATCAAGACTTTCTATGGCAGGTAAATTTTTGCTTCTCTTATCACTTTTCCTTTACAAAGCAACATTTTCGATTGTGCTTTCTGTGAAAAAAGTCCATTGTCACCAATAAAAAGATTTACATTTATTAACTCATAAAATATTACATTTTCCCATCTACTGAAAACAGGAAGTAACTCTACTGTTAACAGAAGAGTTAGCTGTCTTTATACAGGTATAAACTAATGTATAAATGAAAGCTCCTATATTTACCATGCTATCTTGCATGTGCCAGTGTGATACTTCTTAGGCTAACACTAATATTCTAACTTCAGACATTTAGCCTGGTGGGAGCATTGATTCCAGTCCTAGCTCAACTTCCATTCATTCAGTTGAAGTCTTAATAGTCAGATACTTCCCCCTATCCAGAATTCAGGTTGTGTCTGTATGTCCCTGGACTCAAAATAAAAGATGGCTACTCTATGGTAAGTAGGAGCTTTGGCATCTGGAAGGTGAGAACTTGTTATAAGAGACAGCATACTGTCAGCTTCCCTATGCATGAGCAGTATCAGCTTTATGAACCATCAATAGACGCAGTAGTGAGCTCTAGAACAGAGCATCAGAAAGTTAGACAGGTATAGGTCACATATGGCCCATATAAACTGGGAAAGAGGAGAAACTGACTTCTCACAGCTGACACCATCTTCAGGGAGGAGGTAACATCAGACAGCCTGGCCTCCTTGGAGAGGCTGCACCCTGCCTATGTATATATTGATTCTTCACTCTGCTTTACCAAGGTGTAGAAGCTTACTTTCTACAAGAGAAGTCAAACAGAGAAAAGATGCCTGCAGAGGCAGATGCACATCCCAGCGGAGAGAGAGCAATTTTTCCTTTGTTCTGATGTATGCCAAGCAGATGGCTTAAGCTGACCTCTTTGACTTTGAAAGGGAAGGGAACATGAGAACTTCATGCTTGTGTAGTTAGCATCAGTCTCACTCAGGAAGCTGTAATTATCTAATGAGAGACAAGGCTGTCTCCCAGCTGTAAGCTGTGCTGCCTGTGTCCAGACATGAATTCTTCCAGGCCAGATTCTGAAAGGAAGACCCAAATAATGTACAGTAGACAGTGTAGTTTTTTGGCAAAGAAGAAAAAGAACAAGAAATGTCATTGATATTATGTTTTTAAGGTATGTCTAACAAAGCTTTGAGAATGCCCAAGGTATATTAATTATTCAGAGGCAGTTCTAACATAGTTTCTAGATTTGAAAAAAAAGGAAAAGAAAAAATTAAAAATCTGTATTTAAGAGTTAGTTCCTGTTTTTATCAGCAAGGGACAGTATTTATAACCTAGTTATACAACACATGTTTTCAGAAATCATCTTCTGTTTAATTAATATTTAGAACTACGTTCAATCATTTTAATTTCCATATGTAGGCTACATAGGCAGCTGGATTAAGCTTACAAAAAGGTAACTTCCCTCCTGAAAACTTGAACATAAAAGTTCAAAATTGTTCACTACAAAACTAGGACTTCGAAAGTCATACTTTCCTTTCTCACAAATACCAATTTTATAGGCGGTATTATTATTATTATTATTATTATTATTATTATTATTATTATTATTATTATTATTATTTACCTCTGAGTACATCATACTTTTTTCTTTTGTGATGTGGTATACCAAATTCTTCATTACTTCAATACTTACCAGAAATACCAGGAGAGCAGGTATAATGAAAATCCAACCAGTAAGAAGCAGCTAAACATGACTATCATAAAAAGATCAGGAAACAGAAATTAGTTCTCAGCTCACATTTAATGTTTTAATTAACAAAGGGCAAAATATAATATGAATAAGTTAACTGATGCCTTGAGATAATGTTTCTGAGAAAGAATAGTCTTACAAAACATTTCTCATCTTCTCCAAATGTATTTTCATCTAAAGCAGAAATATAAGAGCCTTTCACCAACTAATAGGAAAAAAGCCCAGTTTCTTTGCAGCAGACATATATTAATGGATCTTTACCTCCATTGTCTGATAACTGGTCATTTAAATTGCAAGGGTTGTGGCAGAAACTAAGATATAAATGCCACTACAAAAGCTGTCGCAAAACTGCAAAAGAAAATCTTTCTAATTGCACTAATGATGAGAAATAAGCATTTTCTCAATACAAGGTTTTATGTCATTAGAATTTTTCTTTTTCTTGCTGAAGTGAAATATATGTGCCTACTTACATTTTTAAAAAAAGTTATTTTGTCATTAGCAAATTCTCCCTGACTCTACCATTCCCATACATGTTTATAGCACAGGCTGAGTATCGATCTTTAAGTTTGCAACTGCCCATTCTGAAAAGAAAGTGGAAGTTGCTACCAGTAAGTGCCAGTTCAGTCCAGTTTTAACAAGTATGGCCAATGCTCTCTTGCTTTCTGGGATTGTCCCTAAGTCAGCAAAGTTTAGTTGTTGATATTCTTATCCAAAATAGCTCTCACTTTCTTCTCATCTGTTCATCTGCATTGTACAAGTCACATTTGAATCAATATAAGGTTAACCAATTATTCTCTTAAATTCCTGTCTATTCAAACACTCCGTTTTCTCCTGTCTTAGTAATTAGATCTTAAATTCCTTCAAAGTGGTTCAGTTTTAACCTAGCTTTCAAAAAACAGCCAGGTACTCTCTGTCATTTCCTTACAATTTTAATGCCTTGCTCAGTTTCAACTGAACTTGATGTATCATAGAATCACAGAACGGTTTGTGTTGGAAGAGACCTTTAAAGATCATCTAGTCCAACCCCCCTGCCATGGGAAGGGACATCTTTCACTAGATCAGGTTGCTCAAAGCAACCACAAGTGACACACAAGTAAGTGATTTAAAAATCTAGTGATTGTTGAATTTTTTAGTAAAGATTTTGATGGATTACCATCTCCTTTTGTCTGTACACTTTGCATCTTAAAAAGAGCCTTCACATTGTCTGGAAAAAAACCCCAAAACAACCACCTCTTGCAGCAGAACGTGATAGAGTGTATCTACTATGTCCATTCAGCATTAAGCATAAAAGCCTCAACCAGGTAGCTAGATCCCATCAAACACTAATGAAATGTAAACATTACATAAACAGATTATGAATTGATGGATTGTATCAGGAAACCCTGTCAATAGTGTTGAGAACATCTATTAACAACTAGGAACTTGGTTCAATTTTTTTTGGTGTGGCACATGTGCTGCAATTTAGTCACAATTCTAGTTTTGGTGCTTAAGCAGTCAGCTGAACATTCACACGTATGTAATGCTATTTCTGGGATTGTCAACTTTACAATAAAATTGAAAAATGGCACTCTCAGAGAGGGAATTATTGTGAGTGAAGATCCCTTTGCACATGCATGTAGCGCTGATACTTGAGACATACTGGAATAAAACCTGCTAGGCTGATTTGAAGCCTCGTTTATATCAGTAAAAATGGGAAGCTATGAGGATCACTAATGATAACCAAATGAATGACTAGAATGACCAAACCCACTGCTGTTCAGGAGTTACGGTCCTAAATGCTTTGTGGTTGTTGTGGGTTAATCACAGTAGGCAGCTCAGCCCCACACAGCAGCTTGCTCACTCTTTCCCAGTGGGATGGCGGAGAGAATCAGAAGGGTAAAAGTGAGAAAACTTGTGCACTGAGATAAAGGCAGTTTAATAGGGAAAGCAAAAGCTGGGCATGCAAGCAAAGTAAAATAAGAATTTATTCACTACTTCCCATTGGCAGGCAGGTGCTTAGCCATTTCCAGGAAAACAGGATTTCATCACATATAACCACTACTTGGGAAGACAAATGCCATAACTCTGAATGTCCCTCCCTTCCTCCTTCTTTCCCCCAGGTGTTATTGTTGAGCACAATGTTGCATGACATGGAATATCTGTTTGGTCAGTTGCAGTGAGCTGTCCCAGCTGTGTCCCCTCCCGACTTCTTGTGCATTCCCAGCCTCCTCGCTGGTGGGGCAGCAGGAGAAACAGAGAAGATCTTGATGCTGTGTAAGCACTGCTCAGCAATAGCTAAAACATCCCTGTGTTATCAACACTGTTTTCATCACAAACCAGAAACACAGTTCCATACTGTGAAGAAAATTAACTCTATCCCAGCCAAAACCAGTACAGTGGTACAGAAATCAATATAATGATTTTGTCACGGGCAGACTCAAGGTTTCACAACAGTGAAACAAAATTAATGAGGATAAAATAACAAACACCTGCTTTGACTTTCTGACCCAATGTAGCATGACTGCCTGAGAGAAGGGAGATGAAGGGAAGAGTGGTCCTTCTCCAGCTCCATGCTAGGATGTTTCCAGATCTCCTTTGTCTACCAGCAGGAAGATGAGGGAAAACCAAGGCCAGGGAGTGGGATAAGTTTTCTTATTATTGAGACTGAGAAGATAGTATAATGTCAGCACACCAGGTGGTGCCTGGGGAAGCTGCTCTGCTACCACTGTGATTTTCGTGTCTCTGCTGCTGCCTTAGGCAACTGCCTACTTGGTCTGGACCTACAACTGTCCCCTGCCTTAGCAGATACGCTCTCTACAAGTCATATGCCAGGTTTAGAAATTTAATTTGGGAGCTGTGTCATTGTTAATAATATTTTTGAGTTATAATACAAGTTTGAAAAACTGAATTATTTTGAATGATTATCAAACTAAAAAACTTACTCTGTTTATAGAATATAGAATATACCACTAACACAGTGGATACCGCAAAAAGAAATGACGAGTACCTGTAGCAGGTGATTCTCTGTTAAGGGGCACTGGGGCGCCCATCTGCCAGCCTGACAGGGAGTCATGAGAGGTATGCTGCCTTCCAGGAGCTGTGGTCTGAGACGCTGCCAAGAGGGTGCCACAAATTGTCAAGAGCACAGACTACTATCCATTGCTACTCTTTCATGTAGGCACAAATGACACCGCAAGCCAGAACCTGGGCAGAATCAAGGAAGACTACAAAGCCCTGGGGGTGCAAGAGAAAAGTATTGGTGCCCAAGTTACCTTTTCTTCCATTTTACCTGTTAGAGGAAAGGGTGCATCGAGAAATAGATGTATAATGCAAATCAACTTTTGGCTTTGTGGCTGGTGCTGTCGTGAGAGTTTTGGCTTTTATGACAATGGGACATTCTTTGATGACTATAGCCTGTTAGGGAGGGATTGGATCCACCTCTCCAGAAGAGGCAAGGGAACCTTTGGCAGCAGGCTGGCCAACTTGGTGAGGAGGGCTTTAAACTGAAGAACTTGGAGGGTGGGGTCCAAAGTGGCATTGCAACCAACTGGGGAATAAGCCAAGCAAACCAGAGCAGCAACAAATGTTCCTTAGCTGCCTCCCAAGACGACAACCAGAAGACCAGCCACCTCAAGTGTATGTATACCAATCCACACAGCCTGGGGAACAAACAGGAGGAACTGGAGCTCCACACCCAGTCAGAAAGTTATGATATTATAGGAATAACTGAAATGTGGTGGGACAACTCACATGACTGGAGGATCACGATGCATGGCTATGGGCCATTTTGTAAAGACAGGCAGGGAAGAAGAGGAGGAGTCACGCTCTATGTTAACGAGAACCTTGAATGTATAGAAGTCAACCACAGCAATGGTCGAAGCCCTATCCAATGCCTCTGGGTCAAGATCAGAGGTGTCATCTCCAAGGAGGATCTTACAGTAGGCATCGGCTACTGACCTCCAAACCAAGATGATAAGGCCAACAAAGTTAAGCAAGCTTCGGGTCAAGAGAACCTGGTTCCTATGGGTCACTTCAACTACCCAGACCTTTCTTGGAAGAACAATGCAGCAGCTCACATATCCATCGAGTTCCTGGAATGCATGGAGGACTGCTTCCTCATACAAATGTTCGATGTGCCAACCAGGAATGAGGCACTGCTGGAACTGCTACTCACAAACCAAGAAAACCTGCTTTGTAATATCTTGGTTAGTGATAGCCTTGGCTGCAGTGATCACAATATTGTGGAGTTTGGGATCCTGCTGAGCATGCTGAAGGTTAGTACTAAGACAAAGGTTTTAGATTTTAGAAGAGCAAACTTCAGCTTGCTCAGAGCTCAGTTGGGAGGGATTCTGTGAGAAGCTTCTATGGAGGATAAAGGAGTTAGCAAGTGCTGGGAGTTTTTCAAGAATGCTCTCCTGGAAGCAGAAAAACAGTTCATCCCCTTTAAAGGTAAGGGAAGAAGGTGGAGCAAGAGACCCCTTTGGCTTAACTGCGAGCTTCTCAGTCTGCTCAAAACCAAAAGAGAAGCATACCAGAGATGGAAAAGTGGACGAATACCTGTTGAGAACTACAAGGGCATTGCCAGGGCATGCAGGGATGCAGTTAGAAAAGCAAAAGCTTAGCTTAAATTGAAATTGGACAGAGATGTCAAAAACTACAAGAAAGGGTTCTTCAGGTACTTAAACAACAAGCAGAAACAGAAGGAAAATATTGGCCCACGGTTAAACAGGAGAACTGAATTACTCACGAACAATACTGAAAAGGCAGAGGTTCCTAACAGTTTCTTCACCTCTGTCTTTACCAGCATTGATGGGCCCCAGGCCTTGGGAACAAAAATCCAGGTTGATGCAAACACAGACCCACCATCAGTGAAGAAAGAGTTGGTATGAAAACTATTACAGGAGCTTGACCCCCACAAATCAATGGGCCCTGATAATATCCACCCGAGGGTGTTAAGAGAGCTGGCTGACATTGTTGTGAGGCCACTCTCCATAATCTTTGAGAAGTCATGGAGATTGGGAGACATCCCAGAAGACTGGAAGAAGGCTAATGTCACCCCCATCTACAAGAAGGGCTTAAAGGAGGATCCAGGAAATTATAGGTCCATCAGTCTTACTTCAGTCTCTGGGAAAGTTACAGAATGAATCCTCCTGGGGGCTATCACAAGTCAAATGAAGCACGTGATTGCGAAAATCCAGCACAGATTCACCAAGGGCAAATCGTGCTTGACAAACCTGATCACCTTCTATGATAAAGTAACCTGCTCAGTTGATGTGGGGCGAGCAGTGCACATTGTCTACCTGGCTTTCTCCAAGGCTTTCGATACAGTTTCTCACAGCCTCCTCCTAGAGAAACTGATGCATTACAGTCTAGACAAGTGGTCTGTGTGGTGGGTGGGGAGCTGGCTGACAGGCCGCACCCAGAGGGTGGTGGTAAATAGCTCCTTTTCAACTGGCAACCTGTCACAAGTGGGGTCCCCCAGGGATCAATATTGGGCCCAACGCTGTTTAATATCTTTATAAGTGATCTGGATGATGGGATCAAGCATACCCTGATGAAGTTTGCTGATGATACCAAACTGAGTGGGGAAGTGGACACTTTGGAAGGGAGAGTCACCCTGCAGGAAGACCAGGATAGGCTGGAAGAGTGGGCTAACAAGAGCCTTATGAAGTTCAACAAAGACAAATGTAGTGTCTCACACCTGGGAAAATATAATCCAGGAGTGCAGCACAGGCTAGGATCTACCCAGCTGGGGAGCAGCTCTGTGGAAAGGGACGTGGGGGTCCTGGTGGACAGGAAGCTCAATATGAGTGAACAGTGTGCTGCTGTGGCAAAGAAGCCAACAGGATGCTGGGTTGCATCAAAAAGAGCATCACCAGCAGAGATAAAGAAGTCATTATCCCACTTTACTTGGCACTTGTGAGGCCACACCGGGAATACTGTGCTCAGTTTTGGTCCCTGCTATGCAAAAGAGATGAGGACAGGCTGCAGAGGGTCCAGAGAAGGGCCACAAAGATGATCAAAGGACTGGGAAGCCTGCCGTATGAGGAAAGGCTGAGAGAAGTGGGTTTGTTCAGCCTTGAGAAAAGAAGGCTTAGGAGAGACCTCATCTCCATGTTCCAGTATTTAAAGAGTGGCTACAAAGAAGATGAAGACTACCTTTTTACAAGGAGTCACATGGAAAAGACGAGGGGTAACGGGTAAAAGTTACTCCTGGGGAGATGCTGATTGGAGACAAGAGGAAAATTTTTCACAATGAGAACAATCAGCCATTGGAATAATCTCTCCAGGGAAGTGGTGGATTCCCCAACCTTGGACACTTTTAAGATTCAGCTGGACAGGGTTCTGGGCCATCTTGTCTAGACTGTGCTTTTGCCAAGAAAGGGTGGACCAGATGACCCTTGAGGTCCCTTCCAACGGGTATTCTGTGATTCTATGATTCCATGATTCATTTTAATTCAGCCATCAATGAAACAGTAATAAAAATATGATAAACTATAGATAAGTCCATAAAGTGTCTGTGTTAGAAGGTATTTGTTTGCTGATTCTCATATTGAATTTAGACCGGGAAATCAGCTACACTGAAGGTCTCTTTGTGAGTTTTTAATGGAAAACCAGCATAAAATCTACACTGAAAAGAAGAAAAATAACAGCTATATTGAATAAAGTTCTAGTGCCTAAATGCCAAGTCTCATGTCGAACAAATGTGAGGACATGCCAACCACCTAAAAACATTGCAAGGGTTTTAAACCCTTGTGAGTATATGAGTGCACAAGTATGAGACAGAAGAAAGAAATATTATTTACTCACATACATCAAATAGAAATAATGTTAGAGAATGACACTTTAAAAAGAAAAATTATGCTGATGACCAATGAAAGAAATAAATTCCTGACAATGCTGGCTAACAGATTGTGAATACATGCTCCAAGGGAAGTGATGGCACCAGTCTTGACTGACAGTAGACTTGACTTGGTAACCTATTTTTAGAGGACCAAAGGCTCAGACAAAATCCTCAGGGCACATAAATTAGGACCATGATAATTTACTAAGTCTTGCAATAACTGAGTTTCTGATCAGAGGGTTTAATGTGCTTGGAGAAATGGGAAGTACTCCATTTCTGCTTCCACTTCCCTTCTGAAACTCATTGAAATGAGCACTTGACAAAAAGCTTTTCATTCCTTTAACTGGCAGCTATCACTGTTCCACAAGTTCAGTACATTGACATCACCTTTCTCTTGTTTGTGTCTCAGGACCATCAAATGTAGAAAAAATAGCAGCCAACAAACTACAGATGACATCTTGTTCTAGCTCAGAAACTGACATAAGCAAACTGAAACTTCAGAGGAACAAAACTATGGAAGAAGCAGACCTATCTGAGCAGTCTGCAGCATTTTTCATGTTTATAATCAGTCACAATGTCAGTATGCATAATACTGCGCTTAAATTTTTTCATATTTAAGAAGTACATGTAATTCTTTGTCAAAATATTCTTTTTTAAATCTGTCCAGAATCAACCAAACATATTCTTTGTCCAGGGGCTGCTTTGCCTCAATCCACAACAGTTTTAAAACTATTTTGAGAGTAAGCAGGACAATATAAACATAAATCGATGGTTAGACAGGAAATATAAATGAAGTAAGGGGCAGTGGTGGTAGTTAGGTAATAATTCATGCTAGTACCATACCAGAAATTACAGGACCTTTGGTCTTATGCACCCCACAGCTAATGATGAGGAATGCAAGGATCAAAACTAAACTACTAAGTCATCTTTGTTTTAGTATAGTACTTTTGGAGCATATCCATTGTGATTAAAAAAGAGGCAACTTTTACACTATTTTAAACTGATCTGATCCCTCAGTCTCTACTGGATTTTGTTATAAGGCTGTGAATTTGCCTGAGGTTATTTCAAGGAGAGACTGAGTGGTAAAGCAGCAATGAAAACCTACACATTTGGTCTCTATTTCATTACCAGAGCACCAAAGAAAGAAGATCGAAGCTAACAGTTATGATGGAAAGTCCAGAAATGGGTGGGGAAACAAAGGTACTGGAAGCAACCAAAGGTCACTGATACCAGGTACTCAGTGGCATCAGAACTGACTTGCACTCTTGATGTTGATGCTGTGAAGACCAGAAAAGACAGAGTTTACTATTTTCTCTTTTTACTTTTTTTCTTTATTTTTATTCTTTTCTTTTTTCTTTTTTTTTATTACTGTATTTTATTACTATGAGATCTCCTGACTACATGCTTTGATTTTCCTAGAAAAGATGTGCATAATTAACATGTGAATGTGTTTAAGTGATAAGATGTATATTATCCTTCCATTTAGCAGACAAAACCATGAATCAGCTTATGTTTTCATCAGCCCTAGAAGTGTGTTCACCCAAAGGTATCCTACCATACAAAAGTAATTGGGAATTATAAGCCATTCTATATCAAACCAGAGGATTTAAAGAGAATATGGTCTCCTTATAAGTCACTGAATAAACAGTAATTCAGATGGCCTTGCTGTCCAAGTTAAAAAAGATGAAGAACCTTACTTTGTTAGTGCTTAGATGTTAAAAATCAGAAAAATATAGTGTAATTTCCTGTTTTGAGCTTCCCTGATGAGTCAGTTTGCCTTCATTCTTCATCTATATTACTGATGGATTTAATTTGATTGCAATTGTAACTTTGATTTGATAAGGGCATTGTTCAATTTTGTTCAGTGTAAGTAAGAGAGGCTAAATTAGGATACTCATAGATTTTAAATCTGATTATTTATCAACTTGCAATCAAAGTCATAGAAGCATATAGGTCTGATTTTTCTATTAAAATTTCAGTGAGAGTATCCAGCCTCACAAGGATCAAATGTTGTCCCAGATGATAAATCTGTAAGCTAATAAAATGGCTTCTAAACCTTTGTGTATTTTCTTCAAAGAACATATTATCATCATCATTCTTTGTCATAAGAAGGTAAATTGCACTTAAAAACTTTCTAGGGGAGATTTAGGTTGTATTCACATCAGCAAAGTTCTCTCTGCTATACATCTCTTTATCTTACAAATAAAGAAATATTCTGTTTCTTTAAACTGTGATTGCATTACATTTGCTCATGCTGCATGAAGTGAAACACAAAGGTCTCTCTCATGTTTCACCATGTTTCATGGTATAAGTTGAGATATTTTACTTCATAATACTAAACATAAATACTGTCATGGTGGGTTGTAGACCTCTTACCCCCAGGAATTCTTCATGTATATTAGCTCTCCAAGCTTGACTGCTGCTTCTTAAACATGATTTTAACAATTACTTCAGTCTTATTGAATAGATTTCACTCCACAGGCCAGATAATAACTTTGCAGAGCAAGTGCAGTAGTAGATCACTGACAGTAGAAGATGCTGCCAAATTGTACCTAGAAAAGTTTCAGGACGGAGCCAAATTCTGCTGTGTGCAATGGCTCTGATTCTCAAGAATAGTCAGTATGATTATACACACAAGGTAAGGTTAAACATTGACGCAGTTTTTTGCAGAGCTGGGCCAAATATTATGCAGAAAATAAAGACAATATTTGCATAATAATGTAATTTACTAAAAATAACTACAATAGTGTCAGCTTTGCTTTCACTACTTTATAGCAGTATAACTGAGCTGCTGTTTAATTCAAGGAAATAGACGAGTTTGGGGTTTTTTTTTGGTTTTTTTTTGTTTGTTTGTTTGTTTGGTTTTTTTTAATGAAGATACTAGAGAGCATCTTTTATCATTTGGTTTTGTTCAATATTTCATCCCCAGTGATTTCCACCTCTACTGGAGATATATCAACTTACATGTCAGAATTTGACACTAACTTCAGAGATTCATTTTATTACTCCTGGGCTTACAGTCTTTATTTTGTTTCACATTGGCTCTCCCCCAAGCACAGCTTGAAATGGATTAAGATCGAATAGCATTACTTGTGACAAATCCCCTGCTAAACATGCAAAATAGCAATACGCTGGAGATGTCTGAGTTTATTTCTAATAAAAAAATTATGTTATGTAACACTGGTTTAAAACTTTTGGGCAGAATTATAATAATGGACTTAACTTACCACCAATCCCTCTTGATGAATGCTAATGATATCACATTGGAATAAACCAGGGGCTGGGGGGTGTTGCATGAACTTTCAGAGTTCATTTTGCAAAGACACTGATAAAGTTCAACTCGTAAAATTTTAGGTACCTAACAAAGATCTTTAAATTAGAAAGCTGTTGTCTCTAGGATTCTTTTAAAGACAGTAAAAAACAAGACTTCTGCTCTGAATTAGCTTCTAGAGGACTCAGAGTCTTTTCGCTACAGCTGCATGAGTCCAGTCCCTTCGCTATCAAACCCAGGGAGATAGATAGCTGGAATGCAAGACTTCTAGCTTTTATGTTCCCTCTCCACGGGTTCCAGACATGGCCCTATCACACACTTTAACCTGAGCTAGACAGCCCTCCTGCTGGTTTCACATAACCTCCGTTTCCTGTTCAGGGACAGTAACCTCACAAACACCTTGACTTAAACACTGGTTTTCCACCTTTTATTACATACTTTTTTGCACTTGGCAGATTCATGAAATGGATACAGGCCTTTGCAGCCAAAAAAGCTTCCCCATCAGCTGAGATTGCTCCAGAGTGTGACAGCATTGGCTAGCAAATATTGTGAATGTTTGGAAGACCACTGTTGTTGCCCCACATCACCACAGTATGCACTGTTGCCCTAATGACCTTTTTTCCAAAAGAATGAAAGGAAGTAATGATTTGTACGTTAACTTTGCAGGACTTGTGCTGCTATAGATGTAAGATACTAGAGTAACAATTAATTCATCCAGAGCTATTAAATCACTTATAAGGCTGTAAAAACATAGTCCCTAGTAAATTGTCATTGCTAAGTTTCTTATGGCCATTTATAGTATATACTACACAATATGTAATGTGTAAGAGAAAGTTTTCCTCTCTATATTTTAAAAAATTATTGTTTACAAAGAAATTTTTTTCTTTCCTCTCCAGATCACCATTTATTCAGTTGGCAAGGAAGGTTTTCTTTAGAGTGGAATTATTATTGTATAAGAAATCTATACTGTTGTGTTTCTGAAAGCTCCAGTAAATTACCTAGCACTTTCATAGAGATGTGATACATGACTGATGGAAGAATAGCTGTATTATCTTTTTTTCCTTTCTTATAGAGGTAAAAGGGCCAAACATTGCCATAAGTAAGGGAAGTATGATTTATTTTTAAATTACCACATAGTTTTCTAATTTAAATCCAAAGAAAGTGTAACATTTTTCAACAGTACTAAAGCCCCAGTGTCCTTTCCAGAAGTTACTATTACAGTGGGGGCTCTATCAACAAAAAGATGTAGGTATCTAATGTGGCTGCTTAAATGCTTACTGCCAAACTTGACATACTAAATTGAGATGCAGGAATTTTCATGCCCTCTTATTTCTGCCACAGAGCTTGCCTCAGTTAAATTAATGCTTGCCAAACATAAGTAACTGCAGCTATAACTCTCATCTAACCTATTATGACATTCATTGGTGAGATGTATAGTTCATTTCATCTGTGGCACTTGAAGTAGTTAGCATTCCTGAGAATCATCTGTCCAATAAATGTGAAAGAGAAGGACACCCTTTCACCCAGAGCTTAATGGTCAACATGTTGCCCTGGTTTCAGCTGGAATAGAGTTAATTTATTTTCTTCCTAGTAGCTGGTATAGTGCTGTGGTTTGGATTTAGGATGAGAATAATGTTGATAACACACAGACGTTTTAGTTGTTGCTAAGTAGTGCTTACACTAAGTCAAGGACTTTTCAACTTTCAGAGCATGGGCTCTGCCAGGTGCACGAGAAGCTGAGAGGACAGCTGACCCAGACTGGCCAAAGGGCTATTCCATACCATACGACGTCATGCTCAGTATATAAGCTGAGGGGAGTTGGCCGGGGCGGGGACTGCTGCTTGGGGATGGGCTGGCATCAGTTGGCAGGTGGTGAGCAATTGCGTTGTGCATCACTTGCTTTGTATTATATTATTATTATTATTATTATTATTACTACTACTACTACTACTACTACTATTTTACTTTATTTCAATTATTAAACTGTTCATATCTCAACCCATGAGTTTTTCTCACTTTTACGCTTCCGATTCTCTCCCCCATCCCACTGGGGAGGGGGTGTGAGCGAGCAGCTGTGTGGTGCTTAGTTGCTGACTGAGATTAAACCACAACACCTATGTACTGGGATGTGAAAATTCCAGTGTCATAATTTTTTTTCTCTTGCTTGGGGAGGCTTCATTCCATGTTAACCTACAAGCAGAAAAGTGACTTTTCTGCCAGGCTAGAAAAATCTAAAAGAACACAGTCTCTCTTTGTTGAAGACTTTCCATTTTGTACAAAACAAATATCACTGACACAGGAACCAAAACCCAGGTATGAAAGTGCTACCGCTCTGCTGGAGCTCTAAGGTGACAAGAGCCTCCTTGTAGTGCTTTCTCCACAGATAACCAAAAGGGATTTTAAATGCAAAATTTTCATACTATCATAGAATATAAATTAGAGTTTTTAACATTTTAAACAGAGAAAAATGCAATATGACTAGGTCAAACAGGAATGCAATTTAAAAAAGATCCAAGTTTGATTCCAGACAACTCACTGGCTTCCCAGGTTGCAGCAAACTCTGTATAGTCCTTGCTGGTCTCTGAGGGAGTTCCTTCTCACTCAACGCTGCCCAGTCTACTCCCTGCTCCTCCCAGTAGCAGTAGGATCTCCTCTGGTCTTCACTTCTCTAGATTGGACAAGCCCAGTTCCTGTCACGTCTCCATCATGTGCTCCAGCTCCCACCACCTTGGTACCATCTGCTGTACTCGCTCCAGCATATCAGTATCTGTACTTGTCCTGAGAAGCCCCGAACTGGACACAGCACTTCTGGTGCAATCTCGTAAGCGTCAAACAGAAGCGGAGGAACATTTCCCCAGACCTGCTGGCTATACTCATATCTGATAGGCAGGGGTTTTTTGCTACATTAGTACATCTTTGACTAGTGTTCACCTTGTCATCACTCAAGAACCCTAGGTTCTTTTCTGCAAAGCTGCATAATAGCCGGTTGGTCTTCACCCTGCACTGTTGCATGGGCTTATTCTCTCCCCGCAGGATTTTGCGCTTGTCTTTGCTGAACTTCATGAGGTTTCTGCCAGCTAATTTCTCCATTCTCTTGACAGCCCTCTGAATGACCTTACCTGTCATATTTCACAGCTGTCCATTGGTTTAGTATTATCTGCAAAGAAGACAGCATTTATTTATTTATTTATCTAAGAAGTCATTGCATTCATTCTGGATAAAAATAGAAAATGTCAAAGGATATCAAGAGACAGTCTGAGAACTTCTGTTTATTACATATTCCTTCTGTCTGTCATGCTCTGGAGAATGTTTTGCAAGTTGTTATATATTCATATCAATATCAGACCTGCATTTTGGAAGACTGTAAATGGGCTTCTCACTCTTAGATTATCTCTAATAACAGCGCTACTGATGCACAAGAGGGCAGTATGCCACAGGAAAATCTAGCATTGGAGTTACAAAGTACACTGCTGCTGTTTCTGGCATAAAAATGATTTTGGGCTGATATATCAGCTCAGTTATTTTAAATCCAGTCATTGAGCCAATTTAATGAGCCCAGGGAACTGAGCAAATTAAACATGTTTTCCTACATTTTTCCAGCCTTTACATCTTTATTGACTATACAGGCTTTGTATATACTATTTCATACTAATGCATATAGGGAGTTCTGCCAAGAGTGACAATATTACAACATTGCTGCAAGCTGCAGCCAAAGCATGATAACCGCAACAATTGACTCGGAAGCAAGTGCTGGCTCTGATACTTCAAGGTCACCTTTCAGTAGCAGCAGATGAACTTCCAAAAGCTGGTGTTTAGCCACCCTGAGGAACCTGGAATTGAGTTTTACCTCCTGTGTAATTTCAGGGGATGTAAGAAAGATTTGTGATGAGTATTCAGACAGAGTATTTTAACTTACCTGACCATGAAGTAAATTTGCTTTGTGCCTGGGATTCAATAAGACAAATTAATTTAGGCCTTTCTGCATTTTTAAGCCTCCTAAGACACCAAACCGTGCAATTATCACCATGTAGTCTACGCAGTGTTCTGTTTTACATATTGTGAACACCTCTGTAGTATGGTAATGAGGTTCTTAATATGTCTACTTTTATGGTATAAAAAAGCTAGGACTCACAATGAATGTGTTTGTGCTGCAGGTCTGGAGAGCAGTATTTGAACACTGTCACAGTTCATTATTTTAAAACCCCTTGTAAACTCTTCTGCTACAGCATAAACCAGTAAAGTACTCATGTCTGGAAGTGTCTTCTACTGAGGCCAGTGACTGGGCTATTACAGGTCAACATACAGGTGCATTAAAACAGCAGTGAGGGAAAGCCTACGTAGTATCTTCCCAAAATGTCTGGCTCACACCAATATTGATATTCAATGTACACTAAGCTTACACCTGGTAATATAAAGGAAATAAAGGAATAAAGGAATAAAGAAAATAAAGGAATATGTGTGCAAAGTGAACAAGCAGCCAGTGCTTTATATTAGAAAACCTTTAAAGGAACCAATATTACAGAAGTGTAGAGTATTGACACACTGGGAAAAAAAAAAGACAAAAAATATCCTATGAAATGTCACTAATTTACAGTCCCCATGCTTCTCCCTTCTTTGCGTGTGCCATCCTGAGAAAAAATAATGCTCTTACTGTTGTGCAAGCCATTCATTATTTTGTACTCTTCAGTTCAAATTTTCCCTTAGCAAGAGAATATTGTCCCCAGACTTTCAGCAAAGAGAAGGGCAAGGAGGAGGAGGGAGGAAAAGCGAAGTCTCAGCTGTGTCTCAGCCATTTGAGTCTATAATCCCTCTTTCAAAAACAGACTGAAGGCAGTACAGCCACAAGACATCCTCAGCAACCTCAGTAAGGGTATCTTGTGGAACACTAATTTGAAAATATGTTTGAAAACATATTTGCAAAACAGAAAGAATAAACCATCCAGCAAATAGATATGCTTAAAATGAGAACTAGCTTGCATTCTTAGCTACCATGAAGCTGAAGAACTATTCTTTTAAATTTCCTACTTCGTTCCGAGGGGCTGGGAAATTTCTAACCTGGGCTGAAAAACCATTTAAGCTATATGAATGGAATCAGTCTCTGAATGCTTAGAAATATAACTCAACCATCAGTTGAAACACAAGCCAAGTAATGCTGAGGCATTTTAAATTAAACTTAATATTTTCATTCCTATGTGCTTCTAATTAATTAATTGCATGCTGTTGATTTACAAATATTTTCAAATTTGATTCTGTGAATTAATTTTTTTCTAGGATATTCCTTTGCCCAAGAGGTACTTAGAACTCTTACTCTAATCACATTATCTACCATACAATACATAGACTGTCAACTTCTTCATATCATACTTCCAGTGAAGAATCCTCTAGACAGTCTCCACTTGGGGTTCTCTGGGTAATTTGAATTGCAGTTTTTCTCTGCTTCATTTCTTTGTCTTCAGAGAAACTGCTTTGAATCCTGTCTTAGGTTCATTTCTTTTGTGTGAGACCATTAATGTTTCTGACAAATCTGAAAACAGGGTCATGTCTAAGTTTTCAAGATCTATTCTCAAGCTGAGAGAAAACCCAATCAAAACCCACACCCAAGTTTTCCTTCCCTTTCATTAATTTGTGTTCAGATCTGGATGCAAATTTAGCAGCATTATCTTAGCTTCACCTACTACAATTCTTAATAGAGACAAAACTATGATATATCATGTGTTCATTGTGTAAAAATATTCAATACAAAATTCGATCTTTTACACATTAGTAGCAAATGCTTGATATAACTGTAATGTAAATGTCAGTCAGCTAGACAGCATGAAAATATTATCACGCTATGACTGAATAAAAGCTTGAGCACATATTTCTAAAAGATTCTTATAATTGCCAATGGAATTTTCTTCTTTTTGCACACATACATTATAAAGCACCTATTTAGATACCTATTAGATAACTAAAACATCTCATTTTTAGTGAACTTTGAAAATCTTTTCAAAAACACTTTGAAACATCTCTTATTTTAGTTGGGTAAGTAATATTGGAAAATACATTTTTTCAATGTCATTTTTTATTGCAGGACTCAAAATCTTCTGACATTAAATATTTCAGAAACACTGACATACTCCTACTGCCCAGCTCCTAGGTTCCACTTACAGTCGTCCTCCTCACAATTATCTGTATTGATAGCCCCAAAGCGTTAGGCCAATGGCAGTCTCAAAATCTTGAAAACTATGGCGCTGGTAGGATCTCTGAGAAGTCTCAGAGCCCAAACATTTGCTGGGCTCATCCCAGCAGCCTACCTGTGAGAAGTTTGACTCCGTGTCAGATGAAGTCAACACAGCTCTGTAGGCCAGTTCTGTTTTGTGGAGGTTCCTGATGGAGTTGCACTGAAACTTTCAGTTACCATTAGCTACCTGTGCCTTTTGGATAAGGAAACAACTTCCGAGCCAGTTGTAGGTCAGACAGTGCACTCATACCATTTGTAACAGGTTGTCTCCCTGGGCAGCCAAAACAGCTGTTCAGCCTTGGGTCTGACTTTACAGTCATGATTCTTCGTTGCTTGACCTGGTTCTTGGAAGAAAATGATGAGATACTCAGACTGAGCCCTCATTTCCTTGGAGTTTGTCAGTCATGTCACTATGGCTGCTATGATCAGAGTTTTCTGAGTCATCCTTTGAATTTGTGTTGGCCTCAGTACAAAGATTTGATAGACCATCTTGAAAGTATTTTAATGCATATACATTGCATGGATATACACACAAAAATCTCATTATTTCCTTTTCCAAAATCTCAACTTTTTACATATAACTTGATCTTTTCCTGCTTAAGAGTATTAATTTGAGGCACTTTTCTTTAGTTTATGACTTTACTCAATTTATCCCATGTTCCAGACATTTTTAACTTAACCAGTTTCCCCCTTGCTCCCATTAGTTTTTTTCAAAAGTAATCAATATCTATTCACTGCAAGAAGTTAACCAGTAAAACAGTAAAATGATTCTAAATTTGTATTTACAATCTGTCTTCTACAAAAAGCAGAATGGCACTGGTTAATATTGGTGTGTCTAAAATTGGTATTTCAGTGCATCTGCATGAATTGCCTTGCCCTGTGAACAATAGAAAAACAACAGCTGAAGAGATGCAGAATATTCCCCGTTTCATTCCCCAAACTGAGTGGTTCTTGGTGAACTTCACTAGAGTGAGGGTTGGGGCAGGACTAGTAGGAAAGTTCTGTAAAGTTCACTTACATTCAGTGTTCATCTATTTGCAAAGCAATACAATGTTTTTGGCTGTTTGCATTTTTTTGTTGCTGGAGTCTGTGTATTCAGAACTGACAAACAGAAAGTGCTTCGATCACATAGCACAGGCAGTTCACTAACACAGAGTTTAACAACAAGCTTCTTAGCCTGCACAATCACCTTAAACATTTCCTTGATAGGCAACAGTCCATGAAAACTGTGAAGTCCATGAATTTTTCAGCAAGGTTTCCACGAGCAATGGAAGTCTCTGTGCTCTGGGCATCATTCTTCAGAGCTGTTTGGATATGGGACACTATAAGAGACTTCTTTTTCTTCCTCAGAAAGAGAGGTTTAACATAGGCCAACACACAGTGAACTGTGGAAATTGACTGGGTGAAGGATTAACTTCTGCTACCAATACAAGTCAAGGCCGTGGTCACTTCTGATTCTCCTTCTTATCTTAACATTGGAAGGTTCTGCACTTTACTTTTTGATTCAGTCCATACCTCATCTACAGGACTGGGCCTTTGCTGTAGTACTACCATATATATTGAAATAGAAAATGAAATACATTAGTGGAAAAGCTGGCAAAAAAAGGAAAGCTTCAATCACTTTTTCCTGTGGAGAAGACTGAAAAGCATGAAAAAAAATTGTTTGAAAATAAATTTACACTGGTTGTTTGGTTTTTACATCGAATTTTTTTCCAATAGAAAAAAAAAAAACATGTATTTTTCAAACTTTTCCAGCCTTATTTTTTGAAATATGGTAGTTGTTTTTATAAAATACCAAAAATATCTCTAAGATTTATAAAACAACCCAATTCAATTAACATACAGATACAAGGTGCTTCAGATTTTGCAACTTCTTCTGATAGAGTATTGTTTCATTGATGCAAAATTTGCACTCTTAGAAGAGCAAACCCTCCTTTGGAACTGGTGGAGTTGGTAGGGATATCTCTTTGGATGTTCTTTTTTTTAAGGATTTCTGTCTTTAAGGTGCTTGTGTAATTTTCTCATGTTTCCCTGTCAATGATATGTCAAAACCCTGCCCCACTGCTCATTTTCTTTTTCTTTGATATTTTGTGGCTATACTTATTTAATGCTGTGTTATAGAGCACTGGGCAGTTCCTGTAGTTTCTCCCACAACTTTGTTATCTATCTATCTCTTGTATTTATTGAGTTCACATCTCACTTTAAGTGAAACTGAAAAATCTAGTGTGAGACTAAAGACAGTCAACTGTGACAATGAAAAAGAAAAATCAGGACATGTTGTACTGAAGCTCATCATGTTACTTTTTATCCCATCAACTCTTTCAACCATTCTGGTTTTTATTCACTATGTACCTTGGTACAAATGCCTATTATAGCCAATATATAAAAGATCAGTGCAGTTCATTAGCCTTAGTACTCATTTCCACAAATAGGTGTTGTTGTCTTTTACAAAGATCATCAAGATTTTGCAATGAGTCAAAAATGAAAAATTCATATATCAGTATACAATGAATTCCATCCAAACCCTAAAGTATATTCTGTTATCCACATTGCCCTGTGTAGATGAGAGGAATAATTGCTTTTCTGACTTTGTCTCCTAATGATGTGAGTAGCATAGGATATGTATAGGATAAAAAGCATTTTGGTTCTGTCCACAAAACGTCCATGTAAAATTCAGCCTTATAGTTACAAGGGTCTAACAAATTATCTTGGTGATTATTGCTGTCCATACATCCTTTTGCTGAGTCCAGGAAAACTCCCTAGTGTGTAAACTACATGGGATTTATCAGAAGAGATGCTCAGACACTGGAATGGGACTGAACAAAAAGGTACGCCTTTATGCATCATCATATATTCATAATCAGGTACAATTCCTGTGTCTAGTGTATAAGCAGAGACAAACACTTTGTCACTGGAACATATTACAGAGCAGGATAATTTGATATAAAAAAAAAAACAACAAAAAATCAAGTAACTGAAAGCTGATTAAATGAATGGAAATTGCAGATGTCCCATGATTTCAGCTGGAAATGCATTGAATGAAGAAAGAATTGTGGCTAAGGACGAAGACCATAATTCACATATGCTTGTTTTATCTTGTATTTATATACATATTTTATTTTTATTGTTGGTTTTATATTTTCAAAGATGCAGTAATGTGCTTTCAGAACAAGAAAAAGACAATTAAATCTTCTGAATATTCTATTGTAGAAAACAAAATGAAAAACTGGGCAGAGGATGGCTCATGAATTTCAAAAAGAGCTCATGAATTTGCAAATGTGCCTGCTTGGTGCAGATAGTAGCAACACCTCCTCAGACATCATGCTCTATAATGCACTTCGACATGGTTACTTGAGAGGTAGTAAATGAACTGCAGTCCTTGTCTGGAATGTTTGATCAAAAGGGAACAGCCGCAATTGTGCCAGGCTTAATTCACAAAAAAAGGCATGGAGGAAATTAATGCAAGCATATCCAGTATCTAAAAGGATTCCATGAACCCTTCTAGGACAGCAGCCTTTGCATAGCAAATAATCCAGAGGCTGGAAACCAATTTAAGAAAATAGGAAGCATCTATCGTTTGCACCGGCTGGGCTTCGGTGTGCTGGCACAAGAAAATTTTCAATTTGAATAGCTATTAGCAGGATGTCAAAGCAGACTTTATTTCAGAATCTTCAGGAATTATGACTGTATTTTATAATAAAAGGTACAGTTAGAAGTTGACTCTTTCTTCATACAGAAAAAGATGAATAGCTGTATTCAGCTGGCCTTTTGCTTCACTTATTATATTTGGATTCAGTATTAAAATATAGAGCAGTATCTCAAGAGTTTCTGAACTATAGCTCCAAAGCAGAACAGAAAAATCTCAGATGTGTCTCCCACCAGCTTCAGTGAGAGGAAAACTATGCCTTTCCTATTATATTGTTGGACTTTTAAGGTCACCACTTTTTCTTTTTTATTTCTGAGCTCTGATTTTTTTTAAAAAACATATTTCTTTCTTCTTAAAACAGGTTATCCAGACTGCAAACCAATTAAATGTTTTCAGAATGTTGAGACCAAAATAATGCACTTACATGCAAATGTAAATTAAAAAAAAATTTAAATTATTCTGAATATTCTTTTATTTAACTTTGGCCAATGTGAGAACTTCTGGAATTACTTATAAAAGCAAAATGAACATAATACATAACATTTGTAATACTTATTGTCGCAGACCTGTCTTAGTTGGTCTGCTAACTAATAACACAATAACGATATAGATGTTAGCTTGTATACAGGAATGCTTTGTAGGTCCTGCAAGCTGATCCACATGAAAGTCACGAGAATTGCACATGTACACAGGTGTTTTTCAGAATCCAGCTGTGCTGTCCAGATCTGAAAACACCAATTTTCCTTACAACATGTAATGTAAGTCTATTATTTTGGAAAAAAAAAAAAAATAGTGTTGTTAATTCTTGTAATAACATTACTGGTTTCAAGATACTTGATACAACTCTTAAAATTTCGGTTGCTGAAGACCTGTGATTATGAAAGGCTTTCAGCTTTCCTTGAGAAACATGTTTTTCTTAACACCCATGGTTGAAAAAACCTTGTATATATGACCTGATTGTATGCAGACAGCTCAAAACCAGTCTGAAAAAAATAAGTCAAATATATTATTTTTAGCACCTTGGTAATTTTAAGCTAAACTCTCAAATTATTGTCCTTAATTTCATTTCAAACACTTGGCATCATTAAGCAGTGTGGCAACCAGAAAGCCCTAATCTTATTAATAGTGCAATAAAAAAAAGAGAATATTTAAAGTTTTGTCACAATACTCTCTTACTCTGTTAAATGGACTGATAGTTACCTGCCTTATGGGTTGGTACTGGGTTCATACTATCTGTCTTCAGCATCTCAGTCATCTGTTCTGTCCTGCAACATGGGATATTCAGTATCTGGATTCTGGAAATCTAGACAACAAAATGAAAGAAAAAATAAGAATAAAAAAAAAAAAAAAAGGAAAAAAAGAAGACGAAAAGGAGAATACATCTCCTGAGAAGAACTAACTTCTTATCACTCCTTGGGATGAAGATTAAAAAGATTCTAAATGAATTTAAAAAAAAAAAAAATCATTTAATTTAATCAGTGGAAACTGAAAGAAAAAAAAAATCAGCCAAACTACTTTTTGCTATGAAACTTTGCCAGAAACCACATATTGTTGCAAGAAGCATTTCCTTGCAGATCTTTGGTATTCTATACTTTTAATAATGCACATTTACTATTTGGCATGGTGTTGCATGTAAAGAAGAAATAAAGCAGCAATTTTATTTTTGTTTTCAGCTCAGTGTTTAGGCTGTCAGTCCATACCTTGTATGTGATCCATCATCCAAACACTATTCTGAACAGTGAGTGATGAGTTTGGCTATAAGTTCTCTGTGATGCTTATCCCTGTATAAAGTCCAAGTCCTTCACAAATAGTTAGTATTGATTTTCACAATACTTACTATGGTGTGAAACATTATTTCCCACTTTAGAGGTAGACTAAAAAAAAAAAAAAAATTATTAGCTTTAGCTTCATGAATTGGAACATTTACTGGAGCTGAATTTTTGAGCAGCCAAACATTTTCTAACACCTACTGTTGTTGAAGCACAGCTGTATCTGTATATACTTGGAAAAGTGCAACTCAGGGCATCAGAAAGGAACACATCAGATGAAACAGGGACAGAATCCCACTCACATCAGATGAAATAGGGACAGAATTCCACTCCCCAAGGAAAAATTTACCTGCCTGAGCCCTACATATCTAAAAGGGCAAAAAGATGAAAGCAAGTTCCACAGAGTTGTTACCTCTGCAATACTATCATGCCTGGTATTAAGCCAGAGATGTGTGGAGAAAAAAAAAGTCTGTGGCATGCCTGCAAAATACTGAATCATAAACCTAAGAGAGTCAGTTTCAAGTTGATAGTACATAAACAGACTGGCCCTTCCTAACTCTTAAATGCCTAACCTTGCAAATTTAGTGTACATGTACATATATAGATACACACACGTACATATTATCTACATATTTATATCAAACTTGCATGTGCATAAAAGCATCTCAAACTTAAAAATACAGACCCAAAGGTTTTAACATAATTACCATTTGTTTACTGGTGTAAGCATCTTGTATATAGTTTAAGATAGGTGATGAAGAATATCACATCCAACTAAAATTGCAAAGAGAATTTGATCATGTGGAATATGAATATGATTGTGGATTATGATCAAACCTATTGAAGGTGACAGTCTTGCTTTTACAAAATGCAAACTGGGATTAAAAATGAACAAAAGTGGTCAGAATCTATCTTGGACCTCCTGCCTAAATGCTACATATCTCACCATTAATATCTAGGACTACAGTGAAGTTATTTAAGCAATTGAATGTGAAAGAAACTGTGAGAGCAAGCAAGACAAATTGTCTTATTGCTTATTGCTTATGCTTAACATTTGAACTATATCTTAAGGGAATGTATTCTTTCATTTCTGTCAGAATTTGCTTCTTAGTCTATAACATACAAATTGCAATTTTATATAGTATACAGCTGTAGAGTTTTCTTCTGCTTCTGCACACTCAGCCAGCCAACTAGGAGGATGAAGTTCAGTTAATCAAGATATCTTAAGCCAAATTCTCCCTTCATGTACATTAGTGCAAACACAGTCAATCCATCACTGAAGATGATATGGAAGTAGTTTTAATGATCAACATAGTTAATTAAAAAGTGTGGGCTTAGTCCTATAAATACAGAGGTGATTTAGGCCTTTAGATTTGAATTACCACCTTCTCCTAGAAAGAAGGATCTGCTTTCTGAAAACAGCAGGTTACCACTGAGAAATAAAAACTCAGAATCCATGAACTCAATAAGTATTATTTGACAAAAATCACCCAGCACCAGCTACAGAGCTGTATCAGGTAGAAATGTAACCCCTTAAGCATATTTCCAAAAATAGCTTTAAAGTGTTATCCTGTTAAATTTGAACCCCATTGCTAGAAAGGACACTTTTTTTTTTACTCCGGTTTCTCTTTGATACATTCTAACAGAAAGAGGAAGAATAGATTTCAGCAAATGTACTCACTGTTCCAATCACTTGCAAAACAGTAGGAGTTATTTTAATGGACATGATTTAAAGTAGACCTTTACCAAGCATGACCTCCTATTTAAAACTGCAAAATATAATGAAGTAATTCATATGTTAAAATATAGCTAAGTAAAATGCAGAAAATAAAAGCACAGAGTTCAAATATTTAAACTTAAGAATAATTGTTTAATGCAATCTTTTATCAGGCAATTAATCATGTTTCACTCAGAAAGTGAAAAAAATCACTATCACTCATTTCTGAACACTTTTGTTTTTGTAAAATAAAGCTAACAGTAATTGGATAAATGTTTTGAATGTAATCTTTTGACATTCTCTAACAACTCCACTTACTTCCATTCATGGGAGTTAAAGGTATAGTGTATTTGATCACTGGTTAGGACCATATGTTTCACTGCAGTGTTAATCTGTTTTAAACAGAAATGTAACTGGAGGTATATATTGAATCATCAACTAGATCTAAAGCTTGATAGAAAACACTGTAGGAAATAAATGTACAAGATGTAGGTCGATGGCTGTGGGACTGAATTAAAATAACAATTACTCAGTAAAAATTATAGATGTGATTTAAGAGGTCTGAACCATACTAAAAAAAAAAAGAGAAATAATCCTAGTATTGATTAGAATGTAAACAAGTAATTTGAAATTACTATTTCATACACTTCACAGAAACGATGGTATAAAAGCCTCAAATGTCTGTAAAACTTGCAGTTTCTTTTGTATATTTACTTTAAAAAGTGACTAGGGCTCATGACAGGGTATCAGATGTTCAGAAAGAAGTTAGTTTCTTTGGCTAAGGAGCAGATCCATGATAAGCAATATCAATGGAAGATTTTCTAATCTACCCTGTACCTCAGCTCCTGAAGACCTGTCAATGTTAAGATCTTCACCTTATCTAAGTTAGTTGAGATAATGTGGTCTTATATTGACAGGATAAAATATGGCTGGGAGTGGAACAACCCCTGGATCAGATGCTGAGATATTCTTTACCATCACTGGCTTCTGAAAAAATTGGCATTAGAAAAACTCGTGGACCAAAATGGCTAGCTCACTACTTTCAGCCCACTAGGCAACATCAGACACCGATTACACACAAATTACATGTGAAAAAACTAATTCAAACCAGAGTCCTAGAGACATGGAATGTACTCCACTGCACATATAGTTAAAGGTATTTCATATAAATGCATAAGCTTCACTCTTACTTCTGTCTTTTGCTTTTACTTCTACAGGTAGTGTAGAAAAAAGCAGCCTAACTCCTTCTTTCTGGGAATTTTTACATTTGAAGTTTTTACATTCATACTTAATAGTAAGTGTGAACAAAATAAGAAAGGAAACCAGAGAAAAATAACATACTAATGCTGCTAGGCATGAATTCATATCTGTGGAATTTTTGGTTTCTGTGCAGCTACGTGATGTTATTCATCTTGTACTTTTGCAACATAGCTGTTCAGTTACACTCACAAAGATCTTAACAAGTCAGTTTTGATTACAGGCAACTGTGAACTTCAGACCTGGCTTACAATGTTGAGTGACATAGTCCAAGATTATTCAGAAGTGTGACAAGCCAGTCAATTTTACTTTTTTTTTTTTTCTTGTCTTTGATCTTTATACTTTTCATTCCTCCTAATTTTCAAGGAGCCTTAGAATTTCTCTGCAGAGAGAGAGACGTATTTCAGAGTAACCTCAATAGATTTTTCTACTGTGCCATGTACTGAACTGACACTTTAAAGCAGTCCTCAAGGAAAGGTCACTTACAATCTAATTTAATTCATGATGTAATGAGTACATTTGGGGAGCCAGTACAAGGATAATGATGATGTGAAATCTAGTTTGATTGAGTCTATTTAAGTTAACAGCTAATAGAAGAGAGATCAGAAGTCACAGAACCATTAATGATATGGATGAAAAGGATATTGAGGTTACCTGCCCCAAGAAAATAAATCATAGCTCCACCATTTCTGGTTTTCAGAACTCTCAGTGATGCCCATTCAACCATATTTATACCATTAAGAAATATTTTCTATTGTCTAACTTACATCTGCTTTCCTGCAATTGTAATACCGTTGCTTCTTAAGCTATCTATTAGGAAAGACTTTAATCCTCTTTAATCCTTTGTTCTTCATATTATCTTTTTATGTATTTGAAAGTCATCATCATTCATTCTCTGTTTTTCTTTGGTACACTAAATGACTTGAATGTGTTCAGACTTTCCTCATTGCTTCCACTTTGCAGATCATTTTTGTTGCCCTTCAGTTCCAGGTTACTCTCCATTCACGTCAGACCTCTCTCTGTGGAAGAGTCAACAAGAACGCAAGCAATATTGAAACCTGTTACTTGTCCATAACAGAAGTAGTAAAAAGGGTTTGGGACTTTGTGAACAATATTTTTTTGTCTGGAAAGGCAAAAAATAGAAAAAAAAATAATCATAGGAACTTTACAATTTGTTTTCTAGTGAAAGAGAAATTATGAAGAGGAGAGCGATAGGGAAAGAAGGATGCCAAAAATGTATTAAGCAAAAGACATGGGAACAAGGATAAGGTAGCAGCACACTTTGGTATTGATGGTTTGAATGTTGCATACATTTGGGTGTAAGAAACTGTCCCAGAAAAACTGAATTATTGCCAGAGAGAGGAAGTTGGTCAACTAAGGTGTCAGAAAAAGGAACAAGAAAAGCAGATCAAAAATTAGCCAACAGAACTAATTTGAGAGAAAATGGTATCTATCAGAATGAATTTGTTGCGTTGTACATAAAAAGTCTGGTTTTGTTCAAATGTAAGAAATACCCCAAATGGGTTTTATTTCAGATTTGTCATCATGCTGAGGCTTTAGCTTCCTAGCCATGTTTTCTTCTGCTGGTCAAATACCCGAGGCAGTTTTTTAATCAATTATGTTTTTTAATAGTCAGGCATTGGAACAGGCTTCCCAAGGAAGTGTTTGAGTCGCCAGCCCTAGAGGTATTTAAATGACATGTAGATGTGGCACTTAGGGAGATGGTTTAGTTTGGCAGTGCTAAGTTAACGGTTGGACTTGATGTTCTTAAAGGTCTTTTCCAACCTTAACAATTTTATGATTCTATGTTTCTATAAAACAACAGTTATCGCAGCAATATTCCTGCCTCTTCTGTACATTCACCAAGCTGCTGCACTTTGTATTTGCTGACATAGAAGAATAACCTTTCCCAACAGTATGCCACCAGACAGTAATTGGCTTCTAATAATAGAACAAACCACAGAGGTTTCCTGCTGCATAGTCTTGCTTTAACAGGCGACAGCAGAAAGTTAGCCACTTGATAAATGCTCAAAAAGGGGTGAGTTAAAAAAAAAAGTAACGCAGGCCATAAGGGCATGATTGTCTACACTCTAACATTGTTTTGGGGTTTCTTCAATCACAGTGTGATGATGATGCCAAGGGATAAATATCCCGGCAACTAGCCCATGCAGCATTTTTCAGTTTGTAACTTGCTTACTTTACCCAAATGTGTTTTCTGCAGCATACAACAACTTAGATTCATTTCTAAAAATCCAGTGAAACAAAGTAAAGATTTCTATGTAATAAACTTCAGTTTCAGTACCCACAATTCTTGGAATCAGAGCTGAAATTCAAAGATCTCTAAACATCAGGCAGGTATCAGCTAGTGCAGCATATACTTCAAGACACCAAAGAAGTAAGGAAACAATTTTTTTGTTTTTTATCAACAAGGAAGTGGTCTCCACTCTTCATTTCCCACATCATTACTTGTACTTTTTTCCAGTTGTCTCTTCCCATCTGTAACAGTATCTTCTGAGCCTGACTTTTGAGCCTGTTTGATATAAATACCCATCCGAGGATATCTATATCTCTCTTGTAAACACCACTGCCAAAGCTATCCAGTATTTATTTGTCACATGCAGTAAAAGGACCAATATGACCACAAGTCATTCTTTCCTGGCATCACCAAGAGCTCTCTAATGAATTCTTCCAGCTTTAAGATGATGCTAGATGTACTCAAAGAGGAGAAGAACCAGAATAGAGGAAAGATAACTTTCTCATTTGCAGGAGATCTTTCTTTCTCTTGTAACTAGTGTGGTGACCTAGTGTAGAAAAATTATCTGAATTTTCTTACAAGGAAAAAAACCAGACAACCTCTTTCTTCCCTTAAAGCAAGTTGGGGAGCTATAGCTGAGACCTAAGCTGAAGTCAGTTTCAGTCCAGAGTCACAATGTTCTGCAGAATGTTAGACACTGCTCCCTTGCAAAGGACAGGGGGGGAAATTATCATAGGTGGTACTGTTCTCATCATAACACCACTTATTCTGTAGTCCACAACACTGAAAGCAACAATAATTAGCACCGACGTAAAAACAACAGCATCTAATATTGCCACTTAAATAGATTCAAGTGACCAGCGTGCTTAGGTTCATATATAACAAGAAGAGCCAGCATAACCTCAGGACACAGTAAGCCAATATCCAGGTCTTGCTTGCCAATATCCTGTGTTTTGCTCACAATTAGGTGTCAGTAATCACAGAACTGGTGTCTGAATCTTTTTTCTATTGTTTGCCGTGCTAGCACTTGCTGTCAGTTAAATACTATTACCATGCTTCTGTCTTCACCAGAATGATAAAAGATCTCTGAACCTCTCTGAACTTCCAATGTCAAAAATAGAAATTCTGAGCACACCAGCCCTAACATTTTGAAATCTTTATAGGTCTAGGATCCAATTACATCAGATTGTAAGCAGGAACATAGCTGAAGGACTTCTGGTTCAATTCTTTTCTTTGTCATCTATAAATCTTGTATTATTTCAATAATAGCAAATCTAGCAAAACATACAATAAATAGACAGAAATGGTGCTAAATTTATGTTTTGGTCTAGTTTTGACCAGGGCAGAGTTTTTTGTCTTTTTTTTCTTCTTCATTATTACTTTTCCTTTCTCATATCTCCACTCTTGGTGGGGTGCTATAATCACTGGTTATCCTCCAAGTTACAGACCCAGATGAGAACATATCACCATATCCGAGAGAGTCCTCCTTTTTTTTTTTTTTCCATACAGGAGCCTCAGGTGTCCAACCGTTATCATTCTCTGCTATCTTATGGCGCATATAACACAACATTGATATCATGATGCTTTCTAAAGGACAGTACAGACAATTGTCTTCAAGGTTTTCTTCCTCAGTCTGACATACAGATTGAAGACCCTTCCAAGATCTTTTCAGGATGCGGGTAATTAAAATACTTCCAATAACTTATTATTGCTCTTTCTTAGTGACTAGATTTCCATGGCACATAAGGGTTGGCTGACAACTCTCAAGTTAAATATCTCTATGTACATTCTCATTTTCTTTTGAGAGATATTCAGATATCATTGAGCTCAATAAATACTACACTTGCCTTGAGTGTTTTTTTCTGTTACATTATTCAAGTTCTGCCCTTTATTTATGTTACTTGGAATGTGTCATTAATACCTTTTTTTGTTGACATTTTTTTAACCTGTTTCACTCCCAAATACAATCTTAATATCTGTGGTTTTGAACCTAAGGTTATTTTGAGAACATTCTTCCAAGAGACAACACCAACTCTATTCTCTTCTTTACCACTTTGTGTAAGTCAGTCAGGTGCCTTGTTTGCCAGAATTGCAATAAGCTCATTATAACTTTGCTGATTCTTTGCATTGTATTCCTATATTATTTCTAGCAACTGCTTTTTTCAAAAGAAGTTTAAATTCAAAGTTTTGAAATTCAGGTTTTTTGTTTGTTTGTTTTTTTTATGACCAGGCATCATTAACACTCCTTTGTGTAACATTGCTTAGCATGTATCCATAGAAACCTGCATAAATGTCATATATATATATTTATATATATTTCTAAAGCTAGAGAAAATATCAATGCAATGGCTTGGGTAATTAAAGACACACTTCACACAGTAGCTTGGATTGGCTTCTCAGTTGAAGGTCAGAGCTATCATGTCCTTAAACTGCATTTTGCACGTCCTGATCAATCTGTCAGAACTCCTGTATGTACCCTTCGGTGTCGAACAGAAGCAGAATTTAACAGAGAGCAGGTAATCAATAGCAGTTATGTACTGTAGCAAGGTGAGAAGACACATTATTTGTGAAGGATGTTTAGGGAAAAATAGTTAATTATCTCCTATATAGCCTGACCAGCTACCTGAAATTGAATTCTGGTGGAGAAACTGCTCTATTTTTTCTACCTTTTTTTTTAATTAGTAATGCATTGACTGTATTCTAGTATTTCATATATTGTACTTAGAGTAAGACAATTTATTCAAAAGCATTTAAGGATTTTAGAGCTTTTTTCAATTTAACTTTATATCACTATAATAGGCAAACAAAAATTATTTAATAGATGAGTACATTAATAGCACAGACCACTGTTTGAGGGTTAGAATTAACAAGCAAGAAAAGTCCCAGATTCCTCATGTTTCTTGACAAAAAAAAGCCTCTCCATGTTTTACAAAAACGCCATTGTAACAGAGAAAAAAACAGTCCTAGTATAATTTGCAGAATGTTATCAGAAGAACCGTAGAAAACAATCCCTGTGGATTATATGGAGAAGATGGCAGAGCATAAGCTAAAACAGAAGTGATGATATAAAGAATTGTATCTGAAGCAGAACAACCATGAAATAAGAGGTGATAGCTACAACAGTAAAGTTAACTGGTAGAGTTATTAAAATTGGAATCTGCTTAAATTTTCCTTTTTTGCTACTGGTGACTTTCCTAATAGTTTGCACATTAAATATGGGACTCAAGAGAAACTGCTTTTTCAGAAATGTATAATGGATAGTACATCTGTTTAACATAGTTTTGGTGATTTTTAAAAGGCCAAGATAATTATCAGTGCTAACACAGTGTAGCTGTTTATCAGTTTTAATTGCTTCAACTGACAACTGTAATGCTCTAAGAACTATACGTATAAATTCACACATACACTGATTTAGGAAAAATAAAAAAGGATACTACAGCAATCTTACTTTTGCTTTTTCACTTGGATGATTGATGAGGACACTTTTCTTCAGAGTGAACAGTCATGCTTGAATTCACAACAGAAAAGCACTATGAAGAAAAATGCCATGAATTGTTTTTTCTTCTCTATAAATTCAGTATAATTATGATATTACTAACAACATATTTCAAAGACTATAGTAGCATGATCTTTACTCTGCAGTTCCAGATATAATTGGTACTGTGCAGGAACAAGAATTAGTTGACAAAGAACTCTTTGCTCTTCTTCAAGTCACCATTTCTCAGACTAATTGTCAGCTACATAATTACTGATATTTACAACTAAAAGTGACTTCTAGAAATCTCTTTCACCTGATAAATTAAAAAAAAAAAAAAGAACAAACTAGACTGATAAAGCTGGAAAACTATCGATGGGAAAAAATGCACCCATTCTATCTGACCTCTTCACTCAGTTCTAAGTAGGGGGAAAATAAATTTTCTAACACCAGTTGTGGTACCATGTCTTTTACCTCTTGCTTCAGGAAATAGTGGAATCTGAACTAATGGTTCAGCTCATGATAGTTCAGGATTTATTATCAAGCAGACAAATACCCTACTGTTTCAGAAATAATTTTCTAAGAAAATCTTTTACTTTTTGACAGCTGTCTAATTCAGGTAACCTCATCTTTCATCCTACTGAGATACAAATAAAAAACTGGGATGGAGGGTACAAAACTCCTCAGAAAATGGAGGATTTTTACGTGAAAAATGAGTCACATTGTAGAGTCATATTACAAATTAGAAATATGATGTATCAGGGGTATGTTTTGAGTGTTGCATGTGTATGTGTAATAGAATTTCTATATATTCATTTTGTGCATCTGTGAACTGTTTTCCTTTCCATACAAAGCCATGACCAAGTTGGGTCAAGCTGGGTGTGAATGAGACTTGTACAAGTTCACAGTCAATTCCAACCTCCAGGGACAGTGCTTGAGAGATAAATGTTTACATAAAAACCAGTTGTTATTTTCATGGAAAACTGTGAATACACAACCAGGGAGATGGCAATAAAAGCATGTCTAAAACAAAACAAAGCTAAACCCCAAGATCATCCCAGTGTCATTGCAGCATTGTTTTGTTTGCAAATCAATAAAGATGTAAATTGAAACTGACTGCAGTGATTGCAGGGGTTGATGATCATGACAAATTGACCCAGTGCATGCATTGCCATGTCTAACTCCATTGTGACCCAAAGCTACATTGACCAACAAATTGAATTTTTAATTCCCCTGATTTTAAGTCGACATTGGACTTCTAGCTTTAACGACCATTACAATTAAGAAAGTACATTAAGAAATGTACTTTAAGACATGTACTTACATATCTCTTCCTGAGATGTTCCAGAAAGCTTGGGAAGTCCCTTTTTTCTCTTACAAACAAATACACTGTGGTAATCCCTCATCTTTCAAATCTTAATCCTAGACCAGAAAGACCTATTCTTTTATTCCTTCTTGCATTTCTTGCCGGCTGTTGGTAAGCCATTCTATGGTGCTCACAGAAGTAATCCATTTCTCGGGTCCTACTTCCTGTAATTCACACTTTGAGGCATAAAGAATATTAACTTTTCAACCTTTTCAAAGGAGCTCTAAATGACTCCATTTATCATGTTGGGCAGGGGAGTCTTAATCTCTTTGGTCTGTCAAGACTGAAGGAAAATGTGCTGTGCCACACATCTCACCTTCACTTTTTCCCAGTTATCTCAAAAAGGCTTCAAAGTGTGTGGCTCACGTCCATCCTATGGTTTTGTTCTTCCAGACGGAATCAAAGGGAAAGCAAAAGAGGGGAAGGGAAGCTTGTTGTATAGCACAAGGCATATATCCAAGCTAATGTTCCACTCCAGAAACTGAAATCTCAGATCCAGAGGTGGCCGAGGGTATCCTTGACCATAAATCAATTTTAACTATCAGGCTAAGAACACCTACAACAATAATAAATTTCACCAGGGAATCTGTACTGCATTTGTAATTCATAGCATTTAAGGGGCCAAATTAATAAATTGAAAGTTAGTTTCTATATCACTGAATGCAACTTGCAATAGTATGTGAAGGACCATCACAAAATTCCATGTACTTTAGTAAAATAGTCCTTCAAGGCAGACCTAGTGTGAAACTCACCACTTATGTCTTAATTATTAGGACTCAGAAGTGTCCTTATGTCCTAATAAGGACACAGAAGATTGACAAAATATGACTAATACACAGAGAACAGCAGCAGCAAAAAAACAATTAAGCACATAATGTAATAAATGAAAATATTTCAGAGAATTTATCTTAAAACTTGTGACTGCTAAACATAAGTGCCTACAGCAGAAGTAGCGACAAGATTAGGATACTGCTATTCAAAGAGTTTTAAAATATTTGAAAATGTGTAAAAGCTTGTTGAAGAGGAAGACATCTTGTACTAATTCTGACACACATATGCTTGATATCATATATTTTTACATAATGACAAATACTGGGATGATAAATTAGCACCATGAAAAAGAGTGAGACTATTATCTTAATGCAAGTAAAAAAATAGTAAAGAACATATACAATTTCTTAATACTGCAAAGTTTTTCCCTTTCCCTGATACTTCATAAAGGAAATAACCAGTTTCCTTCGTAATTCCTCTTACATGGAAGAATTGTATTCTAGCATGCAGCTGGCTCAAATAACTTTTAACCTCTGATAAATTATAAACTTCTAGAACATCCCTCCCACACTCTCAGAAGTTACAGCATAGTAGCACATCCTTTCAATACCAGTAACTGAAGGATTGATTTTTTTCTGTACTCAACGGTTCATGTAGGACATTAAAAGTCACTTTGGCAGTATGTTCTATGTTTTCAAGTCAAGAGATTTAAATTCTTTTCTTAATCTCCTCTAGGATTCCATTGCCTACACAATAGAGAAGAAACAAGGCACTTCATCATTATTGCTCATATTAATCAGCATGACAGAATTAACAAGAATTGTAAGAAATTGTATTTTCCTTTTAGCTTTTGTAAATAGGCTAATTAACTCAGTAAGTGCCTTTTGACAGTAGAAATGGTTTCTCCTCACATTATTCTTCTTTTTTTTTCAGTTCAGCAAACTTCCTGCACAGAATGTTGTTCATGTCATTCTTCAAAACCTTTCTGAGAGGGTCTTGAAAAATCCACATAAATACTGGGCTTACACGGACAAATGGAGTTTACTGCAGCAAAAACAGCTAAGTGTTTGTTTTGATTACATTTGTGGTAGTAATGTCTGGAAAGAACATACATAACTCAGAAAATCTGTTATCTGCACTTACAGAGAACAGAAACGCCGTATTGAGGGGAAATTCAGAAAAGGGAGAAAAAGAATAATGCAAACTACTTTAACTGCAATAACTAAAATGACAAGCATTAAGTTATGGTTATGTGACTTCTGCCATGCTGTGTCAAGCAAGCTTAACTCACTGGTCAAGCTATAAAAGCCGTCCACGTAGATTCTCTTAGACTTCCTGTTCGCGAAATAAACCACGCTTGCTTAAAACACAAAGGCTGGGTATTGACAGAAGTAGTTTAAGCAAGTTTGCTTTACTGGCTAAGCCCGAACCCAGCTAGCTGTCAGAATGTAACTGAGGAACTCATTAAACCCTGGTATCTGAATTACTTCTGGTGATGTGCCTATGACATTTTTCTAGGGATCAGCTGCAGCTGATAGGATGAAAGCTATTGGACTTGCATCTTCTTACTGGAAGATGTTCTTCTGTTTCATTTGAACATATGATTACATTTTTATAATGAGTAGTTATTCCCTGGGTATGTCTGGCAAATAAGTATTTTCATATACTAATGTGATCTTGCTAACGTGCTCCATTAAATATGTTTTTAATACTTGACTCTAAATATGTTCTAGTCTTCATGAAAAGACACAGTGTACTTGCATGTTTTCTTTGTTTTAGACACATCATATGACATCTTTGAAGGTTTTCCTGGACAGCATGGTGGTGTCTATACATCCCATTCAGAAGTGCCTTAATGCACTGTGCTGAAACTCAAAAATCTCAGAGCTGAAGCTGGGGCACAAAAATTGGCTAGGGAGCCTACGATTACATAAACAAGCCTACATCTTGGCTTATACAAAACAACCCTTAACTATCATCACCTCCTAGAAAGCCTCTACTGTGTGCTCTCTAGGGATTCCAGCCAGCCCTTCTCTTCATTCCCTTCAAGTTAAACAAATAAAATACCTTATTACTACCATTCCCAAAGCGTTTCCATCATTGTTTTACATTGACTTTCTTAGGAAGAAAAAACCTGAAGCTATTTTATTCGGAGAGATTTCTAGATTCCCCTGACACAAGTAGCTGCACTTGCAGTCTGACTTGGGGAATCACTGCCTGTCTGGCAAAATGCTACTCTGTTGCTTTGCAGTCCTTGGAATGTCAAAAGCATGACAGATTTTAATACAATTTCTAGTAGGACAGGAATTAATATTTACCAATATAAAGAATTTGATTGGAACTTGGTAACACTACACTGGTTTGACAAGTCACTGCAGTTCATAGCATGAGCTGTCAGCCGCTAATCCCACTATGATGCATTTCAGATAGGAACTATGCTGTAAAATAACAAAATTGAGATAAAGACTTTGCATCATTTTAGTAGTAACATTTTTACAAATCTCAGAACTGAAAAACTCCAGATTTGAAGACAGCAGATACTGGAAGTTTTCACTTAACCCCACTACAGGAACAAGCAATCTTAGCAGAGCTGGTGAAATATTAAACTAGCAATGCTGCAAAGATCTTTTTGTATGGAAGGAATGGCCAAAGAACAGTTGCTTGTATTTTTTGACCAGTTAGAATGAAAATTAGGACACCTGTTTACCTTTCCCTTGAGTTAAACTAAGTCCTCTGACATTACATTAGCATTTGATTAGGAATGGAAAAGTTGCTTACAGCTTAAGGCATGAAACTTGAAAATGGTTGAGTTAAAGTCATTACAAGCATACCTTAAAATGAAACCCTATGCTGTTCATTAGAGACAGCTAAAATATTTGATGTTAAAAAACAAAGTCTGCCGACTTTTCTATTTGTAAATTCTCTGCATGATCTTATGAAATTTAACCCTACATGACTGCCTTGCTTATTTCTTCTATGACAACCATGAATCACATCCTTTTCACAGACTATCACTGCTCCTCTGAAATGCCGAGTTCTGCTGCCCTTTGAGGGTCAAGGTGGTCCAGTCTATCCTCATTTCTGTACTGTGACATTTTGGTCTTTCTGTGTCTCCTGTGTTCACTGCATGACTCCCCTGCTGGGAGTCATCCATGGGTAGTGGTAAGTCTCGTTTCTAAAAGCACTTCTCGTCCTATTCCACGTTGTTCTTTTGTAGTACAGTCTCTTTCACTTCAACTGACAATCCCAATGCTTAATTTCTAAATTCCAAAAGCAGGGACAAGAAAGACTTTGAAGAGCTTTTTAATTTCATTCAGCTGAGTTAAGAAAACAGCTAAAGTTAGGCTACTTGAAATACTGCTTGCAGTATGAATTCCTATAGCAAATACCATTGCAGAATACAAGTACTTCTGATGCTTTATTAGGATTTATCTCCTTTTCCTTGAATTATTTCTTCCATGCTTTTAGGAGAGAGGGTTCGTGTGTTTCAAAGGGCAGTTTAATGAAAGCTGACTTTGACAAAGTGCTCTGTGTGGCTCCGACACAGAGATGCTTTTGTTCCTTACACTAAACCAGAGAACGAACTGTGTGAGCACAAGGCAACAGACATTTTCTCCTCACAGTTGCTGAAGCCTGTGACAAAAGGCATGCATACACAGCATTCCCCCACATACCTTAAACTGGATTCTTTCATGGCATTGATACAAATACATTCAGCCTGAAAGCTGACAGCTTCTTGCAGTGCTTGTAAAATCCAAGTAGAGAAGCAATGAGATTTTATTGCTGCCTTTGCCCAGCTTTCCTCTGGTGTCTCTCCAGAAATGTTTTGCAACAACAGATCGGGCTTCGCAGGCACTGTATACTGCACACCATGAAAGATACTACGTTGCTAGAGCAGGAAGGGCAAAAAAAGTCTTTGTCAAAAGCCTACTTTTGTTTCTGATGCTTTTAACAAAACAAGAAATTAAAAATGTTTCCATTATAATCTTGACATTTTCTAGTAGGAATAAAGAGATCTGGGTTTTATATTCTCAGACCTCCATTCTATTCCTGCCCATTAATTTACTGTAAATTACTTACTTCCATGTCTTAGTTTACACCCGTATGAAAGAAATTTGATATTTCTCTTTGAATTCTTGTTACAGAAGGGTGAAAAATACTACATTCAAGATAAATACCTTGTATTATTACAACTTCAGCACAGATTTTGGAGAAAAACCTTTAGCAAGATTAAGGAATAAACACCTAGGTTCGTGATCTAGCACTGTGAATTTCCGACTATTAAATCTTATCCTAAATCCTTTCAGACATGCTGAAACACCTTCACTACAACTTTTGTGATGTGAAGTATCCTGATTTTACGTGCAGTGCACGTCTGCATCTTCATCTACAAACAGTAACAAAATGTAGTCAATAAATAACACAACAGGAGCTGTTTAAACCCCAAAGGGTAAGGGTTACAGATCGTACTTCATGTTGCCCTTAAAAATCCTGAGAGTTTAGCTGTGCAGCCACCTCTTAGGATGAGGGACTTGTGAGTAATAAGAGAAAAACATGATACTGAATATGGAAAGACTGTACAAAAGTGGGAACTAGGAAAGGCAGTCGGGGTAGTAAGGGAAGCCATAAATAACCTTGCATTTACTGTGCCAGGCAGAGACAGAGGAACGGATTCTATGAAGCATACCCAGTCAATGAACATGAACACGTAACCTCTTCCTTCCCACCCACTTTTCCTCTTTCAGTGCCATTGCAGAGATTGCCATATAGAATAGAGATGTCAGAAAACAAGGATTTTAATCTAACACCTACTAACTTGAGGTAATTAGCAATAGCTAACTGTTAATGATTCTTTCCCCAGGAACGGATGCTAAGAGTTATGAAACCTTGCCTGGCAGATAAATGGTACCATTCTCAGCCATCTGTCTTACAAATGATCCTATATGTACAGCTATAATTTCAGTCAGACACTGGCAGCTCTGCAATTGTTCATGGCCTCAGTGAAGAATAGTACCTGTCATGCAGTTTGAGTGCTCCAACTTTTAACAGACCTGTTTTCAGCTTGTCTGAAATGCTGAACAACTGCACGTGGGGAAGCAACAGAAAAGAACAGGTAAGATAAAAACCAAAGGTACTCACATTTCTCTGTAAGGAGGTTTAAAACCCCTCAGGACTGTCGCGAAGATGTTTTCCTAGAACTCGCTGCCAAAATTGCAGATGGTTCTCTACCCACTTGTAAGAAAACACTAATGGCAAGCCCTCCACCACTGCTGTCCTCTTCCTTGGGAGCTGCATCATCACAGGGCTCCCTTGGCGGTTACTTCATCACCTCTCCTGACTCGCTGACATGGTGACCCAGAAGTCTCCAATCCTTCCCTCATCTTCCCCACCCTCACCTCAGAATTTAGCTGCTGTTGATTTGCAGCATGAACAGTGCTTACACTATCCCTAGAGAGCAATATTGGGATGCTTCTCACTGAGCTAAACTCTCTTACAAGCCTCAAGCAAACGAATGCCGCAATCTATTATTAAAGCTAAATGCCTTTTATCAGAGTGCCAACCATACCTACAACACTAAAGATCTCACAGCTGTCATAAATGCTTCTAGATCCTGTATTTAATAAAACTGGTAAAGGTTTTGGAAAGAAGGATTCTCATTAAAATCTTAATACTTCCCACAAGTAAATGCACTTTTTGTAGAAATCCTTATTTTCTGATCATGCTAATCCAAACAAAGCTTTACTGTGTCTCTTCTTTCTGAAATGGGAAAAAACCCCGACTCACAGATTTAGCTGCAAACCAGCATGTTCATTAATATTAGTTGCATATATCGAAGATTTCCTTTTTAACATAGTATGAAAAACTCTCAAAATTTTCTGGTTTCACATTTCCCTTCTGTTCTATCCAGAAGAGAACACTTAAGACAGAAGAAAACTCTTTGTCCTTCCATCTTTAGCAGCAACAAAATTTCAACACAATACAGGCTTGAACTTTAGTTCCTCTGCAACAGTTTTTAGCTATCAGACTATTTTAGCTACCAGAGACCTGTGAAATTATTTAAAATATCAATTAGAGCTTTGTCGGATGCCTATTCTCTACACTTCTAAAGCCATCCAACTTCCCTAGTAACAAGCTTCCTTTTATACCCTGAATACTTGGCCTTAACACTTAAGATCTGCCATCCTACTATGCCTCATTGTAACAGTATCTTTACACTCACTTTAGAATTGCTCAGTCATTGTGAAAATAAACAGTATATTACTTTTTGTGTCCATAATCCCTAGTCAACCCCTGCCAAAGCTAGCCACCATCACATTAATTATCTATTAAAAAAATGTTACCACATATTGGATTGCACGAGGTGATGGCAGACAAAAAGATAGTAACAACTCAAATAATAAAAAAAGTATAATTGAAACATATATATAATATGATACAGTGTTCCAAATGATGCACGGAACAAGCTGAAATGATATGCTATGAAGTGGATGGCGAAGTTTCAGAATAATTTGAAAAATTAGTGTTTATATAAATAAGTTCGTGCCACTACCCCACTGGTAGCTGACCACTTCCATGAGGGACTCATTTTGGAGAGAAAAAAAAAAAAAGCGCGCAATATTTAATCTGAGACATTGCAATCCTTAGTGACTACTGGGTGACTACTGGATAGGCCTACTGATCTCCTCACCAGTTGAAGTAGTGCGTATCTTCACTGGTATTGTGACTTGCAGCTGAAGGTGATAGGCATCTTAGTTTGATTTTCTCAGTCAAATATTATGCCTTCAGGAGTGCGGCAGCAACAATATTCTCCAACACACTCAACATACTAGCATATCTTTTACTTAGAAATCCTAATATATTGAATCAGTAAACATTCACGCTTGAGCCTCTTCCATGACTCAAAGATAACAAACAAAACCCCATCATCTCTATGATAAATTATACACAGCAGCAGATTAGGCTGATGACTTATGAAAATCATAAGATCAAGAAAAAATGCCAACATGGTGAAATTGATCTAAAAAAATGCTCAGAAAATGAACCAAACTTTTTTTTTTTTTTTTTTAACAGGATAAATGTACAATAACAATGGAAAAGAACTGCCAAATTGTAACGTGTGAACTACAACAAAATACAGTTCTGATCAAGTTTGCTTCTGATCCACCAGAGATCTATTTCTTTTACTATAAGTTTCATACAGTTTGGGCATTGGGCATGTATGGCATTCAACATCATGCATTCTAGCAAAATTTACTTAGCAACTGAAGTAATTTAACCAGTTGACAATATTTGTCAACAGAACATTTTTGAGATTAGGATCTTAGGGACCACATTTAAGCCTGAAAAAGAGATGGCAGTGAAGTCAGTTCATATTTGAACTGATTCTTCTGCAAGTAGTCCTCTTTTGAATATATGGGATTGCTTCTCTGCATGTAGAAGAATTCTACCTTCATAGTTTTATTCCCATAGGGTAATTAAAATTGCTTTTACTTTGATAAAATTTTATCAACAAAATTATTTGGTCAAAAGAAAACAGTAACAATTTCAGAATAAGCATTTCATAGCAAATTGAAAGCAAATTAACACAGAAGTTTTTTAGCCTGTACAGCTTTTAGGTAGGATGCTAACTTAAACCTGTGTTACCTGTTGTCTGGAATCTGCTGGGACAAGATCCTTCAACCTAGTTCCCATTACTTCTTTTTTAATTAGAATATTCTTTCTAGAGAAATTTTTCATCGTTACAGTAGAAGCTAATTTTTAATCAGTTTTGCTAGAGTGAAATATAATTCTGCTAAAGTGAAATATAAAAGTGTCATTTACAAATAATTTATATTTTGAATAGAAAACTCAAATAATCCAAGGACAGTTTTCATCACAGTTAAAGTATTTAATGACAAAATCAGGGTTTCCAGTAATGACTCAAGAGAGCAGGTCCCCCTTTTTTTCCCCAGAATGGCACAAAATAATTTCTACATCTCTGAGAACTTTCAAGGAATTGGTTACAATAGATACCAGCAAGTATTACAATTCTGGCATATCATAGCAAAACCTACCTACCTTTAAGATCACTTTTTAGAGAGCACATTTTTATTAATATTTCACATAATGCACAACTTTTGCTAGACACAAAAGTAGCCTTTTAAGACAGTTTGCAGTACAGTAGTCAAGTCTAACAATACATTATTTTTATTCTTTGCAGAACTTTAAAAAGATAAAGAAACTATTGATGTTGTTACAATTTACAAATACATTCTTTCATATGAAACATTAACCTGAATTATAGTATATGTTATGTACATGACTATCTAATAATACTAGGTTGTATACACTACAAGCTAAGTTCCAGAAGGAAATTGCAATGCTGTAAGATTTACCTTTGGATAGACATTTATACACCTCTGATTTTTTTTTTTCTAAAAACTACCAAATCTTGTAGTTTAATGAACAGCAAGAACAAAGTAAACACACAGACAAACCACTTTTCCTTCATTCAATAACATTAGGTTACTTAGAATTCCCATAGTAAATGGCTTTTGATGGTTGGATAAAAGTCCTGAGTTATGATACATAACACAATACACTTAACTAGAGGGTACAAAAAAAATGCTGAAAACTGTCAGTGGGACTAAAGTAATGTTTTAGAACAGTTCAACTCACAAAAGGTCTGGAACTTAGCAGTGCAACTGTGACCTTGTCCTGTCCAGCTGATATTCATGTAAACATCTGAAAACCTATGCCTTTTTATCTGAATTTAGACAACTAATTCTTTTCAGGTTTATCTGATCTGGGTTTTAGACATTTCTTCTAAATTACTGACAAGCATAGAAGACCAGCTAGATGGCAGTAGTTCAAAACCTATTCCCTCTTTCTCTCACGAGAAAGACTTGTGAGGTTAGCAGCAGAATATAGTTAAGAAAGTAAGAGCGGAAAAGATGATGACGGAAGATAGCTATGTGGTCAAAAATGTACTCCCTGACTGATTTCTAATGAAGCTATTTTTAAAAAATAGCCTAACATTTTGTCTCTAGCAAAAGTTTAATTTCTAATGAGGGACTGTTTTCCTGGTTAATTTGCAGAAATGCCCACAGTCATTACAACAGCGCTCGGAAAGCTACTGACATTTCCAGGGCAAGCATTAATTGTAAGTAGCTCAATGGAGTGTTCAGAACTCATGTTGTTAATGAGCCTGTTCTGATTTATAACAGATGTGGCCAAATTCCTTTTCAGTTGATGGTGCTGGATGTAGTAACTGTTAGAGCTGATGCTAAATAGATCTAAAGGATCGAATGGTACTACACAGATGACAAATTTATCCCTTCTCTCAATTCCCACTGTGAAATTAAATAAAAAGCTTCATACAAAACAGTTTAAATTACAGGAAAAATATCCAACAGATGTAAAGTTTGAATGTAATCAGTTAACTAGACAGTGTCCTTAGTTCAAATAAGGATGTTTTCCTAAAGCCAAGCATCTTTTTACAAAATGGGTATTTGCAAGAGATTTTCAGTTACTTCAGCTTGCAGTAACTAAAATATTCTCAATTACTACAGAAGCTTTTATCACCCTTACAAGCACTGCTCTGAGGATTTTACTGTTTAAAGTGTCATTAATAATGCAAAAATCTTATTCTACACCGAAAATGAAAACTACAGTACATTCATATAATGTCAGCTTTCTGGCTCTCCAGTAAGATGAGGACAAAAACGAAGAGCAGGCATCTTCAGAAGACGAAGGCTGAAACTTCTGCTAGGGTTTCTGTTTCTAGCTTACCGGTTAAAAAAAAAAGTGCAGCATCTTTTTTTTTTTTTTTTTTCCTTCATTTGAGAAGCATATTAGAACATCCTAAAAAATGTTAAGAAAACAGCTGTGAAGGAAAAGAGTAACCTACTTATTTTTGTAAGAGAATACAGGGCATATATTGCATATAGTGAACACAGAATGAAGTAGGGAGTCAACCTTCCAGTGATAATATATTGAAAACTGAGACCCAGACTAGAAGTTATGATCCTAATGTACCAAGACATGCTTTTTGAAAGCTTCTATTTTAAAAATCACATGACTAGCTAACACAAAAGTCATTCTAATCAGACAAATTTCTGAAGTGTTCCCAAAACCACTTACTGTAGAATTTATGAAAAATAAATTTGGAAAATAGTGCATTTTTATTTTCCCAGGCCTTTGCATTCTCTTTTACATAGGCCTTTAGCCACAGAATCACATGTAAAAAGAAAATGAAATGTTATTTTATACCAGATTGCTAAATTCTAGATTGTGTTTGAGGCACAGCTATGAGTGTATAGATGTAAAAATTACTTTTTTCTTCAATTTTGAAACCTCAAGTATACATTCTGTAGGTTTCATTATACTATTCAAATAATCCAGAAGGGAAAACAGGAATATTCAAAATGCAGCACTGGTAACAGATTCCCATATGAAACTCAGATATGCACTTCTGAATGCTGGTGATGGCACATGCAAAATTTCCTACATTGGACAGAAGAAACAAGGTTTTCTGTTTCCTCAGACAAAGCAGTCTATTCTCCACTATAGTTATAAACCCAGGTGTTTAATCCAACATTCACATTCTGCTGATGCTACATAAAATGAAGGAAAGTATACCCCTTCTTTGGATTTTATTTCCATACATACATCCACAACCAGTTAAATAATTTTCTGTACAACTGGGGAAGAAATATTACTATTTTAATCCTGATCAGCTTGTCATTTGGTCCAGTTCCCCTGTTTGCTTTCACTCCTGTAACAACTGAAATACAGGTAGAAAGTACTGCAGGACTGTGTAGCAATATTACAAAAGAGGAACAAAAGTAAGTCAAAAAGGTAGAAATGCAACACTTTTTCCTGCACAGAAACTGAAAGAATGCAGCTCCACTGAACTGGAAGAAAAAAGCACACAGAAGTCTGGATCTCCTGTAAAAGTTGCTGAATGTAGCCTTTTCAGTTTCTCTCGGGAAGATTTCAACTTTGGACAGTATCTCAGCATTTGTGCTTCATGGCAAGCTGAAAAAGAAAGAAAAAATGAATTAAAGAGAGATCACATGTAATGATAGCTCTATCAAGCTAATGTGGCTAGTCTGGATCAGAAGAGTTTGTAAACTGAATTATCCAAAAGATGCCTGAAATCCATAACTTCTTTGCACACAGATATGCAGTTGTTCCCTTTACTGTGACAGACAGGCAAAGTCTCCCTTTGCTATGCTGAGGAGGCAGGATTTATCTGCTTTCATAGCTGTGTTTCCTAATGTTCCATCATTTTGCTGTCTGTGAGGAGGGCTAGAGCAAGAGGCAAGAAACAAAGACATGCTTAAAAGAATGGTCATTTAGACCTAATGATTTGGATTGTTAAATACAATCAGAAATTCTAGACAAGTAATTTAAAACACCTGTTCAGCAACTCTGCCACTACGTAATGATGAAAAATTAAGGACTGATTGCCCTTCTACCTCTGTGATTACTTATTATTTCCATTTCAAATAATTCAAAAATGGACTTAAAACTGGGAATGAGAGGGAGAAGGAAGAGCTAAAGTGAGTTAAATCCTGTATAAAAAGTGTAGACAAACTGACTTTGGCAAACCAAGCAGAGAACTTAGTTTCAGGCTCTGTATAATAAAAAATTGATATATGTAGATAATAACATGCTAACGAAGCTGAGACGAGTAAACCCTCTAGGAAATTACCTAGAAACCAGAACTGATTGGGGCAGTTAAAATTTCCTCATTTGCTACCACTGAAATGCTGACCAATAAATGACTCAAATTTAATTAACATAAGCCTTTGATACTCAAGGACCTGGTCATAAGTGTGCCATTTTAAAAAACTATTATTTGAAGAGATATACTAGAAAGGGATTTCAGCATGAAAGAACTCCAACCAACACTTTTGTTTCTCCCCTCAAACAACAATATTTTTTTTCAGAAAAACGTGTCTTTAGCAGGCAACTCTGACAACAAGTTTTTATTGTACAGAATCCATAACTCTGAGCTCCTGTGCAGTCACCTGTGAGTGCTGTTGTTTCTGGTGCAAATTAAGTGTGTTTTGGGTTTTTTTTGTATTTTTTTTACAGGTGACTAAGGTGTTTTTTAAAGATGCTAGAAAGACTATTCCTATGCCATGCATCTTCCACTGTCTCCATTATGTGTTTTGTATCTTAAAATGACCTGACATATAGCTGAAGTAGAATCATAGAATCATAGGATCATTTAGGTTGGAAAAGACCTTTAAGATCATTGAGACCAACCATAAATCCGATACTGCCAAGTCCACCACTAAACCATCTCCCTAAGTGCCACATCTACCCGTCTTTTAAATACCTCCAGGGATGGGGACTCAACCACTTCCCTGGGCAGCCTGGTCCAATGCTTGACTACCCTTTTGGTGAAGAAATTTTCCTCATATCCAATCTAAATCTCTCCTGGCACAACTTGAGGCCATTTCCTCTTGTCCTATCAGCTGTTACTTGGGAAAAGAGACCGACCCCCACCTCGCTACAACCTCCTTTCAGGTAGCTGTAGAGAGCAATAAGGTCTCCCCTCAGCCTTCTCTTCTCCAGACTAAACAACCCCAGCTCCCTCATCCTCTCCTCATAAGACTTGTGCTCTAGACCCTTCACCAGCTTTGTTGCCCTTCTCTGGACACGCTCCAGCACCTCGGTGTCCTTCTTGTAGTGAGGGACCCAAAACTGAACACAGTACTCGAGGTGCGGCCTCACCAGTGCCAAGTACAGGGGCACTATCCCCTCCCTGGTCCTGCTGGCCACACTATTCCTGATACAAGCCAGGATGCCATTGGCCTTCTTGGCCCCCTGAGCACACTGCTGGCTCATATTCAGTCAACGGTTGACCAAAACCCCCACGTCCTTTTCCACCAGGCAGCTTTCCAGCCACTCTCCCCCAAGCCTGTAGCGTTGCATGGGGTTGTTATGACCCAAGTACAGGACTTGGCACTTAGCCTTGTTGAATCTCATACAGTTGGCCTCAGCCCATTGATCCAGCCTGTCCAGATCCCTCTGTAGAGCCTTCCTGCCCTCCAGCAGATCGACACTCCTGCCCAGCTTGGTGTCATCTGCAAACTTACTGAGGGTGCACTCAATCCCCTCATCCAGATCATCAATAAAGACATTAAACAGGACTGGCCCCAATACTGAGCCCTGAGGAACACCACTTGTGACCACCCACCAACTGTATTTAAGTCCTTTCACCACAACTCTTTGGGCCTGGCCATCCAGCCAGTTTTTCACCCAGCAAAGAGTACGCCCATCAAAGCCATAAGCAGGCACTTACTTCAGGAGAATGCTGTGGGAAATGGTGTCAAAGGCTTTACTAAAGTCTAAGTAAAAAACATCCACAGCCTTTCCCTCACCCACTAAGCAAGTCACCTTGTTTTAGAAGGGGATCAGGTTAGTCAAGCAGGACCTGCCTTTCATAAACCCATGCTGACTGGGCCTGACGGCCTGGTCGCCCTGTATGTGCTGTGTGATGGCACTCAAGATGATAACCTTCCTTGGCACTGAGGTCAGGCTGACAGGCCTGTAGTTCTCCAGATCCTCCTTCCGGCCCTTCTTGTAGATGGGCATCATATTTGCTAACCTCCAGTCAACTGGGACCTCCCCGGTTAGCCAGGACTGCTGATAAATGATTGAAAGTGGCATGGTGAGCACTTCCACCAGCTCCCTCAGTACCCCTGGGTGTATCCCATCCGGACTCATAGACTTGTGTGTGTCTACGTGGTATAGCAAGTCAGTAACCATTTCCCCTCAGCTCAGGGGGCTGGGTACCCCGAGAACAACTGGTCTGACTGTTAAAGACTGAGGCAAAGAAGGCATTAAGTACCTCAGCCTTTTTCTCATCCTTTGTCACTATGCTTTCCCCCTGCATCCAATAAAGGATGGAGATTCTCCTTAGCCCTCCTTTTGTTGCTAATGTATTTATAGAAACATTTTTTATTGTCTTTTATGGCAGTAGCCAGATTAAGTTCTAGTTGGGCTTTGGCCCTTTTAATTTTCTCCCTGCATAACCTCATGACATTCTTGTAGTCCTCCTGAGTTGCCTGCCCCTTCTTCCAAAAGTCATAAACTCCCCTTCTTTTCCCTGAGTTCCAGCCAAAGCTCTCTGTTCAGCCAGGCAGGTCTTCTTCCCCCCCCAGCTTGTCTTTCAGTACATAGAGACAGCCTGCCCCTGTGCCTTTAATATTTCCTTCTTGAAGAACATCCAGCCTTCCTGGACTCCTTTGCACTTCAGGGCTGCCTCCCAAGGGACTCTGTCAACCAGGCTCCTAAACAGGCCACAGTCTGCCCTCCAGAAGTCCAAGGTAGCAGTTCTGCTGACCCCCCTCATTCCTTCATTGAGAATCAAAAACTCTATCATGTTGTGACTGCTGTGCCCAAGACAGCCTCCAACCATCACATCACCCACCAGTCCTTCTCTGTTCGTAAACAACAGGTCCAGCGGGGCGTCTTCCCTAGCTGGCTCAGTCACCAGCTGTGTCAAGCAGTTGTCTTCCACACCCTCCAGGAACCTCCTAGACTGTTTCCTCTCTGCTGTACTGTATTTCCAGCAGACATCTGGTAAGATGAAGTCCCCCATGAGAACAAGGGCTAGCGATTGTGAGATTTCTCCCAGCTGTTTACAGAATATTTCATCTGCCTCTTCATCCTGGTTGCATGGTCTATAACAGACTCCCACCATATCTGCCTTGTTAGCCTTTGCACTGATTCTTACCCATAAAGTCTCAATCCTTTCACCACCATCATCAAGCTCTACACAGTCAAGACACTCCCTAACATACAGGGCTTCCTCAATGCCTGTCCTTCCTTGCCTATCCCTTCTGAAGAGTTTATAGCCGTCCACTGCAGCACTCCAGTTGTTCAAGTCATCCCACCATGTTTCCATGATTGCAACTATATCATAGTTTTCCTGCTGCATAATGGCTTCCAACTCCTCCTGTTTGTTGCCCAAGTAACGTCCAGACATACAAATTAAGCTGTAAGAGAAATCTGTATCCAGTCATGATACTATAGTGGTGAAATTAATTACGGGCTGACAATAATTCAAAGTACTTTTACTGTTTTACTGAAGGCAACTATTAAGCAACTAAAATGGGAACTCTGCTTTGCTGCACAAAGTGTTAATAAATACTAGCAAGTTAAAATTGGTGCCTCTCTCTTCATGTCACTGTTTTGCCAGAAAGTTACAATTTTGCCATTTAAGCAACATTCAGCTGGACCTGTCCTTCCCGGTTTCACTGGAGTAATATGTTTTCTGTACAAACATCTAAGGTCTGAATAGCAGCTGCCCCTCAAAGACTTAATCAGAGAAACATTAAAATAAACAATACTGTACTTATTCCTAAATGCTCCACCAAAACCCCAACAACCCCTCTTGCAAACCAAAGCACATCACCATAAAACCACAGTCTCTCTAACCTAATACATCCTTGGGTGGCTGCCCTATGCATTTTTGTGAGATAACAGCAGAGAAATTGCAGGACTTCTGCACTGCTAAGATACAATTCAAGACTCGGGACACCAATACAGAAAAATTTGCAAGAAAAAGGTGTTGTAAACCCCATTTTACTAAATTATCCTTATGATCATTAAGATGACAATTATTCATTTGCGGTCCTCTAAGAACTAAACTATATTTTGTTTTCTTCAAACACAAAGATGTTATTTTCTTGTTAAAAAGACAAAACCCAAGCATTTATTACAAATCCTTAACTATCATCCACTGAAAGACCATCACACTCCTGTTTCAGGCAGCTGATAACTGGGATAGCTTCAACAGCACATGGCCTCACACTCATCTGAGGAAGACTGGTAATCTGTAGAATTGGACTGGCAGGAAGGTTTCATAAATCCCAGCCCAGCACACAGTCCAAATGGAGATTATCCTTTTCTATCCTGCATCACTTAGACATTTCCTGCAGAAACTGTTCTCACTTACTGCCAGAGACATGTAAGCTCAAATGACTATGTACAAAATCCTGATTGAGAATTTTCCCACATTTTTTATTTGATTAAAAACATAAAATACTTGTGGATGTTTTTAGCTTCTCCACCATTCCTGCTATGTTTCCCTCCAATTTTTGTTGTGAATTATTACATCAGGATTTTGTAAACTTTTATTTCTAAATATGGTACAGCACAGGCTATGAAAGATGGTATTTTTATTACAATACTTCATCCTTTAATCCTGAGATTTTAAAAATAAGATTTGCCTAATAGAACCTGCTGAAAAGAATTTTTTCTGTTCACAGCATGTCTTCATCTGTGGAACCGCTATTCTGCACATGTGGAAGACGAAAGGGCAACACACACTAATGAAACCTATTCAAATCTTAATCAAGATTCAAGCGGCCCAACTATCAGAGGAATTTTTCATTTTTGAACTCCCTTACCAAGCAGCACTCTATGCTTTACTCTAAAGCAGCAAACCTTTTGCCCCTTATGCTAGAGGCAGTAGTAGCTGCTGTTTAAGGTTGGTTTAGTTGGCACAGTTATCATCACTAGTGGTGGTGGGAAGAGGTGGTGGTGGTAGATGAAAGTCCAAAAGCAGGCTCATACCATACTCAGGACACTAAGCTGAACCACGCTAATCTAAATGGACTACAAAGTAGAGGATTATCCCAGTAAATATTAAAAAAAGTGGTTTTGTGACACTTTAAAGGCTAAATAAGGCAGAGGCTTGCATACAACTGCAAGGTATCAATCCAAGTTTTCCAGTGTTAATGCAGTAGCCAGGCATTTTTTGGCATAAGCATGATAAAGCCTAATGCACGTGCTAAGCATCAAAACTATCAAAACTTGCATGCTAAAATGGTTGCTCACATTCAGAAAACTTTTACTTTTTTTTTTGAAAAGCATTCTGTCTGCTGTGGATGTGTTATGCAGCCACCAAATCAAATGCTGTGGATACCTAGAATTTCTGTCACAGAGATGGAAGCTCAGCACCATTATGCACATGCAGAAGCAACAGGCACAGTACTATCAATACCTTCCATCAAGAACAGGCAATGTCCATACATTCCTGAGACAGAACAATTCCTCAAAATCCTCATAAATAACATTTCCAGACATAAAAAGATACGTCTTCAGAAAGAGAAAGTCACAGACCCATGACTCCTTATCAAAGGGGATGAACAACAATTTCACTATACTGCTGCACGAAGTATGAGGACTAGTACCAAACAGTAGTGTGATGATGGATTTAAAATTTGCTTCAGGAAGGTGAAGATAGGTAGTTTCAATTCAAGTGGAAATGCAGCAAACCTCAGATCTATGCACAGAAGTAGCTATAAACCAGAAATCTGCCAAGGAAGGAACAGTATCAAGGAAAACAGCAAGCTGTTTGTAAACAGTGACTGACAGCAATTTTTTCTAGAACTTCCTCCTCTCAAAATAAAGGAATGTGTGTCTCTAACCTACCAAGAGCCTTATCCTGCCAAAATCTTACCTTGTGTGCAGTTTCTGCAAACTGCTGAGCACTGTTTTTCAGCTCCTCTGTCTTTTCTTCTGCTCGACCTAGCCTTTCACCACGCTCATTCAAGGCCTGACTTGCCTTCTGTACTGCACTTGTCACACTGTCTGCTGCTGAATGGAGTATGCTGTTTCCTGCAATATCAAAAGAAACTATTAGAACACCCATATATATATATATATGCTTTGTATTAAATACAATTATTTTCATTTATGATGTTCTAGAGCTGATGTGTTATCTGCTAGTTTACCATCTAGTTGCATTTTGGATAATGGGATAAGTTATTGTTTTTTCTCACTCAAACCATATTATTAGCAACTTATAAACAAGTATCATATGGCAACATAATACTTGGGGAATATAAGGAAGCAGTGGACATAACCTAACTATGTATTTTTTTTAAGCCTTATGCCCATATGTCATTTCAGGAAGCTATTCTACTAAATCAATGAAACCATTCACAAGTGTACACAGCTTCTTCACAACACTCTCATGTTAATACAGATTAACTTTCTTTGGAGGTTACACTATTTCCTTAGAGAATAAATGATTGATACCGCAGGACACATCTGTATGAATTCACCATTTTTTTTCCACGCTATAATTATTATAATATTTCATTTGCAAGTGCACCCCGAACACTATTACTACAGTTATTTTATGCTGCTCTGATCTATCTACCTTTGACCCTTCTCCACATGGAGCACCAGCCATGTTTCATGTGACAACATACTTTATTTAAACCTTAGTATTTAAAGTCCCAGCAAGGCTCAATATCTTCTAAGCCTTTAGCTTTATCATCCAAATCAACTTATCAGTTTCTCTGTTTCTTCTTTGGCATGCAATGTAGTAGTTTCTTCAAGTTTTCAACAGAACTCCCTTTCTCCTCTACGTTTATCCCTTTTAAATGCTCACGCTTTTCAGTACTCTTTTCTATACCGTTTCTCAACAGAAGGGATTTTCCTCTTTCTGGAATGAACTGCTGATGAACTTTTATAATATAAACCACAGTACAAACTGAAAACCCTTCAGAGAAAGTTACACATTATCAGTACGAATTGGTATGTATTAAAATACATCTAGGACAAAAAAAAAAAAAATTGTCTCATCCTTTAACCTTTTCAGCAGAAGTGTGTTTTCTTCCACAAGATTTAAAACTTAATCTACCTACAGGGAATTTGTTATCTAGGAATTTGTTGTCTAGACACATATAAAGGCACTGCAAGAGCCAGAAAGCCAATACAAATAGAGTATTAACCACTCTTACGCCGTTCTCTGAACTGCCCCAAATATTGTCATCGCACAGAGCATTTTTTCACAGCATGAAAACCAAATGTGTAACACTTTCAAATGAATTATGCTGGTAAAGGTACAAAACTAGTTCAACACACAAAGCTGAACCGAGCACTACAGAGCAAATCTGCTGTTATAACAAAGTCAAGTGAAAATAAACACAAACCTACCACTTTTATCGTTAATCTGAAAAGTGTATCTACTTCAAAAATATTGCCAGGTTAAAAAATAAAACCCAAACATTAATTTGAAGGGTTATTTTGCTATTATTTTCATAAGGAAAAAGAAGAACAAAAGACCCATTCAGACTCATTTTACAGATAATACTCCTTTCCTTAGAAACAGCAAACAAACAGTGAAGCATGAAACCATAGGTTGCCCCAAGTAGCCTCTGGAACAACAGTACAAGCTGCACATGCAGGAACTATTGAGATAAACTGCCTTAAAATTTTATTAAACTAAAACACAACTAGTATCAAACTATGGAGGTGGGGGAGGGACCCAAGAACCTACACACAATGACTCACATATGATGAGTCAATATGAGAAATACCAAGGAAAGAGCACCCTGGCCTGCTGTATATCAATACTGTTACAGTTTTCACATTAGTAATTAAAAATAATGGATGTATAGGATGTGGAACAGCTACAAGTTTGGGTTTTTCTATTGTTGCATGGAACAAAGAGGCTGCATTTAGAAAAGGGAAATAACGATTGGCATTAATGTTGAAGAGATGAACACTCTGAGAACACTCTGAGTTGGAACTATTTTGTTCATAATTTGCTTGTTTAAAGCCAGTTCTTAGGAGATTATTTTGGCTTCTGTTCAGGTAGCTTTCCCAATAAACACAAGTACTAGGCAACACTGCACTGGAAACAGTTTCCTATTTTTGGTAGTGTGATCTAAAGGCTTTAACCTCTTGTATAAATCAGTGCTAGTTTTCTCGGATAAGAGTTTTAAAAGCTCTCAACACTGGATTAACTCTGTTGCTGCTTTACAAGATCACAAAGCTTCTGCTGAATTCAAGGGAAGCAAGGTACATGGAGTGCTTTATAAGACTAAGCATCTTCTGAAGTCTTAAAATGTGCTGGGGAGTAGAAGTTAACACATTGCTGACCTTCTGTCAATGTCAATAGGAAATTGGCAGAATGAAAATATTCTGTATTTTCTACATTCCTGAAATATCAGGATTTGTGGCCAAAGATTGATATCTATTTCTCCACATTGTTTTCAGCAGAGAATGAACTTGGAAGTTTGGCACAATGATAGTAACTGTTTTTCTCTCTAGCTAATACAATATTGTGTTCTCTCCAGGTAAGATCTGCTATATTTTTTTATGGGCAGTCACTTGCAGAAGTTGCTATTCTGAGACTGTTTTGGAGAACTACTTTTGGATAATCTTTTCCAATGGAATATCAGTAAAACAATAAAATAAAATCCACTCTAATCTATAAGCAACACAGAAACCCATGTGTCAGTAGTCTGTTGAATTTCATCAGTGTATTTCTAGAGCATGTGTAGGTGGTTGCCGGTATGACTGACTATGCCTTGTCCTTACATTAGTACCACTGCAAGAATAACAACACTTATACTGGATGTATTGGAGAATCATTCCTACGAACAAATCACCTACAACCTGCAAAATTTTTAAGCTGTTCTTCAGGAGATAACTACTGTGATTCATGATCTCCAGAGAAGTTTGTTCCATGACTGAACAACAAAACTGCCTGAACTGTACCCACTTAGGTGTAAACTTATGCCAGCTGCACTGAGACACTGAAGAAAAAAACTAAAGAAATGACAGTCAACATCTCTTTCCTAGAGTCTGGAAAGACTGTTTTCCATCTTTTCTCAACTTTTACCAAAGATGTGACAACTGCTGTTAACCACCTTTTTTTTTTGTTAACCACCTTCCCCCCCGCCCCCCCCCCCCCCCCCCCCCCCCCCCCCCCGTGAAGAGCCTGAGGGGTTTCAGAACTTCTCATCTACTAGATTAGAAACACAAGCTCCTCAATGGAAGGCTTTAAACAGCTTTTCACATACATCTTCTCAGGGAAGAGATTTTATAGCACTTGCAAAATGAGATAAACACCACCAAAATATGGGTATGGGTCAGCTGATGTTCTGAGTTGTTTTTAGTAGGAAAGAACTTGCTTTGTTCCAAGATGTTCAATTCCAAGGGCCCATGATCTTGAATTTTGTGTGGCTGCAGTCTTCATTGTGAGCAGAAAGAGTCGCATGCTTGTATGGCTGCTTTTTCTAAGGTATAAAGAGATCCTTCCATTTCTGGAGCACCTATATCTTTCTATAGCGCTGTAGAACAGATCCCAGTAGTTGATACTACAGACTCTTCTCTTTCAAATAAACATGAAAGCAAAATAGAAAAAGTTTACTTATTTTGTAATTTTATTAAACAGCTTTTTTTTTTTTTTTTAAGTGTCTATTAAGGGCAAGCACACAGGTTTTTGCTATCCAACAGTATTTGCAGACTCACTGAGTAAGTGGAGCAAATATTGCCAGATAATATGGGGAAAATATGTATTTATACTGAGTTTAATATAAAGCATTAGGTTAATATTAATTTATAGTATCAACAAAACGTACGTTTAGGACAACTTCAGTTTGAAACTAAACAAATCAAGCTTAATTCACTGGGTTTCTTCAGTTTAATTTTGCTATATATAAAAGCACAGAAACATACTGCTAATTTATTTTCAGTTACGCAAACAAGTCCTAATACAGCTTTTTCTTCTATAACACTTTTTGTCTTATTATCTGAAGTTGTCTACCCAGAGGAAAGGAACATGCAGATTTCCAAATCAATCAATAGTTACACAGCTTGGTAATCCAATTTGCTAAGCAAATTATATATTTTATTTTGAATTTGCTGCAGTAAAATATAAACTATTGGAATTAAAATCACTGCTCCCTTTAGAGAATTCAGTGACCCGTATAATTATACATAACATTACTGAGGCCCAAAGGCACAGAAATAGCAGAAGGGCAGCGGCCCTTGGGCGAGTGCTTTAGACCAGTGACCCTAGCTTATGGGCATAAAAACTGAAGAAATAACACTTTTCAGGAAGCACCACAGCTCCTCTCAGACTCATTTTTAATTTTTTGGTTCTTACGATCACAAGCTATATCAGAGGGGTTTGCAGCCCATGAAATCAGGTGACATTGCTTTAGGCCTTTTATCATGCACAAAAGTATATCCTTAACCCACCATACCCAGTAACCTGAAAAATATAAAGATACTATCATCAATCAGCCTGGGAACCGGTCTATTTGTTGAAGAAACTAATTGGTCTCTAGAGATACTATTATTTAGTTTGCATGATTTGTTTTATCACACATTCATAAAAGGTTCATTGCATTCTCTATTAGCCATATCAAATGTATTTCGGTTCAATGAGGAGATTTATCTGTACATTAGTGATAAGACTCTACAGTGACTGATTTGTAAATACAAGCATTCACCTTTTTAACTGTATATGCATTAATGTAGAATTTAGCAACTACCTTCTTCTGAGAAGGAAATGAATGCAATTAGCTATGATAATTAAGAAGTTCCATCTATCACATGAACTTTTTTTTAATTTAAAGAAAACAGATATTTATGGTTCCCATTGAACTGCATGAAACTGGACCCGTGTCACTGAATAAAGGTTAAAAGCGTAATGACAATCAGTTCAAGCTCATTAACAAGACCACCTCTATCACAGCATAATTATTCTATATGCCTACACATGCTATTTACACTCAGATATACTGGTGCCACTAAAAGTTCAACAGAAATTTGGAAACATTGATTGTAAATACAAAGAATAGCTTTTTTCTCCTTCACTATATTGTGTTTTGTTAACTGCCTGTGCACTCATCACTCAAGAACCAAAAGCACTGAACAATTAAAATACCAATACAAAACTAAATGACTCTAGAGAGAAGAGAAAGGTGCTTAACAATTAAGAATGAACACATCCTCGTGAAAGCATCACAGAGATGCTGTTCGTAAGTGGGAAAGTGGTCTGAAGAAGGGAAGAGGATATATAGTACAGCATTATTTCTCTTCCCAAGTTACTTCAAAACACTGAAAAAACAGTTTAAATTGACAAAAGCCAAATATTAAAAACAAACAAACCAAACCAAAACAAAAAAAACCAAAAAACAAAACACTAAGAGAGGAAGAGATGAATATAAATTCCGGGTTTCCTGACAAAGGATAGTGAAAGAAACCTTAAGACTGTATTTCTAATTATAGCTAGGAATTAAGATTACTTTTCAGTTTATCTCATCACTCCTCAAAAATGGAGGTGACAATGACAGAATATAGCTTCAGAAGGGAATTTTGAAAATAAATCACCTTTTTAATTTCCATCTAAAATTAATGATGATCCTTGTGACTTATATAACTGATCAGCTTTAAATTCTTTGCTTGGTTATAGCAGTTTTCTAACTTTTCATACCAATGATTATTATTAGACTCCATACACATATATACAATTTGATTAAATTGTAAGTAAAATCACAAAGAAAAAAAACCCCAATTTGCTAATATTTTGATCTTGTGTTCACAGGTTCCAAATCTCTTACCAGCAAGTTACCTAAGCATGGGAAAAATTCTCAAGATAAACAGTAATTTCAGGTGAAGTATTTCTGTGACTTTTCAAGATACTACATCTATTTTTAAATGAATTTCAGAAATATAATAAAGTTAAATTTTTCCCTTAAAGAACCACAGTTAATTTCTTAGGTTTCTCTTAGCATTTCATCCTGTTAAATAGCACAGGCCTTGGTGCTGACTTAGAAGGAATGCCAATAGTAACTGGCTACCATTTGGACTTTGAACTGCTGACCGTTACCCTTGATGTCCACCCACCTTGTTGTCCACCTATCCAGTCTGTATTTCCCCAGCTTTGCTATGACGATGCTAGAGAAGACAGTGTTGAATGCTGAAGTCAAGGAAAATGATATCTGCTGCTCTCCCTTCATCCACCAAGCCAGTCGCTTCACCACAGAACACAAGCTGGTTGGGACCAATTTGCTTTTAACAAATCTCTGGTGCCAGCACTCCTTGCCCTTTGTGTGTCTAGAAAAGTTTTTACCAAGGATTTGCTCAATAGCCTTACAAAGGTAGAAAATGTATTTCAAGTTAACTAGCAATTGAAGTTTTCAGCACAGAATTATTACCTGGTTCAAATAATTGTTAAATACCAAGGCTTCTCTATGGATGCAAACAGAATTCAGACTCATGAAAACCTCATTTAATCTTCAGTCCTACACGTAATATGGCTATTCATGTTGGATGTTGTCTTAGTTGTCAATGTCAAGCATTAATTTTCAAATACCAGGCTTGATAAAAATTATTACAGTCATTTGCATGTCTCAAAGTAGAAGTCATTTGGGTTTTGTTTTTTCTTTTGTGTTTTTTTCTTTTTGAATTGTCAAACCTTTTTTATCTACCTCCATCTTGGTTCTCATTACAGGTTTTGAAAAACACCTACCCATAATTACTGCACAGCAAAGATCCACAGTATTTCCTTGACACTAAACTCATTCACTACTTTAAAAAGTTTTAATAGACTGGAGGAAAAAAAAAAAAAAAGAAAAATCAAACCTAGTATGGCAGGTCATACCAGTCACAATGAGACTTTTTTTTTTTTTTTTTACTTAATGTCCTTTTGTGTCTTTTTGTCAGCGAAAGGCTGCTATTTTAGCGTTCTGTTTCTGGTCGGTTATGTCTCTGGCAGAGATAACGCATGCTATGCTAAACCTGAAGGTACTGTGGCTCAAGCAGCACGAAACTGAGGGGGAAGAAACCCTCTAGTGTGGGCTGCTGTGTGGGAATTTGTACTTGTTCCAGCTAAGTATCTCCACCGTCAGTGCTGATCAACAGCTTGCAAGTAACCAGGCTCTGCATTCTGCATCCCATGAACACCCCTGACGTAGGCTTCCCTAAACCTCCCCTACATCTACTAGAGTACAAGCAGCTCCACTGCAAAACTTCTCTCCATGTTCAAGGATGAGAGCTAGGATCTGCCCCATAGAAAAACTAAAGTGTTTCTGAACATAGCAGAAATTGGATGATTCCTACAACATTACTTTGGACTGACAACAGCTAGAACAAGTCACAGAAAGTCTGACTCCTGAGTTACAGTTAGCAGTGCTTGCCAATACTAATGCATCTTATGCCCATATTATTATTTAATTTTACTTTCACTTTAATCAATCTAGCTACAGGTAGGAAATGTAATGAAGCCAGCTGTTTGATGTCCTTCAGACAACTATGCTTTAACCTGTTTAAATGCTGTAAGCCTTCCCTTTAGGACATGTATTCCTCCCTCTCCCCAAAAGCATTGGAAATTGGTAATTTTGTTTGGCAAATAATGAATTAAGGTGATCACTGCTATCAAAGACAAAATACTAGGATAAACAGATTTTGGTCTGATCTGGTTGGAATATTCATCATGTTCCAAGAAAACTCCTGAAGAAGTTGTTTAACAAAAACTGATGGACATTTAAGAAAATTACAAGAATCAGCAGATGCTTTCAAAAAAGTTTTAGAGCAAGGTAAATATACAGTGATATTTATCTAGTATATTTTCCAAGTCTCCAACTATTTGTGGCTTTAGGGATTTCATGAGACAAAGAGTATCTTTTTACCTATCATCTTGGTTGAATTCTTATCATAAACTTCCCTAAGAAAAGAACCAACCCCACTTTTAGCTGGCCAAATATTATTGTTTCCAAACATACCAAATCCATGCATCTGGATGATCTCTGCTATTTTCCCTAACCAGAACCACACAAATTAAAGAAAATCAAGTAGCATGAAACACAGACGACCATTAGCTGACCACAACCTGAAAGCGGCACATGAAGAGAATGACTTCTTGTCCTAGTTTTGGCTGTGATAGAGTTAATTTTCTTCTTAGTAACTGGTATATCACTATGTTTTGGATTTAGTATGAGAATAATGTTGATAAGACACTGATGTCTTAGTTGTTGCTAAGCAGCGCTTACACTAAGTCCAGGACTTTTCAGCTTCCCATGCTCTGCCAGGTGCACAAGAAGCTGGGAGGGGGCACAGCCAGGGGGGCTGACCCAGACTGGCCAAAGGGCTATGCCATTCTGCATGACGTCATGCTCAGTATATAAACTGGGGGGAGTTGGCTGGGAGGGAGGCACCGCTGCTCGGGGAAGGGCTGGGCATCGGTCAGTGGGTGGTGAGCAGTTGCATCGTTCATCACTTGCTTTGTATATTATTATTACCACTGCTACTACTATTACTATTATTTTACTTTATTTCAATTATTAAACTGTTCTTATCTCAACCCATGAGTTTCCTCACTTTTAGTCTTCTGATTCTCTCCCCCATCCCACCGCAGAGGGGGGAGTGAGCCAGCAGCTGTGTGGTGCTTAGTTGCTGGCTGGGGTTAAACCATGACACTTCTGCAGACCATAGGGAATAAAATTTAATCAAGTGGAGATGATGAAATCTTTAAAAAAAATAAATTTACCTTGATTACCTTAAAGGTTCAACAGTTCAATATTTTTATTGCTAACAAGCAAGGTGTATCCAAATTTTTCAATATGGCTTGCAAAATCTTAGATTTAGAAAGAGCTGTATTACAAATAAACAATCCTTTTTATGGTTCTGCAAGGGACTATAAAAATCCTTTCCACGGACAGTTGAGTAGGATACACTTTCTTGCCACTGTTGGAAGAAAATGGAAGTATTATTTCTGATGCTAGTGCCCTTTTATTTTAAACAGTGACATTAAACAACATAGGGGCCACGGGAGTGAAAAAAAATATTTTTCATTGATGAGATCTCTTGATAATGAGAATACCTCCTGATCTACTGAGATTCTCTTCTGTTTTATTCAGTACTCCGTAGCAATGGTGTCAAGGAAAGTATTCATACTTTTGAACAGTTAAACTAATATAAATGCTTTTATATGCACAGATTATTTGTGTTGACCGAAAAGATGAATGTCCTTACAGATACTAAAAGAAAGATACGTTGCACAGATGATATGCAAAATAATGTATTATCTAAAGCTTTACAAGTATTACTTTGTTGGGTCACCTAAGTAAGACCAGATTCAAAAGTGGAGAAAAAGGATGAAAAAAAAAATTTTCTCCACAGAAAATCTGACGAAGACCAAGAAAAAGAAGAAAAACCCTGCATATGAAAAGTGTTTCATATGAGTGCCTACGCTAGTCATGAAGAGACTGATTGATCAAATTACTGTTTCAAATTTCAAACAGTAAAATTAGAAAAATTCATTTAACAGATCTTTGTTTCAATTTATTGTAGGAATTTGTCTCTTATCTTTACTTTGCACAAAAAGTTAAAACTTGGGGGTCGGGCAGGGGCAGTTTATGCTCTTACTTTTACTACATTTTAAGCAAATACCTTCTTACAGATAAATCCTGACAAATTAAAATCAGTATTAAATTACAATTAATGATGATAGTTAATATTAGGGCTCATATTAATGATAAATAGTTACTGTCAAGATTATTAACTCAGTATATCAAATACAGGCCAAATATACAGGAATTCACACCTTTGGGAAAAACTTACCTAAAGATCCAAGCTGGAAAAGACTTTGTATATAATAACTTCGAAAACCTTGCAGGAAGAAAGCCTAATTTGTTCTCTAAAAAGGGTAATTTTCTTGGGGATTATAAAACCAATGAAGTCTAAAAATCCTACTGAGCAGTGACATTTGCCCATTACAACAATTATGAGTTAAAGGGGCTTACTCTGGGAAAGATTCTACAGGATCTCAAGCAATGTCACTATTACAGCTGACCTGTCAAGGAGCAGAATGTGCAATTAAAACAAAGAACAGCAGCTACGCACCATGGCAAGCTTCTGTTTGAGAATGAGATGCCAAATTTAAATATTTATCTTAAATGCAGTTCCATTGGGGCCACAACTGGAGAGCTGTGAATACTGAAAAAGCTTGCGAGCTTTGCTGCTTTTCATCAGCTGACTGTTAAATCACTGGAAATGGAATAACTTCCATGTGGTTTTTTTATTGACATTATGTCATATGGGTTTTTTGGTTGAAACCTTTCAGCCATTTCTGCCAGTAGGTGAAATCCTGTATTTCCTACATTTCTTCATGACCAGAAGTAAAAATATCCAATCAAATTCTATCCAAAAATCAGAATATTTTTCTGTAAGGGATATTTGTAAAGATGAAACAGATTTCATATAGGATAAGACGACAGTGACTCATATGAAGAGTTATATTTAATATGAAAAAAATCTATTTTGAATGAAAGCCTGTGGTGAGTTGACCCTGGTTGGCAGGTAAGCTCCCACCCAGCTGCTTGCTTAGTCCCACCCAATGGGATGGGGAAAGAGAATCAGAAGGGCGAAAGCAAGAAAACTCAAAGTTTGAGATAAAAACAGTTGGGGGGGGGGGGGGGGGGGGGGAGAAAAAACCAACAAAAAACAGATGATGCAAAAACAATCACTTACCACCAGCTGCCCAATGCCTAGCCAGTCCCTGAGCAATGGCTATCTTGGGAAGAGGTAGCCCCCCCGAGTTCTTATTGCTGAGCATGCTGTTACATGGCATGCGGTACCTCCTTGGTCAATTTGGGTCAGCTTCACTGGTTGCGTCCCCTCCCAGCCTACTTGCTAGGGGCAGGCAGAATGAGAAACAGAGAAGGCCTTGACAATGTGTAAGCACGGCTCACCTAAAACATTAGTGTGTTATCAACACAGTTTTGGTCACAAATCTAAAATACAGCACTATACTGGCTGCTATGAAGAACATTAGCTCCATCCCAGCCAAATCCAATACAAAGCCTAATTCACCTTTTCCCTGTCAAGGCAATCCAAAGGGATTACAAATCTCCACATGAAATTTTTTTGTTTTGTTTTGTTTTGTTTCAAATTCAATTCACCAAAGTACTGACATTTCTTTTAGAGTGGGTGGGAGAATCAGGTAGCAACATGCCCTGAAGATAAAACACAGGATTTTTCTAAACAAAGGTACTGCTTACAGTCACTGTAGCAATACTATTGATTGAGCTTCTGATTAAGTAGTGTTAATTGCTATTGAGAAAGATAATGCACTAACCTGCTACAATAGAGGCATGGCACACAGTGTATTTGTCAACAGATTCACACTTCTACATCAGGTAGGTGACTTTGAAAATTCCATGTTTGCTACGAACTCAATCTGTATTGAAAGACCATTTAAGTAGCATATTCAAAATCGCCAACTTCCGTTACCATATAGACTGACATAAAGTTGTAGCTCATGAGAAGAATGAAGACGACTCAGTGAGAACTGGCCAAGGTTAGGATGGAATCAGTCAAGAGCAATGGTTTGAACGCACCAAACGGAAAATGCAGTGTCTGGCCTGAGACTGACTGGCTGTGCAAGAGCAGCTGCCCTCGGGGAGAACGTGGTCTGGTAACCTAGGAGCTATACACTTAAGGGCAATCTTTTAGCAACATCCCAGTCGCCCAGGACTGGTATGACTATGTTTATGTCTAAATGTTTTCTCTGCTAATTGTGCACATTTCTGTTTCGATCAGCTACTGTCAATAATAAAAATCAACTTGAATGTAGCTCGTATCTTCATTAGTCACTCTTTTAGAGAGCACTTCACTAAAGCCACCTCCTCCTCCACCCTCCAAACTGTACTTAACCACTGAAAACAACACTTCAGAAAGAAAGCAACCACAGGAAGCTCAAGTTCTTCACCTAGCATTTTTTCAGATGGGAATTCAACTGCCTAGAAAGGAATTTTTTTCCAAGGAAAAGGAGAAAGAGGAAGTTACAAGTTTCTCTAGTCTGAAAGCTTCCCCTAGGCTGTGAAGGCTCAGGTGACTCCCACCTATAGCCAGATTCAGGAATCAAACTGATATATTTTGTTTGGAGAAAGAATTATGTCATAAAAAAAAATTAACAGTTGTTCATTACTGCAACACAGTACTGAAGACATGAAGGCCAATCTCCTCCTCCACTAAAATTGTCATGGGAACTGTTCACAACAAGGAACAGCTGTGTCCGGAATGACCCACCAGAAACACAACAGTAATAAAGGACTAAGTGCACTCTAGGTTTCTAACTCAGGAAGCTTAGGTATTTCAAAATAAAAACATGTAGACTGATGAAGTTCCAACTGCCGGCACTTCACACTTCCATAAGACGCCTCTCCTTACTGAGCATACGTGTTTTGTTAAAATCATCATTACCAGAGAGTTACAGTTCCTAGCCTATGATCAGCCCAAGGCTTTCCACCACTATTGCAAAATAACAGCTGATCATAAAGGTCAACAGGATGAACATGTTCTTCCCCTCCTTTTTCAACCCTCTCACCTCCCAGCGAAGTGACTGTTACACATCCTTTCACATGTATTGGTGCTGACAGCCTCGTTTAGGAGCTCTTCTGAATAAAAGACGAAACTGCTGCTAAAAAGAACCAAACGTACAAAAGGTTTCTGAACTCTTAAATAGCCATACAAAAGGCTTATTAAACAGCTGGAGTTATTAAGGAGAAGATTACGGAAATAGTATTTCTTTGATGTAATCGTATTAGATAATTCCCTCTCACCACTTAATGAATTCCCATATAACACGAATGGACTGTTCTCTAGATAATTTCAATATTTAAGTTACCAGGCAGAAAGGATGACTAAGTGATCTGAAAGACATAACATTCATAGATAGTAGTATCCTTACTAGATTTATTAATTTAATCATAACTTTTAAATACTTGAAGCTGCAGATTTAAATCTGAACACCAATTTCTCAATTTATCTTTCAAGGATGTCCTTCCCAACTTAAATTTGAGACTTAAAATCTAGAAGTCTCCTAGCTCAGCCTGAACAGGAGGATTTCCACGGACTTCCACCTTCTTTGAAAGTAAACAAAACACTTCTGTAGGTTTTTACACCTGAATCTGTAAAGTTTATGACCTTTAAAAGAAGCATTAGTTACTGAAGTCTGGTAGTTGTTATAAGTGGTACATATTCTGCACTTAGTTTAGCTTGTACTGATCATGCAACATTAAGAGTCACTGTACTCTCAAGTCACAGATCAATGTTCCACCTTTGTGAAAATCTGATTCTGCTCAGGAAAGTAATACAGGTTTTAGAGTAAGAAGTGATCTCAAATTAAGACTGATTACACTACTTTCCCTTGTTTTGATGTACAGTGGGCAATGTCTTCTGACACAAATGAACCTTTTAATACCCATTAATGCCATAGTGGCCAAGAACAGCTGTGAACAGCAAAATGCAGGCAAGTATTGCATATTATTTTGAAGCAGAGACTTTTAGATTAAAAATCCATCTAATTTGGTATTTTTCCAAAGCACATAAGACAAAGAAAAAAGAAAAAAAAAAACCAAAGAGTAGATTATAAGCACTTTTTAAACCTCTAGAAAGCTCTTAAAGTATGATCTCATACTTTTCAGTCTTCCCAATTTGCAACATCTGAAATGAACCCTATAACAATAATTCTAGTAATTTAGAGTATTTTATACTGTAACAACATGTCTTAATGTAACCCTAGTTTGTTACTTCATTGCTTTTCAATCCATTATTTACATCTGCATACAATTTCTTTTTATATATCTGTAATCTTGTACTTTCAAGGCCAAAAAATGCCAAGTTTAACATATCTCAGTTCTCACATGAGGAAACAGCATATTTTATTCCTGCTACAAGTTAAGTAATATCTACATCCTGGGAGTTAAACAGATGCTTCCAAGTTATTTCTAACAATAATGAAAAATACCTTCTGAATTATAACATCATATTTTTAAAAAGGTCCTACTGATTATAAAGAATATAGGAGGCAAAATGATAATCCTAACTGTTCAGCTGTAAAACCTTCATCAGCAAACAGCAAAACAAGATAAGCTTTATTGACAACTGAGATCAGTTTCTTCCTCTGCTCTCATTAGCCATGTCTGTTCTTTAGATTTGCAAGGTACATTTTAAGGTCCACACAAAAAAAAAAAAAAAAAAAAAAAAAAAGGTCTAGTGAGTAACATCCCACTTTTTGTTTTAGCCCTGGGTTTAACCTATTTACTGAAAAGAAAGCTAAAAAAGAAAGCTACGTACTCTTTCTGGATTGACTGACGGAAGAATGTGTCTAAATTTCAGATTCCTGCAATGACTGCAGCCTACATAGCCATTCCAGATCTGGACTGCTAGCTATCCAGGGTCTTGCAAGTAGTATCATCACAGATGCACAAAGCTCAGAAGAGGCTGCAAGGTCCACCTGAGGGCCTAAGTAAATACTCTGATTTCAAGACTGCTATAACTAGACTACTGATAGTACTCTACTTACTAGTACAGTTAGGCTCAACTTGTCCACATGAGCTTTTTTATCATAGCTTTGTGGAAATGTTCTAAATGAGACACTGATGAATAAGGTTTCTTCACTTTTGCACCACTGTCAAGCATGAACCATGCAGAACAATCACAGTATCCAGGTGCTCAACAGCAAAATAACTTTGAGCCGAAGTTCACAGTGAATGAAGAAGAGTCTGCTATGGTTCCTGAAGAGTGGTAAGGGAAGTCTGAAAGATATTACTGACCTTAATTCAGCAGGAGTGGAAAGATATGCTACTAAAAAATCTATCCAGGTCAGAATAGCAATGACTTTCCTAGCTGCAAGATTAAAAGTCAACACTTAAGAGAACTTCACCTTCTGTACTTCCCTGTCCAAATCCATAACTGGCTTTAAAGCATCATTTCAGCACTAGTCCTTCAGAGGGGGGAAGGACAGGAGAAGGAAACAGAAGAAAGAATATTGTTTCTATAGGTGTTCAAACCGAGGGTATGTACTGGTAAGCAGAAACAGCAACCAGCCAAGGTACTCATTTTATATTTTTGTCAAATGTAAATAAAAGCGAAGAGGGAAAGAAACCATTTGATGTTATATCTCGTTAGTGGTGTGGCAGTGGAGAGAGAATGGAAATTATTACATAGATCCATCACTTGTGTATTATTTTAATGAAGAAAAATTTCTAAGAGAATGTAGAGATGAGACAAATGTCTTTACAGAATGCATTCGTAGCCTGACAGCAGCACAGGATCTATCATGATTAGCCAGTGCAACTGGGGTTTCAGTAGCCTGGACCAGCTTCTAACCTTCAGTAATGGGAAAGTTAAGTGATTTTAGGGATTGTTATTTCAGATTTGATTCCACCCCTGGGAATCAAAACAGTGGCATCCATATCAAGCCTCTTCTCCACAAAAGATGTTCTACAGCTGCACAGATGTAATGAAATGCATTAAAGTCTACAGTGAGTGAAGGTGATGCAGATCCAATCTGTTTTGCATTTTATGAATGAGTTTAAATACTGTGAAGAGAAAGAAAGACAGCAAATCAGTAAGTTATATCCTTAGAAAATTACTATCACACTTTGGTCTAAGACATCATCAAGACTACATACAGTGTTCTATTTCTTAATGTTTTATATTAAACAATAACATTAATCCATGGAAAGGAATCAAAAATATCAAGTTACTGTAACTAAATTTTATGGGTTATTTTTCAAAAGGCTTGAGTAGCCTGGAAGACATTTTCCTATTTATCTGCTAGCTACACTGATGGTCTACAACTTTGTATTTTAATTTACCTCTTCCAGGTTAGAAATCTAAACAGTTTAGAAACTTGGGTTAGGAGGAAGTTTTCATATATATATATGTTCATTTGCAAACCAGATGAATGATGCTAGACACCCAGAAACTCGCTTTTTCTTCTAAGCCAAAGAAGAACAGGGACTGACATTCTATTCAAATGTGGACACTGGATCTATATAATTAAGCTAGGATGGAATGGCTGTTAAAACTAGGGGGTGGAAAACATAATTAGACAGAATTAGAATGGGCTATTTTATCCAACAGCATTGCCAGCAGACTTTTTTTAAAACAGTTATGTACAAAGAATTGAAATAGAGGAGAGAGATGAAAACACAGAGGGAACATTGTTCAGCAATAAAATACTTAATAGTATTTCTTTGTTGTAGATTGAGTTTTGCTGGACACAAAATTAACTATATATTAACGTGTAAAGAAGGAATTTTTGTTGTTCTATTCCTTTATTCCTCTAAGCAGTCTCCTGAATCTGGAAGTTCTACTCCAGGTGATCTGGAAAGAATTGTTTTCTTACCACATGGAACAAAGGGATCACCTCCCAACATCCCAGCTGCTGAATAACTTTTTTAATCCTCCTTCCCCTCAATTCCCAGAAGTCTAGAGATACAGAATGTAGTTTAACTGGTGTCATTTGCCTCATCTTCACACAGATTTAGCATGGACTTTTCCAACATTTAAATACTGTTTTCTAATTCATTTTTTTGGAAGCCCTGAACCTGGGAAGGTCAGCCATATTCAAAGGTAGTTTGAACTTCAAGAACATAAGTCAGAGGGAAAACAAACCTGATCTTTCCTCCACTGTAGTGGTGTATTCAGAGTTCTGTGTTTTCAAATACCAGGTTTACAAGAAGGCAGAATGTAAGCCGTAGTCACTCATAAAGCACACTCATAAATAAACAAAAAACCCACAAAGCACAAACAAATCAAAACCAACAAAAAAAACACAGCCCATATACTATAGATATTACAGATTAAAACACAGCTATCAAATTAACACTGCATATGAACAATCAGAAAGAAAAATTAAATGTTAGAAAAATTACATGTTAGTAAATAAGACTATCCAAATAAGGTCTTCTATGCATTCTTATGCCAATATGGGAACTGCGAAAGATGAAGGAGATGCTAAAACCCTTCAGAAGAGAAATGACCTATGCTATCAAAGTAGCAAGAGAGCCGTTGCTGTGAAACCACATGGTGGGATGGATAGGAACTCAGCTGTTCCTATCTGTGTCAACAGGACAAGTACAGAAGACTGAAAATGTCAGCACTAACGAATTCCTAATAGTTATGAAGGACTATGCTGTACTAAATTTGGAATGATTTTTGGAACGGAAACAATGCTGGACAAGATAATTTACGCTTCATATTTACTTCATTCAGATGTATAGCAATGTCATTGCCTTATGACTTTGGAAGGGACTGTTTATGAACAGTATGGCATATAGGATTTTTACCCAAAAGATCAAGAAGTGATTCTGTAGGCAGATCAAGTCCTATCCTTTCTGACTGAAACTGGAAAGAATCAAAATTCAAAAAGATAACAAAAAGATACTCTGAAAAAATATGTATCAATTCATTAAGCACCAGATGGTTCTGAGCAATGCATTTCAAATGAGCTAGCAGCTCTGTGATTTTCAAACAAGATGAGGTCAAATGGTTGGAGCACTGTCATTTTAAGAAAAACTATTATTTAATGCTTCATTTGAGTTTTCTTGTCCCAAGCAACCTAAGAATTTACACAAAATTCCTTCTCAAGGACTTAAGAAGGTCACAAATACTAAGAAATGGATTTGGATTCACACAAAAGTGTGTCCCATAGAGGTATTTTCAGTAGTTTATTTTCAGTTATTACTATGGATGAACCACTTGCATTCACTTTCCAGACCGGGAAAAATGGCTGCATTAAACGAAGCAACAGTGACCTAAAGAAGAAACATAAGAAATACTGGGTTGCATGGACAGAAATGGAGGATTTTAGTTTTTGAAACAGCTGGGCATTCAGGTCGTGCAGTTTTCCTTTTTAAAGATTTCATTTGGCCATCACCTAAGGCTGCTTTTTTTCTTTTTTAAAAAGAAAAAGAGAAGCAATTCTGTTTTCCATTTCTAATAGTTCTGAAGTTGTTATGAACATGGACAATCACCTTTCCATGTCAGAGTACAGCTAGATCAAAAAGTTTCATTAAGGATGAAGAAACTCTAGCTGGTCTTGCATGGTTACACACAAAGGTGACCAGAAGACAGCTTTCACTGATCAATTAATGCACAGCAGAATCAAAACAAAACAAGAACCCAGTTCATTTTAAGCAAATACTGATGAATTCCAAAATGCTATAAAATACATACACAAAACCAAACATATGTTTTAGCTATGCACAAATATGTTTATATACATATAAATACACTGAGTATGTGTAATTCAGACTTGTACCTTCAAAAATGGCACCCATGTTGCACTAAGCTTTTTCTTGTCATAGGTAGCACTGTGACACTGTGCTTTCTCCTGGAATCAGACTCATGGCATGACTGACATGTGCAGATACTTTGCTTCTCTATCAAGTTTATTTTTACAGGCTGTTCACTTTCTTCCACAAAAGCACTTTTTCAAGCACAACTCTCAGGCACCAAAACCAACAGTACAGTAACTTGCAAGCCACAATAAACAATACATTCAGTTTAAATACAATTTTCTAGGAAAATATTTACCAAGGCACAGACACACAGTGAAACAAAATACACACAAGCGTATGGCTCAAAGGTGCTGGAATGCACTACAGATAGGACAGCAGCTCAGTAGAACTGCATTATAAACCAATTGTATTTTATTTATAGAGAAGAGAAGTAAATTGAACTGCCACAGTGGATCAGACTAGTGGTCTGTCTAGCTGTATACATTACCACCTTCTCAAAGGGATGTAATACTGCACCAGGAAAACTGGAGTAACTACACAACGAAGTCATCCCCTAAGCCTCAATAATTACTAGTTTGCTTGATGATCAAAAGAACAAGAGAATAATAGATTACTTCCAATCTTTGCTTATTAATAAAATTCTGATTATATTAATATCTTTAGATAGCTAATCTTTTAAATGTTTTTACATAGGCGTTACATTAAAGCAAGGATTTTCATAAGCTAAGTGTTTTTTTTATTTTCTTTCTACCTTTGATCTTTTTGTCTTGATCTGGTTTTAGTGCTAATAAATGTTCCATTAAAATAAGGAGAAGATATTATCTATAATTTTTCAAGCCAATTACATTCACACGCTTTGGTTTCTTCTAGGGTTCAACATCACCATATAGTTTTGACATTCCCACCTTCCTGCCTCCAAAATACAGTACGGAAGTTTAAAGTTTAGTCAAAATTACAGAAATCAGAAATTAATAATTAAAGTGTACACAAATAAAAATAGCACAAATATTAAGAGCCAAATTGACAGGTCACAAATGTCTTTCAGAAAAAACTTATCTTCTCTATTTCAAATGTACTTCTCCTGTTGATATTTTTAAATACTGGCATTGATACCAGAACAGGACATTACTCTATATTGCAGATTGGCTACAAATTCAGGAAATATCTAATTAGGATTCATTTCATATTACCACAACCTTCACCCTCTTCTAAACTGTGAAATTTATTTGAACTTGAAAACATTAAACTCTAATCTAATACATTTATAAAAAACAATACTAACCTAAGTTAGTAATATTTTCAATGCTAACTAATATTTATACCTAATGAAAGTCTAACCAACCAGGAACTTTCAGAATCCATAATTACTACAAAAGCACAGCACTCCATTCTGGCTCTGTAAACACCAAAATCTGATACACTGACACAAAAAATTTTCCCATTTCTATGACAAATATTAGTATTCTGCATCTTGAAGATAACACCTCACTTAGACCTTCATTCTTCAGAAAAGGCAAGAAAATACATTGCTTAATGCTTTCTATATTATCTCATCTCAGAGTTATACAGATCAAAAAGGAGCCAACCTTTATAATGATATATGTCCCTTCTCATTTTATGCACCCCTACAGATTTTACAAGAGCATAATGTACTTTTTTGCCCAAGATTCCCATTTTAAAAGTTAATTTAGAGTTCTGATTATATGCAATATTTCTATGGAACAAGCACTCAACTATTCTTATCCATTCTGATCTCAACACATGGCTTTTATGCTTAAGATAACTAAAATCCATCCAGTTAAATAAAAAAAGGTAAAGCAGAATTAATCTTGACAGGAATATGCAGGGCATAAAAGCAAGCACCTGAAATGGTCTTTGGTAGCAGAAAATTTACTTCTAATATTTCAGTCTCTAGACTGACAATGGCCTTTACTTTCCCTAAAGCAAACAATTGAGTATTTGGTATACATTAGCAAGAAATACCTTAATAAAACGCGAAAAATTTTGTTATTCCTGTACAGAAACATTGCTAAAACTCACCTGATCGGTAATTTCAAAACGGCAAAACATGACCAAAATAACATGGTCAATACTTCGTCCTTTTTTTTTTTCTTTTTGTCAAATTCTTTTGCATCAGAATTAATTTACAAGTGAAAGTCTGTAAGAATAATATGTTAAATTACACACTTTTTTCAGTGGCTATCAGGTAAGAACTGAAACCAGCAACTACCAGGTATTTGACAGGAGGGAGGGGAGCAATCATCTTTCCTCCCATCCTAACGGCAAGTTTTTGTTCATCTCCTTTAGTCAGTCATTAATCCTGCACAGTATGGCTTACCAGGTCTCAAACGTGGTAAGCTAAAATGAGTCAATAGCATATGAAAAAAGAAGTACTCATTACCATTCTCACATTGGCAATATATTCTTGGAGGAGAAAAAGAATGATCGATTAATAACTCCTGCCAGTTGTCCTAGAGAAAAGGTTACAGAGGCAAAGACGTCATTACTTTGGACTTCTAAGAATATTTTAATTAATTCAGTAGCATGACTGTTAAAACCAAAGCACAGAGATAGGACAAAACTTAAAACAACAACAGCAAAAAAATCGCAAGATCATCATCTTCCTTCAACCTGAGGTCTTGCTCCTTTCCAAGGATTATCCATTTCTAACATGCACCTAAAGGTGGCAGCAACTGTTTACTCTTATAGGCCCAGAATTAACCTTCAAACAGCTTCAAATGCTGTACCACAGGGTTCTATCCAGAAATGAGTCAAATTCATTCTCAGTGCCAGCCTAATGTTATGCCAAGAATTAAGTTTTTCTAACGAACACAACCTGTAGACGACAAAATTTCTGCATACCACTCATCGCCAACTTTGTTTTTTACATTACTGATGTAAAAGCAATACAATCTGATTAACCTGGCCCACCAAGTAACAATTAACATAACACAAAGATACTCCAAATTAGACAAATTCCAGTATCAGAACCCATATGCCAGAAAGATACAGAAGTGGAAAATATTTCCTACCTCAGTCAAAAATCCCTCTACCCCCAAATGCCTGCCTTGCCTTTCCTGTCCAAAATAACATCCAGAATGCACGTAAGCTATGAAGAGGGCTCTTCTAGATTCTAAACAAAAGACAAACTAGAAATATTTAGTACAAGATCCTAGTGGGAGGAATCTTGTTACAGTCTTCCTAAATTTGAATTTGTTCTTTGTTCTTAGAATTAGCACCCACACCTTTAATCAGTTCTCATTATTGCTGTAATTACTAATGTCATTAATCAAGTTACAGAACACAGTCTAGCCTATTTAACTCTACAGACTATATCCTTACATGATACTCAAATGAAAATAAAGCAAAAAGTGGTTCTGGAGAAGAAGAATAAGGGGCAGGGCTCTGGCCCATAGGGGGAAGAGTGTGTGCAGGGAGGTTAAAGGAGGGAGGCAATGAAGAGAGTCTGCAGTTCCACAGGGACGCCCATCTTTACTTATGGGTAAGCTCCTAAGCACTTCCTGCAGAAACAGGAGCAGCATGAATTTCACTTTCTTCACTCCTATCCTTTAGGAACGAATAAGGCTTAATAAGATAAGCAAGCTTGTAAACAAGCCCTTCAAGTTCTTTCATCTTCAGTTCTAGTTGGGAGGAAGTGTTCTTTGGCAGCATTTTTTTTGTTTTTGAAAATATGAATTAGCATATTTTGTAATTTCACTTTACATATATGATGCACATATCTATACCATAACATACATAAGCATGTGGGTGTATGCATATATATTCTAACAATTTATTTAAAAATACTTGTAGGGTATTAGAAGTTAAACTGACTAACCATCCAAAACGGATATTACTTTTCACATCCCCCAGAAAGTTCAAAAGAATATCACTTGCAACATAAATGCTACCTTGGTAGAGGGGATGAAGTGACATGCTTCATCCCAAATGTGACTGCGCTAAGGTTTAAGAATGATTTGAATATGCTGCTCTGGCTTATTAGCAAAATACCCCAACAAAACCAAAAACTCAAGTTGCAAATTCTTAACTGATTTTAATTAATTTCAAGCTATATCCTCAGGTATATGTTCTTTGGTTTGCTCGGCTACAGTTGGACCTTACTTTTTCCAGTCAGGATGAATTTGAGATTGACAACACATTTCACTGTATTTTCCATAAAAAAACACTGGTATTGCAGGTTTCAGACTAAATGGGTTTTGATATACAGTTAGCCCATCCCTGGGCTTCAAACGAGGACTAGCAGAACTGCAGGTATCTCCCCAGTGTCTGAGCCTGCCAGCTCCCGGCTTGCAGAACAGCTTCTAAAGTCAATGAATGGTGCTGCTTCTGGTCACTTCATTACTCCATTTGCCTCACAGTAATAGACCAACTAACATAACCCAGTCACTGAGTTAACTTCACAGTATTACATATTACAAAGGAGACCTACTTTTAATTGGGAGATATTTCAAAGCTGCTATGACAGTTATTTATTTCTTTTTAATCAGTGGAGGAAGCATGGCTCCCCTAGATACATGCACTTAAATATAAAGTAATGCAAAAACTTTTGAAGATGATGGAAAGATTAGTGAAATATATTCCCATTTATGTTCCATACTAGAACATTAGGAAAAATGCTAAACAACATAGTAGAAAAAATAATTTTTCCACAACTCAAAAAAAATTTAGTTTGAAAAGCTAATTTCATCTATTTTTTTGTAATGAATTATCTCTATATTCAAGAAATACCAGCATGGGTGTTAGAACAATGCTTTTGGAACTGAATAAGAATTTATCTGTATGCATGAGCATACCAGTAAAGCTTGTAATTATAGTACAGATACAGTATTTCTGTAGAAAACTTAGTGTTGCATTAAGAATACCAATCTGAATATTCAAAGGAACAGCAGATGTTTAAACAAGAGTATTGCACCTTACATATCACAAGACAATTTCCAATAATATGATCTCATTGCCTTTTATAATTATTGATACTAGTTATTTGCTAACGAGGACCTTTTTTTTTTTTTTTTTTAATTTTTGGTAGACTTCCCATTGCTCAGTGAGGCTGACACACAGAAAGTTACTGGAATTTAGGGTCAACTATTACTTGGTTTACAGTTATTATAATTTCTGTCAAATTTAAACTTATCCACAGGGAGTCTGTAACCCAGTGTGAGGAAAAACCTGACAGTGTGAAGAACAGCAGAAGCACTGTATCCATGAGGAGGTTTATTAGTCCCTAGCCCTGTACCATGTCCATAGTCTGTACCGTGTGTGTACACGCAGACCGCATCTGTGCGCGGTGAGAATGTCAGGGAAGGAATACAGAAACAGTCACCATCTGCTATCGGAGAATGGCTGAATAAGACCATTTTAGCTAAGAAGTTGTAATAGAGAGAATGTGGGTATGCTTCATGGGACATGGTAGGATCTAGTGTGTGTTGAAAAACTAGAAGTCAAGCAGAAGTTTATGAACCTCAGTGGCAATTTTTTTTTCCCCCCACTGTGATGACACTTGTTTAGGATGAGAGTTAATATTTGGATCAGTTGAATGAGGAACTCAATTTTGGACAGGTCAAGCTTATGAGAATAAAATAATTTCAGAGGCTGAAATGTGTGATGGTTTATTAATACTGACTTATTAGCAGGAAGGATGGAAGTGAACATCATTAGCAAACAGATGACAAACAAAGGCTTGATATGAGATTTCTTCCATTTGAAATGGAAAGATATCTTCTCCCATCAGTGCAGAAACTGCTCCTTCCTCCTCCCCACCACAGCAAAAAGAAAACAAAGGAAACCTTGTTAATGTGGAAGGGGAAAAAACGAGAGAGGAAGTTTACAAGAAATTTTGTGCCTTTTTTCTTAGTTTGAGAAGACACTAAGAGAAAAGGATGATTGACAGACAGTTCTGACTTACAACCACAGTTAATGGTAACCTCAGTATCGGTAGCTAAAACATAAGCACAAAACTAGAGATGACTTCCCCCTTCCTCAAGTTTACCTTTGGTGTTTTAGAAGAAAGGGATGCAAGACAAAATAACAGCCAGAAAAAAGAACATATAAAGGTGGCTGCACAAAATATAGTTCTGAAAATAGTGTGCAGGAACATATTCCAGATTTATGAGAGAGGAGAATTACCAGAAAGAACTGAGTAAGGTTCTCCATATCTATAATTGATGTCTACTGGGGGCAAGAAACAGCAACTAAACAAAACCCCAAGTCAGCTTACACTTCACTTCTACAGTTTGGAGACCCATTGAGAAGGAAAAAAGCGCGTTTTTTTATTCCAGCTATGCAGAACACAGGAGGTGTAAGAGTTTTTAAAAGTGTTCTGTTTTAGAGCAGACAAAAAACAGATTATTTTCAGAAATTTCAGTCTAAGGGAACAACTAAAACAGTTTATTTTCCTAAAGAATACTTTGTGAAATATGTGAATATCCTGACCAAAAAATAGTTTTTGTTGCTTGCGAAGTGGATGGTAAATACCAGTTTCACATATTGACCAGACTTTTTTTACCTAACCAGACCTTTTTTAGTTTAACCCTGGAAATTCACCTTAAGATATGTGACTTATGAAGCATAACAAAACTCTGAACTAATTGATTTCTATCAAGATCAAAGTAAATTCCAAAAAACCCACGGGAAGTTTAGTAATAACCACTTTTTCACAGACTTGTGAGGAAATAGCAATGCAGAACAGGCTTTTAGTAGGACATATTTCAGGCCATCCAGATATGTTTCTGGATGAACAAAAACAGAGAGACAAATCGAAATCAAGGTTGCTAAAAAGAGGGAGGAGAATGACTTCTCACAAGGTGGGTAGGGGATGTTGCCTCTAGAACTGAAGACTAGGGAAGCAAAGATAGCAGAGAAGTGTGAAGTGGTGCTTGATGGAGAAATGCTGAAGCCTAGAAGTTTACTACTGTGAAGTTAGCATATTCAGACACATCATTTCAAGGTGTAATTAGGCTGCAAAGCTCTTTTGAACACAGAGTAACTCACGTGACAATCATTTCACGTCCAACTGCACAAAGTACTCCAGCTTCGATTGACTTACCTCCCATAATTTTAGACTGGCAGTTGATAAATTCTGGCTTCTTGTCTGTAAGGTATCGCTGACAAGTGTGATGTAGAACCTGAAAGAATGTGCATTTTTCTGAAGCTGTGCTTGCTACCCATTGGTCAAAAGCATTTTCAAATAGTAAATCAAATTCTGGGGAATCCTAGAAGAAAAAAAAAAAAACACACTACTATTATTCCAGCTTTATAAATGATTTGGAGAAAGATATAGAGCTATTATTGCTTAAAAGGTACTATGTTGGAAAAAGCAGAAAGGTCACGCAACTCAAGACCATCTTGGGATTATTTCTCCTTTGCATATTTTTGGATGCAAAAAAAAAACAGGCAGAAAGTTTTTTCTTGCAGGTATTTTTAATGAGGAATATGCAGCTATGACAAAAATACCTGAAAACAAAAATACTTTAGACCAAAAGATTAAAAGTTGGAATCTCATGAGAAATCCTCATTATCTACAGATCTATAGTTACTTGTGTCTTCTATATTATGCAAGGACTTGTGCCTCTCAGCACAAAATCTACTTTCACACTGTATTATAGAAGATGTGGTTCTGCTCTCGATGCTCAACCAAGAAAGGAAAATAAATAGCAAGTCCTAGTCATTGTATTTAATGTATTATCATAAAGTGTTTCATAGGTCTCAGGATAACATGAACAAAAGAGCACTCCCAGAACAAATCAAAGCCCAGCTCTGTACCATGCATCAACTGCCAAAATAAATAGATTTTATGCAAGAATTTGCTAAATATCATTTCGTAATCTAATCTAGTAAATGCTTTTTTGAATTGATGACACTAGGAATCACAAGAAGACAAGTCTGAAAGGAACACGTCTACACTTAAGAACTTGACAGGATTTTCAATCTCAGAGTATCCCAAGTATCTGTTATTTACATAGCTGCATAGCAGATGCTGGGAACAGGCCTAAAACTCACGTCCCTTATCTATTTGTCATTGCCCTTGTTTTTATTGTCCCTTTACCCACAGAAAATCTAACTGCACCCCCTGCATTTCATAGGGCAGTGGCCAAAGGCCTCCTTTTTTGTACAAAAGACTGTACCGGGTAGTAACAGAATTTGGTGCACCATTAAGATGCTTATGTGGCTGATCACAGCACAGCTTTGAACAAACCAAGGGGGTTAGTCACAAACATATTTTGCTGTACAATGAACACAGTAAGTCACTTTGTGATCACATAGTATGAGCCACATTCCTAACTTCTAATTCTGCTGTTTTAGTACTGAAGATTTGTATTCATAAGCTTATTACATATTAGTATGACTTTGTCTTGAGACAGCTCAAGGCGGACTTATATCCCACATTAAAGGAATAATTCCAGAACTATTTAGTAGAGGGTTGTTTTGGTTTTTTTGGGTTTTTGTTTTGGTTTTTTTTTGTTGTTGTCGTTGTTGTTTAAATCAGTGTGCATGTGCCATTGGCAACTAAACCACACCATCACACTTTGTAGAAAAAGGTAAGAAATGCAGAAGGATCTGAGGAAAGGACTGTCCTAGAAAAAATGCAAGGTTCACAATATTTCACAAACTTAAACCTCAGTAACCTCTCCTGTCCTTGCTTCTACTTACTGCTCTATCTTACAACACAGCCGCATGCCAAAATGGACCCCAAGAGGCTTATAGCTGAAGACACGGCAAACAAGGCTCTTATTTTTCTCTTTACAAAGAAGAGAGAGAGTAGGAAGAAAAGTAGGGAAAGACAGGAAGAAAAAGCCCCATATGACTATGAGCTTTGGCCTCCTCCCAACTTTCCCATTAAAGTCTACTTCACATATTCCAGAGTTATTTCTTTTTTGAGAATTTGCACTTAAACCTGTGTCTTATCTTCCCAGACGCCTTTTGAATAGTGAAAGAATGCCTGATTCACAAATCAGTTATAAAAGAGCTCCATTTTCATTTTCTAGAACTGTTCAGACTCACCCGATTAGGGTCTATACCATTGACCTGGCGAAGTTGCTCGAGCATCCACTGTGTTCTCCTGACAAAAGACGTAGAGCCTTCAAATTGCTTCACCTTTGTAATAGATGCTTGAGCTGGTTTCTTGTTCGTCACTGAACATATAAAAGAAAAAACATACGACTGAAATGGTCTTAATGTTTCAGGAACGTGCAGTTTAGTTCACTGTATCAGTAGCTGATTTGCTAGTGTATTTTCTATAATGTCCCACAAAGTAAACACATGTCACTGAGTCTGACAGTAGAACACATTCCCTTTCCTGGATAACATACTGAAAAGCACATTCCTTACTGTCAGAATGATGGTAGGATGCCAAACAAGCATTATACTACTCAAAATTGGATATATTTTCGCCATTATCAGCTTAAGTTGCCAACACCCTGTAAAAAACAAAACTAAACCACAGGTCTTTCCATCTGCATTCTTACAGTCACCTTACTGTTCTCTTTCCCCACGCTAATTAGCAGAGGTTTCTCATACCCAGCCTCTTATTCATTTCTTTCTCGTCATTTTAGACAAGAGAACACACACACACGAAAAAGACATCTCCATGTAAGTATAAGTCCATTTATGTACCTTTTTTAAAAAAAAATCTGTTAAATTGTCTAAATCTTTAGACTGACTTAAATTGTCTAAGTCTTTAGACTGACTTTCATGATGGTGATTGATTGAAAAAAAATAAAAAGGTTTCTCCAGCCTTTTCACAGCATGTCACACATAGGTCACATTTGTATAACACCACCACCATCTGTGACATTCAATTCCCAATTTCCAGTTTCCAGTCAACAGACAAAAGTATATGTACCTACTGCATTGAGGAAGTAAACCCACCCAATCAGACAATAGTCTGTGAAAAATACAGTTGTAAGAATTAAGGAACTAAAGATCGCTCAACTCCCCCCCCCCAAATATTAGGTACCACAAAGAACATAAATAAGAACAATCTTACTTGTTATAAACAAAATATATGTTAAAAACCACAAAGTCAGTCATGCAAGACAGCTCTGCTTTTGGAAAAAGAAAAAAAAAAAAAAAAAAAAGCATAAAACACTCCTATTACTGTATCCTTAACTCAGCATCAGGTTTTCAAAGAGTACTTAAACTTTAAAGCTAACTTTTCAACAGCAGGAAAATTGGCTTCCAGTATTAGACTTTTTCTCTAAACAAACAAATTTTCTTTTCATCAGGATAACTTTTAACCTCCATGGAAGTTTTATAAGCAGTTTTAGGCACTTTCTATAGTCATACTCTGTATTTTATTTACATATTATTTATCTGCAGCTGTATGTTAAGTCACTTCCAAACACACTTCCACCTTCTGTGAAGAAATAATTTCTAGAATCATTGTACTGCACAATCTACTAAAGATAATGTGTCATTTATTTTTCATCTTAAAGTCTTTGTTTCCAAAAATCCTTTTATCCATATGGTCCTCCAAAAAGAATATTATTGGAAAAGTCACTTTTCTCTGCTTTTAGATGCTGGCAGTTAAAGAAGACTTTTAAAATTATCAAGACGTGAATAGCAAGACTGCTTATTTTTGTGCATCCCCTTTACCCAAATAAATCAGGAAAACTAACAGGCTTCCCACTCTGAAGATGCATGCTGCATACACTTCAGCACTCAGAGGCACAGTTATACAGTAAGTAAATAATGATGTAATACCTCATCATTCCATAAAGTTAAAAAGTTAATATTGTTTCTTAGGATGAAAATTTACCAATGCACAGATCACTGTCTTGATGTTAAATGTACTTTGGAATAGATTAGCAAATTCAGATTAATATGAAAAGTTCTTTTCAATGTCTCAGATTTATACATTTTCAGTTCAGTGTGTGTCTGTGCATGTGAACGTCCAAGCACCTTTATGAGAACTTAATTTAATAAACAGAAAATTCATTTCCAAGGAAATTTTAATAGGTTAAAAAAAAAAAATCACATACTAACATTCCACGTGGCAGATAATTGTTTTTAAGAAGTTACTTTGGAATAGAAAGCATAGTTGGGCTCAATATATTGACCAGACTATTGATAAGAATGTAATAAACAGATCGCCAGAAGTCTCTTAATCAGCAGCTGAAGCACTGAGAACCAAATTGGTGCAGTATGACATTCAGAATTGCACATCAAATGGTACAGAACAGAGAAAATCAATGTACTACCAGAAAGGTAGCAACAAAATTAGATCAACTACTGAAATGCAATGACTAGATATTACTAAGAAGTGAGATTAAAGATTCATTGGTTGCTCAATGGCTTATGCACCCAAGCCTAACAATATCAATAAAGCAGATGTGACAGGCATCCTATCTATACTCATAGTACATACAGGTTCTGTTTTTATTGCAAGATTACATACCACTGAGTAGGAAACAAATTCAAAAGTTACACAAGCAGACCACAAACTCATGTCCCTACCTTCCCTGAACCCTTTCTAATACTTACTCATGTCTTTTTTGCCAACCCCAGTGATCACCTTGACAGACTCCATAGTGCTCCACTGGACCGAGTTTCACATATTTTCTACAAAGCAGTAATAATAGAAGGCTATTTAACAGTGGCTCAAGATTTATGGTCTGTGGATTATTCCCTTTCCATGCAAAACGCAAAATAATCTACTGCTGAATGAGCCATGTATTAAAAGGAATAATTTGTGTATACTATACATAAGCCACATATAGAATTAACACTAGTGGCATTGCAAAACAAAGCACTCAAAACCAGGAAGCACTAGACAGAAAAATTATGTGATCGAACATTATTTTTCCCCGCACAGAATCTCATGGATAACCAATTATGAGATGTATAGCCTTATACTTTAATACAGTAAACCTCTCAGTGCTCTGAAGGCTTCTACATGGCATACATTCTAGTGCCTTTAAAAACAGGGGTCATTTCAAGGTGAAAATATCAGATTTTACAAATACGATAGTTAAACACTAAATGTCTAATCTCAATATCTCCATAAATTGTTTGGCTGATTTGACATTTCCAAAATCTAATTCTCCAAACCTCTCTGTATAGCACTTTTAATAATCAAGGAATAGCAGCTTTGTCTTCAACTGGAGCTGAAGACTCTGTACTTCGGCAAAAGATCACATTAAGTACCTAAACTTCGTAAACTCTTGAAAATACATATTAGTGATCAACTATAAAAACATCTTGATTAGATGACTGTTTCTATATCATCTACCACACAGTAAGTCTGGGAGAGGCTGAGAGGGCTGCTCTTCTACAGAAGAGCTTATAAGGGTCTTGGGTATCTCAGTCATCTTGGGTAGAAATTCAGTTAGCTGATGTGATCCTCTTGGAAAAACAGCAGTTCTGCCGTTAGGTCTCACACTTGTAACTATGATGCACAGCCAAACAGATCTAGTTGCGTTTCACCTTTTGTGTCTTGGTATTTTAGGAAAAAGCCAGCATTTCTAGAACATTCAAAAAACCAGCTACCCGCAAACCCACCAAACGTGCTTCATTTAGTCCCTGACAGCTTGATAGTAGTATGGCAGTCATTACACTCTGTGAAACCCTTTGGCAGCTGGGAAAACCATCCTCACTAGCTGCTCATTACGTTGCTTTGCAAACTAGAGCACTTCCACACAAGCCACCAAGTGGGTATTACCTTGCAAACATGGAAAAAGTCTTTTCTTAAGTTTGAAAAAAAGTGGACGCAATTAAATGCTCCTAGCCACATTCCCTCTCTGACAGGTCACTCAGATGTGTTTGCTAAAATCTTCCACAATCATTATCTACCTTAATAAAATAAAAGACAATATTTAAGTTATGCTTCAATTTTAGGTGGGTTTTTTTGTTTGCTTTGGTCTTTTTTTTTTTGTAACAGAATTTAACGTTATGCCTTCAGAAGATGAAGCTGTAGTAATGTGGACAAAGCACATTTATTTGGAACCCATCAATAGATGGTTGGTCCATACGGTATTTCTGTGTGTCACCAGATGCAAAAGGAACATACAGTTATTGGCAAAGTAAGAAAGAATGTCTGAGAAGTCAGCTACAGCAATTTATGATGGAAGACATTGAAGTGTTTTGGGGTTTTTTTTAACACTAGATTAACATACAAACAAAAGTCACCACGTCAGAAACAGTACTATTTCTTCTGGGATTGAAGACATTATTAACAATTTTGTATCGTAAATAAAAATAAGTTACAGTATTAAGTTTCAAAGAGGTTGTTAAAGCTTGAAAGGCTCGCATTTAAGTGAAATACTCTGTTTCAAAAGCAGATCAGAGAATACGAGGCAGAAATAGTCAGTCAGAATTAGCTTTAGAGAATGCTGTAACAGTCAGGAAAGTCACTGTTCTCATCATTTGGAACACATGGAAACAAACGTATTTGAATTCCAGACCTCAGCTAGGATCCAGTGCCATGTGCGTGTCTAGCATCTATAGCAGCAAATCAATACAGCTTTTCACACAGAAAGCTAAGGGAGACTAAAGTCACAGTCCAACTTCATCTCATCTGCAGTCCAGAATATATTTCTTTACTGTTTCAGTCTTCTAAAGTATCTTTACTCAAATGGAAAAGAGAAAATAATGAAAAATGGTTAATTCCCTCAATAGCCACCCCAAAATACTTGGCCTTGAGAAACAGTACGTAAGCTCTAAACCACCGCACTATGAACTTCTATTTATTTTATCAGATTTGAAATGCATATTTAAAAAGCTATGTCTGTCCTTGAAGTCTTGACTCTGAATATCTTTGTTTGTTTCGGATGTTCTTTAAATTCGGATCTGTGAATTTAACAACTCAAACTCTAGGTAATTAGGAATCTTATGACAAATGGCTTGATTGTGTCACAAAATTTCTATTCATATTGCATTGTATTTCTAAAGTGCTGAATGACTGAAATAACTACTGAAGGGAGAAATTAAAAAGTACAAAGTCGTGAAGCAGGCAGTGACTGCTGTAACTGTTCACATTATAACAAGATTTTTTTCTTTTTTTTTAAATCTGTGCACTGCACAGATTAATAAATTAAGCAGCCTTAACTTCCATTGCTGCTGTGTCACTAGCTCTTGGTGGTGGTGGGGTGAGGGGTGGGAGTAGTGCAAATGAAGTAAGATCACTCAAAAACTTGCTTTAATCTATGAAATTTTTTCATTTGTGAAAGTAACAGACTGAGACTCACTCCTGAGCGGGCCTGCAGAAGTCTACTGAAGGCACGAGCAATCTGTGTAGTTCAATCCAAAACTATTCATCAATTTAACATTAGATCAGCATAATCCTTCTGTATGTCAAATCCTGTACAGTGGACACTCATCCCTCAACTCACAAATAACCAGTGATGCAAAGTTCATCAAACTGGCTGTTAACGATGGAAAAAAAAAATCTTTAGAATGCACTGAAGACAGTCTAAAGCCTTTTTAAAAAAAGACCTCTTTGATGAAGAAAAAGTTGAACTTAATACCATGGCAGTGTGATGTGATTTCATGGTCACTGTATCTAGAATTTAATCATTCCTACCTTCTTGCAGAAATGTTACCCTAAAGCAAAACTCTTCTTTTCACAGTCAGACTAAGTCTAAAAACAGCCAGCAGTTTCCTGAACAGCTTTTGATTCAGTCAGAATAAAAAGCAAATTTAACAGCAGCAGCACATTTTAATTAAAAATATTATTTGATATCTGATACAGATTTTATTATGAAATAGATAAAATCGTGTATTAGTATTTGAGGTAGAAATGCATTTTTTTTCAAGCCAGTTCTTAAGGAAAAAAAGTAGGCTATGAACAGACTGTGACAGAGATAATTACTCCTCTATACTTTCCAGTTCTCCAGTTACATATGGAAAAGCTGTCTTCTCCCTCCAGATTTCTGTTTGTGCAATTACATCTAATTCTCATTCTGCAAGTCCCTTCACTCCCAGCCACCAAGGAAACAACTATTTCATAAACTTGCAAAAAGCTCATTGACTAAAATTCCGGCAGTATATACACAATCCTAGTAAGCTATGGCTACCAGTTAGGCTGATGAACTGCAGTTTCTGACTGTCGAAAAAATAGTGATTTTTTTGTTTCTTTGTCCAATTGCTACTCAATTCTGCAACATGTTTGAGTTTTTGTATTCAGAGGACAAAGCATGAGTAACTTGTGAAAAGCTCAGAAGTTTGAGGATACCCAAGAGGGATTTCCTTCTTGCAAATGTCAAAGTACAAATGCTCAAAGAAAAGACAACATCAACAAGATATCTAAAAGGACTGACCCTTATTTCCTATTCTCACCTATATTATTCCTTAGCAAAAGTCAAGAAAAGATGATTTATCTCTATTCCTCTAACATGAGGAGCTCTTTCTTCTGTCACAAGAACAACCTCACAATTGCTTTCCCCCACATTTCAAAATCTTACTCTCCTTGTTTTCTTCCCAGAGTGAGGAAATGGGGTCTAGGAAGGAGAAAGGACACTAAATAACACATTCCTCAACCCTTATGATAGTGGAAGCTTGTATTATTGCTGTTCTGCAATGCTCCAAGGTAGTTTGAACTACTACTGTTTAGGCCACATGGTCCTACAAGCAAAGTGTGGTCCTGGCAAGCAACTCCCAGAATTTCCCAAAGTAACTTTTCAGCAATCAGACAAATGAAGCTGAGGATTAAGTAAGATGGAGCAAACCGGTACATTCTGACCTATTTAGGTATTAAAGAATAAGGACCACATACGTGAAACTGTCTTAGTATACCATGTGGATTTCAAGAAAACTATTTCCAGTCTGCTTCACATGATGGTTGTGAGCTTCTCTGTCTATCAACTCCAGCTTTGACTTTGAACACCAAAACTTGTACTATTTCATGTTTTCTCGGGACAGTTTCAACTAAACACTGATTTAATGTGGAGTCTAAATTAATGCTAGAACTTTGAGCCTTCCCACTGTGGTTGTCCAACTGCTACCTCCTGCAACCTTCATACCTGCCATGGTTCCTAGACCTCAGCTATCTAGAATACAAAGAGATGCTCTGAGAAGATAGTGCTAATAAGAACCCAGACTTACACTGCCACCTCCAGGATTAATTTTAGGTACAGAAAAAAAAAAAGGGTATGCTTGTGGTAGAAGACAGCTAGCCTCACTGAAAATAAACAAAAGCAACTAAAACTGGGGCAGGTTTAAATTCCCACTTGCTGGTCAAGGCTTGCCAGGTGTCAAAATAGCTGATAAGTTGAGGCTTGACTTCTCAGAATTGTATCTCCTAGTTTTGCCCATATTTCTTCTTTTCTTCCTTTGACAATGCTGCTTTCTCACCACCTGGGATCTAAGGAGCTGAAAGCAGGGAGAAGCTGTGCAGTTCTCACCTTCTCCACTTGCCAAACAGGACAAGGGGATGTCAGTGGTCCTAAATACACACCAGTTTAACGAAAAATTAATTCTTTCTGTTTCTTTAGGCACGGCATAATGTTTTGACATAAAATTGGAAAACACAATGAAAAGAGAAGATTTCAGATACAGAGGCAAACTGCTCAGTCTAAACACATACTGTTTTTCCCAGAGCCCTTCCCAACAGTTCAAATAACAATTTGCATCATCTGTCTGCTTAAATCAGCATCTACCGCAGCACTGTCCATAACAAGTTGCCAGCCTCACTCTCATTGCTTTCCAGATAAAAATGTACGAAATATGTATCTTTTAATTAAGGTTTTTTCATACATTGTTCAAAATACAGTTTTAAGTAATATTTTTTCTTTCTACATACAAGTTATCTTTATCTGCTGAATAGTAAAACAAAAGTAAAATATGAAAAAAATCAGTTACCCTGGAAATTCAGATTAAAGTATGTGGTGTCTTCCCAAGATGAAAGGCTAGACAAAACAGTTTTCTGGTGCCTTCAAATAAAAAAAAAAAAAAATTGCTTTGGCTTGCAATGAAAAATGCTTTTTTTTTTTTTTTTTTATGTGTAAGACACTATAAAGTGCTATAAGCCTGAAGTGAGAGCCTGTATGTTTTCCAAACATACTGCTGAGTGCATTAATAACAAACTGTTGCTTATAGGCAGTGCCTTGCCTTTCAGTTTTGCACCTAGTTTTCCATTATATTTACTTTTCACAGAACCATGTAAATACATGTCCTTAAAAATAGTTTTTATGCCTATTCAAACACTTTAAGCCCCCATCATACCATATACATTAGTCTCTACGGTTTCTTGACAGACGCATTTTTCATTCCAATCAAATTTTTAAAGCTAGAAAGATAGAAGTACTGCAATTATAAATTAATAGCTTCCCCAAATTATTCTTCATATACTACAGCAATATAATTTAAGGTATTGATACCAAAGCAACTGCTTTTCATATTGGCACAGTTATATAGACAGATGCAGTTAACAGTGGAAAGAATGGCAGATTTCATTTTATAGCCAGAGAGAAAGCTTCTGCTTAACTGCAAATATTTGGAAAGGAATCTTATTAAACACATATTCACTTCCAGAATGATGACTGAACTTCCAGGTTTTGTTGGAATTGGCTTTTACTATTCCATATTGCAAAGCAGCCAACTTTCAAGCTTTTCCCACCTCCTTTTTCCTGCACAGGGATAGTCAGCTGCATTTGAAGACTCCTTAGATATTTCTAGTCAAATATAGTAAATTTGAATTCCATATATGTTTCCAGTTGAAATCTAGTTGAGAGGACAGCATGGTGCTCTGACAGATCTACCAAGGCACTGTTGCTGCAGAGGAAGATAATAGGTATTCCAGCCAGATCCCAGGGAAGAGGGATGACTTCCTCACAACCGAGGGACCAAAGTCTTCATCAGGGACCTCTCAACCAGCACAGAGCTCCTGCTGATCCTGGCCTAGAGCATTTCACATTAGTAGTTCACCTTGTCCTGGGATGGTAGAGCCTCACTTCTTAACTGTAAGACATTTTGTGGCTGAGAATTTCAGCCCACCACAGCATTTGCCCTTCTGTATTAGTCTAGATCATCTACAGCTTCAATCTTCTTATCTCTCTTTTTCTTAAAAGGAAGGCAGCATCCTACACAGACTTTGCTGAATGGGATACTTTAAATAGCTGCGTAAGCATTTACACACACTTCAGAAAACCCCACCTCAATCTAGTGTAGAAATCAAAGCTCAAGATACAGACCACAGTGAATATCTATGTTGCTGGCCTGAGATATTCCTTTTATTACATTCTGGTCACTTCAGCACCTGCAACTATGGAGAATCAGTTAAAATCAATACCACAAAAGTACTTCTACTCTTAATAAGTGGAATTTGGCATAATTCCCGTACAAGTTAACAGATGTGCATCCGCATGCAGACAGTACACTAGGAATTACCTCACCAGCCTGAAAACAGTGTTTGAACTTCACAGCAAGTGTCCTGATGGGCAGGAAGAGGGTCTGGAAAGTTAAGGTTCGAATTTGTTACTCAGTAACTCACACAAGAAGCATGGTATTACAAAATAGTTCTCCATTTAGAAGTTTGCTTAGATAACTTGACAGGCTTCAGGTTCTGGAACAAACTGGCCAATGACTTTTAAGATCCCTCACTAAGTGAGTGCACCCTCAGTAGGTTTGCAGATGACACCAAGTTGGGTGGAAGTGTCGATCTGCTGGAGGGTAGGAAGGCCCTACAGAGGGACCTGGACAGGCTGGACCGATGGGCTGGGGCCAACTGCATGAGGTTCAACAAGGCTAAGTGCCAAGTCCTGCACTTGGGTCACAACAACCCCATGCAATGCTACAGGCTGGGGGAAGAGTGGCTGGAGAGCTGCCTGGCGGAAAAGGACCTGGGGGTGTTGGTTGACAGCCGCCTGAACATGAGCCAGCAGTGTGCTCAGGGGGCCAAGAAGGCCAATGGCATCCTGGCTTGTATCAGGAATAGTGTGGCCAGCAGGACCAGGGAGGGGATAGTGCCCCTGTACTCGGCACTGGTGAGGCTGCACCTTGACTACTGTGTTCAGTTTTGGGCCCCTCACTACAAGACAGACACCGAGGTCCTGGAGCATGCCCAAAGAAGGGCAGCAAAGCTGGTGAAGGGTCTAAAGCACAAGTCTTAGGAGGAGCGGCTGAGGGAGCTGGGGTTGTTTAGTCTGGAGAAGAGAAGGCTGAGGGGAGACCTTATTGCTCTCTACAGCTACCTGAAAGGAGGTTGTAGCGAGGTGGGGGTCGGTCTCTTTTCCCAAGTAACAAGCGACAGGATGAGAAGGAATGGCCTCAAGCTGTGCCAGGGGAGGTTTAGGTTGGATATTAGGAAAAATTTCTTCACTGAAAGGGTTGTCAAGCATTGGACCAGGCTGCCCAGGGAAGTGGTTGAGTCTCCATCCCTGGAGGTATTTAAAAGACGGGTAGACGTGGTGATTGAGGACATGGTTTAGTGGTGGACTTGGCAGTGCTAGGTTAACAGTTGGACTTGATAATCTTAAGGGTCTTTTCCAACCTTAACGATTCTATGATTCTATGTGTAAGAGGACCCTGCTGTGACAGGGTAGAGTATTTACTGGAGCTTTGAAAGAAATGACTTATAAGACTGTGCTCTTCTCTTGATTTTGTACTTAATCAATGACTGAAAATATAGTAGATTAGAGCACTACTAAAGAAAATACTTTGCACACAGCAGATGCAAGAAAGGACTCTATTACATCTGTTCAATACAAAATCTCTACCTTTTGCTATACGACAGCCTAAGTCAGAACAGCAGTGGGCAAATTATTCCATATTCTTATAACTCAAACTTTTAGATGGACCCAATTCTACAAAAACTTCACATTCGCATGAGGCGTGATAACATCCAGGTCTCAATATAAGCAACTAAAAAATGCTGGTAGACTTCAGATTATGAAGAAATTAAAAAACACACACACACAAACCAAAACAAAACAACAAAAACCCCAGAAACGCATCTGTGGGGAAGTACAGGGGTGACTAAAGGAGAGGCCAAGCAGGAAGGAAAACAAGTAAGTGGGCCAACGGCTCCAATCCCAAGTTATGATCACACATTATTTTAACTGAAGCCAGTTATTTAAATCCTGTCCATTCAACAACAACAAAAACCAGCATCTCAAGCTATTAAGTACTCTACCCACAGTATATAACCCACAATCCATTTACTCAGCAGAAGCCAGGTATCCAGCCTTTCTTGCATCTTACGCTGGAAGTGCAATAATTACTGTGAAAGGATGTTCTTACATGCTGACTTTTTTTTGCTATCTGAATTATTTTCTGAAGACAACTAAAATGAAATACAGCAAGCAACATATACATTTTAGGTAGCACTTAGCCTGAGACGTAGAAGTAGGATAAAAAATCATCTCTGAAGTATGTATATTCTGAATATTTTGAACTTGATTTAAGTTTATAAAAATAAGACTACCAGTACTATTATTATTAGATCTGGGAGAATGCTCGTGTTCTGTGTCTTACACAAATCCAAAGGATATTTTACATATCAGCAGGTCCTATCTCTATCCTACGTATCCAGCAGTAGTCCAGAGAGTAATTTTTTTTAATTTGATATATATATACACAAATGAACAGACTTTTGAAATGCAATCTTACTCCCCCAATTTTTTAACTGCTAGAAGTGTGAATGTAACAATTTAACTTTAGACACCAATCTTTAGAAATTTACATATTAAACACTATCAAGGCAGTTTAGAGGTAAGACCAAAAACCTCCATGGGACAGAATCCTGTGCAGTGTTTTATGGACAGTTCAGCAGATGGCATCCTTGTCACACTTCCAATGCCCATCGTGCTTCTGGAAATCAGTTCTCTGCCCATCTGCAACCAAGGGTATTCAATGCTTGCTCTTGCACACTGAATTCAGTGGTTAAGTCCTCTTTTTCAATGGCATCAACCAACAAGTATTCTTGACATAACCCACAACATTAACAGAGACTTTCTTAAACCTTCACAAATATTCCCTACAGCTTCAATTATCTGAAGAGACACAGTATGGTCTCTTGCCAAGCTGTTCACTACTATTTCCATGTGCTCTTCAACAGCAGCATTTCAGGGTCGGAAGTCACCTCCACTTATTTTTATGCCAATTTAGTTTGCAAAGCACTTTGAGACCATGAAACAGAAGGTCATATATGAATAATACTTAAAATTTTGAAATCTGTAAGCATGTGAATAATGATTTGAAATCCAAATGAAACTGAGACCCTAACAAGACTACCTTAAAAAGTGCTAAAAAAAAAAATCCATTTTACAGAAATAAATGTCTTGCTGAACTGGGACCCGGCACTTTGGTTGTGTATCTACCCTCCATCCTTTTCCACTACGCTTTGTTCTCCAGCTTCATTTTAAATTTGTACAATGATGGCATTTCTCAAACTGCCTTTTTTTCTTTCAACTATTGATTTATTGCAGCTACCCACTGAGCTTGTTTCACTTCATGAACAAGATGCAGGTAATTAAAGTGTCTAGAAACTAAAGTATATATGTACTTTTGTACTATTACTTACTTATAGTAAGCTGTAAGTAAGATGCTTACTTACAGACTGACCTTGAAAGGCCCTACCACAATAAACCACGAGCAAACAAACAGCCGCAGGCAACACCAGAAGAATGAGAGTAACAAACACTAAACAACTGGTGACAACTCTAAAAAATATGGAAAAATAAACATAAAGAAAAAACACGGTAGACCATTTAAAGAAATAAATAGTTATATTTTGGTTCTCTCATTAGACAGCAAAACCAGGAAAACAAAAGTCTAATTCAAGTCCCCTCTCCCTGTTTCCCTGGCTGCACACTCCAAAATAATCAACACGATCCTGATCTCACTGATGGCATGTGCATTAAGGCAGTGTGATTGTTGTAGGAAAGAAATCATTAGCTGCTCAGAACCTACAAGAGTAGGTCAGTGAATCAGATGATATACCTATCTTCCGTGTCACACTAAAAGGTTATAAAAAAAAAAAAAGAGTGAAATAAAAGCATTTATGGTACAAACTGGGGAAAGGCAGCCTTCTACTACTGGTATGGAAACAAACAAAAAAAGCCCCCACAACGAACTCTGGAACTCTTGTGTATTTGTTAGTCATGTATTTGTTAATACACAGACAATTTATATTAAACGTATTCAAAACTAATTTGAAATGGCTACTTCATAACATTTACCGAAATTAACAGCAAAGCAAATGTGTACTTCATGTTATGAGAAGTAAGTTTCAGAACTCCAGGATTACAGCACACCACCATTGCACCTGAATGCATTTTAGTAGGACTATTTGAATGGCTTTTTTTTTTTTTTTTTTTAAACACAGCAAGTATCACTTACTGGTTAATTGGGTCAGTATCTTCAGAAAAGCAAAACCAATGCAGACAGACCTTTGGCAATAAAGTTCAACTGCGTAAAGAGACAATTTCTCAAGATTTGAACAGACACTCGAATCTGAGTATCTTAGCTTCACAGATTTTACCCATGTTATAAACAGCTACTCATTCTTCTTAATACTTGGATCCTAGGTACACTCACAGATCAAACATATCCAGTAGGAATATATCCTTCATTAGACTCTGTAGAAACATGTCTGAACTGCAAGAGAGGTGTTCTTTCTATATTCTACATTACAAATTTTATACCTGCGGTGGACTAGATTTTATTCGAAGGTGCTATGTGCTGATAGTATTCAGTTACTGTATGTAGTATCTTAAGCTACTTGCATGCAGTTCCTTTTATTACCATAAACTGTAAGGGACCAGAGCAGAAATTAAAACATAAATACTTGACATCTGAATTGTTACTACTATTACAGTCCTCTGCAAAGCACTGAATCTCAAAGCACCCCTGTAAAGTGTGCTTCTTTTAACTCAAATATTTTTATTAAAATAAAACTACTCTCATCTGCCATTGAACAATCTTGCAATGGTAGGACTGAAAATTTGACTTAAACAGTAGTTTTCTCATATTTACTATTCTTTGGGAAAACTCTCCAAAGCATCAGTTGTCTCTCTTTACCAAGGATAAGTCTACCATTTCCAAACATGGAGCTTTCCTAGCCTTTAAAGAAGAAAAAAAACCAGAAACTGGTAAAAAAATTTGTTGTAGAGAGTAAGACATCAAACAGGTTTAACAGTAGAAGAGAAAGGAAAGCATGCACACTGTTAGCAAATAGTTTCAACAGTTTTTATTTCTCCAACTTAATCACTCTCCTTAATGAGGCCACAGCAATCAAGGAATGACATACACCTCCTTGAATAATAATTTCAGAAGGTACTCCACCAAAGAAAGGTCCATCAGGGAGCATTTTGCGGTGGGAAAGAATTGTGAACTGGTAGGTCTCCCTTTGATATGCAATTACAGGATAGCTGAAGGATGTCCCTAACAGCTTCCATATCCCAGAACATAGGGATATGAACTCTAGACCTAGCACAAGCTTAAGGTGAAGATCACCTCTGCAAATTGGAAGTTTATCTGAGCCACATCTTCAAAACTTTGCATAAAAAGCTAACTTTTCAAAGTCACGTGGTGAAGTGATTTATGACAATGTATTTAAACAACCAGGTATTTTGAAAATGTATTTTGAAAAGGTACATTCTCAGACTGCTCAACTGAACAAAAGTCAAATATCTAAAATCATAGATACAAGACATCATAGTAAAATGAATTATATGGAAATATCCAGTATGTTTTCAGAAAAGCCAAAAGCTGCTGTGGCGGATGCATGGCTTTCTGAAGATTTCTTCCATGAACTCTCAGCAAGTCAGTTACAACATGTATTTTTAAAGTGTCCGTATTTGTGCTTCCCCATAACTAGCTATAAGAAGCCTCAGAGAAATTGTTTGCAATTTTCTTCAAGGATTTTACTGACTTTTTCTGACAAAGATTTTCAGCAGGTTCATTAAATCTACTAGATTTAATGTGATTAGGTGTAGATTTAATCTCATTTAATCTACACTTTTTAATATGGTGTAGTATAATGAACAGCAGGTGATCAAACTGGTATTCAGTCAATCCACTATTTCCATTTCCTCAAGGGTTCACTGAAATAGGTGATTTCCAGGCAGAAAAGCACAATTAAAAAGACATCAAAGGATAAAGTTTACCTTATTATTTAACATGCAACATTCAGGTACATGAAATACCTTCCTTATTACGTTTGTGTGTGGACGTGCATACAAAGCTAAGACTAAAACATCTCAAGTGCGTGCCACCACCTTTCATTTTCACCAGCTTTTTCAGTTTACATTCTTTTCTATTTGAAGAAGGCCTATTAATTTGTGTATCTTAAAATGCATAGCTCCTTATGTTACAGGATTAATTACTGCTGTTTCATAGGCATACTTCTTATAGGAATATACTCCAGGTAGCCCTTATAGGCCCCAAATTTTCTTCGCAGTAATGTGGAAGATTATGCTCTTCTCTTTATTCATAACTCAATTAAATGAAATTTGGCTTCAGATTTAATCTCTCAGCTGTGAAGCTATGAAAACCTAACCTGACTGTGCCCCTGGCTATTACTTAACGCATGAAATTCCAAACCAAAGAAAAACTTAGAAACAGGTTTAAGACACAATTGATGACTCATGCTTAATGAGAAAAACAGATACCCTACAGATATAGAAACGTCTCAAAAAAAAAAAATTAGGAACAACTCTTCCACATTTTATACAGAAAATAGTATCTTAAAAACCTTTTAATGATTTACTGTGCTAATGTAGCATTAATTTTTAATTTGCAGTAACATTTTACTGTTTATGGTAGCTTCTCCTTTGTGAAAATTTTTCCTCTGAAAATTACTCAGTAAAACAATCTAATCTGCCAGTGTTACAGAAGAGTTTTCTTCCTGAATTTATTTTAGAGCACAAAAAAGAGCGATTCAACCTTATTTCTTTGCACATTATAGATCCTGATAGCAAGAGGTCTTTGCAGCTGACCTTATTTTTTTCTACTGTACACATTGTACTGTGCTATTATGAGGGACAACATCCTTTTCATTACATTTCATAAAACCAAACAAAAGTTAATATTCCACATCAACCCTCCCCCCCAAAAGAAACTCATTACCACCTTAGAGACATGTTATTAGTTATAATAGAAAAAAAACTTGTTTCCAGTAATTGCAATGATCACTAGCATTGTCTTTACTAAACATAAAAATGTAAAGGAAATTATGATCTTAATCAAATAGGACTGTTAAAACCCACATAATGTATGTTTCACAGTAATATTTTCACATTTTACATCCAACAGGATTCACTGCTCCTCAGCAGATCAACGGTTTGCCAACAGTTCAGTTGGGATGTGTCTATATTTGACCTGCCTGAGGAGACAATTGTTTCCAAAGAAAAGCAGAACAGAGGAAATAGCCCCCTGGCAAAATTACTAAAACCACCTAAACGGATTAAAAAAAAGTCTCTTATACTTTTGTTATTTTACATACTACTGCCACTATGTTGGTCCCCTTTGTAATTTGTGCAAAAAACAAAAGCAAAACAAACAACCCCCGCCCCGCCCCCCCCCCCCCCCCCCAAAAAAAAAAGCAAACAAAAAAACCCTAACCAAACAACCACCCACAATTATTTTCTCCTCTTTAGCTTGGCTTATAATGAAAGTACTTTTCAGGTTAATAAACACTCACTGAAGACTTCTAAGCACTGTGATCCTCCCAAAATGGATACAGAGCAGAGAAAGAAAACTAACAGACTCAAAGGCCATGAAATAATTTTTGACACATTAAGTGACACATTAAGAGGCCAGACCTAAAGTTATAGCTGAAATGTGAAGTGAAGCCAAAAGAGAAAAGAGTTTGGAAACATTTTAAAATTTGGGTTTGGGTCCCAGGTCAATACTGAAATGATATTTAACAAGTCTGTATAGATTGCACTGATTTTGTCCATCATCTGTAAATGCCAACAATAGAAGCTACTACAGATGTACATTCCAATTACCCTCTACCAAGTATCAATCATCATCAAGTCACAAAGCCCCCAACAAACAAATAAAAAACCAAAGGCAAAAAAAAAAAAAAAAAAATCATTATAATACATGGACCCCCAAAAGCAAAAATCTCATTGATACCATAAATAAGTTAAACAGAAACCCAAAGAACTGATTAAAAAATGCAGTCAGAACTTTCAAAAAGTTATTTTTATACTATACATTAGCGGTCATCATTCAATTTAAGATAAATAGGAAGCATTCAGCGGTATAGCACCCAAAGGCTATAGCATGCACTTCTTTCAACTGCCAAAGCCGATTTTGATACTGTTTAGCAGATTTTACTAGTATGTCATTTTTTCTGAAAGATTAAAAACAGTGACTCTCTCCCTCCTCCAATAAGATGCAACCACAAAAGTCCTTCTTCTCCTTCACATGGCAAGAAATTAGCCACTATTTTCAGCACTTCCAATATATAGACTAAAATACAAGACCTTGGGTTTTTTTTTTTAGAGGTTGAATAATGGAATCAGGAGAGAATTAGTGAAGTGTACACCTCAAGAGCTGCAAAAGAAGACATCAACATCTATGTTTTATGAACTGAGTTGGCCTTTTGAAGGGTTATTAATCATCCCTACACAGGGCCAATTGAGCTAATGACTCAGGTCCTCTCCGTTAAGCTCTATGGACAGGGAATGCATACTAATGCCAGGTTTGAAACAGATCAGCAGATTGGCATTTGACTATTGTCTCATCTAAGCTTGATCTGGCACACTTCATGGAAAAACAGAAAAAGACAAATCCTCTTTCTCAGAAAAGTATAAAACACACCAAAACTGTTACACATCTAGCCCATGCATCTGCTCTGCAAAACAAAACAATTAAAAAAAAAAAAAAAACCAACCAAAAAAACTCAAAACAAAACACAAAAAAATCAAACCAGAAATAAAACCACGTCTGTAAAAAGCACTACTACTTGTTTGGCTTTTGGCTGGTGTTTTTCTTTTTTTTTTAAGCCGTCTGAACAACAGGATTTTATCTGTCCAAGTAGGTAACTATGAATTATTTGGCTGGAAATGTGTTTTGCATGACTGAATTGGATCAATTTCCTACCAGAAAACAGCCAGTGAAAGTATAAATGGATTGACAGTACGCAAAGGATAAGGTAAAGGAAACTCGCACACAGAGGAAACTATTTTCTTTAAAGCAATATCCATAGTGTTCCCGGACACAGTACACTAATATCAGTCTTTGAGAGGGGAAACTCAATCATTTTCTTTTGGAAATTGTGTGTAACACATTTATATTTATAGCCAAATTAAAACCAGGTGGAAAGGAAAAACCAAAAAAACAAAAAACCAAAAACAAAACCACAACTTGTTCCTCAGATCCTGATTTCCTCTGCCTTCAAAGGTTAAAACTAAAGATATTTTGGAAGCAGATAAATGCAACAGTTTGAAAGGTCTTGAAAGGAGAAAGAAAAAAAAACCACAAAGAAAGAAAAAGAACAGGTGTGAAACATGAAGAAAGTATAGATGACAGAAATCAAGAATCTTAAATACTTAAAATAGTTCCACTATCTGCAAAAGTTACACAAGTCAGACGCTCAATAGTTCAAAACTTGTGTCAGCAGGTGTGCCCCCTTCGCTTACAGTCATGCTGTGATTGTTGGTACAAGAGCTATAACAGAGTGGAGCTACCTGCTCTCTTGCTGGGTGGTCGTACAGAGGACATTAGTACTATTGCAATCAAATTAGAAAAAGAGTTATTCCCACAAACAGTCACGTATCAGGAGAGGAAAAAATACAATGTGACAATAGTGCAAAAAAGCTCTAATCCGTGGTAGTATCTGGAGGACAAATAATTTCCCAAACCAGGAGAAATACAGTAGGTTCACTTTAAACTGGGAAAAAAAAAAAAGTAAGAAAAATCTGGGTATGAAGGAATGCTGCAAAAAAACCCAATCTGCATTTCACCAAATGTCTCCTTACACACAAACAGTGTCTGAACATAAAGAGAACTGATACTACAAGCACCACGATAATACGTTGCAGATTTGTTCCTACTCTTGTCACTACGTATTCATTGCACAATGCAATGAGCAGGATTTATTCTGAAATGGATGAACTGCTCATTATGTCTCCCTGCATTTAATTCTTCTGACTGATTTTTAGCTTCTCCATGGTAAGAAATGAGGTGCAGACTAGCACACAATCAGGCAAATTTGGTACCTGGCAAGACTCAAGATGGCAAAAACCTCAACAAATTCCAGCAGGTTTTCTAAAAACATATATTTGAAGTTATGATCTCTAAACACAACCACCTCTAAAGAGATGCACAACCTGCAAACTGAAATCTGACAGTGCAGCTTTCTCATCTCGTAACATTTTATTGTCTCACAACGAATTTTTTTCAGTCCTTTACAGTGCATAGGAGGTAACAGTGTGGATAACCTATACCACATATATATTTTACAAGAAACTCTCTGGAAACATGCTTGATATGGAAAATGCATTTGGTTTCTTCCAGCTGGACACCAGAAGAATCAAGACCAGAGGAAAATAATTATTCTGACTTCTTTAAAACGGGAATCCCTAAATGAGACTACTTACTTCTTCTGTCTACAGTAATCTAGCAAGAAGGCTCAGCACATTTGCTGCAGAAGTCATGAGAAAATGGGTAACTTGTGTTCACTTTCATACATCTGTTGCAACACTTAACGTAAAGCAAAACACTTTAGGTACACCCATTCCACACTAAGAAACAGAAACACGCCAAATAAAACCACGTCCAGCCAATAGTTACAGAACAAATACATAACAGCCATCATCGAAAAGTAAAGTAAGATTCAAATACCAACTTTAATAAATAAGACTTTACCGTGGAATCTCCTCATGAGGGAGATTGATCTGGGAAAGTTGAAGTCAAATGCAATTACCTTCACAGCATGATATTGTTACAGCCTTGCCACACTTCACTGCTAAACTTCGGAAAAGATTATCAACAAACTTATGACTGAGCAGCGATACTTTTGGCAATACTTATCAGGAGCAAGGATAAAATCAGTTTAGTTTTATCTTGATAGAAGCTTCTCTCTCTCATTATATGTCTTGCATTTACCAGCATCCTAGTTTTATGTAATGTACTTGTCATTAAAAGCAAAGTTAATTCAGGACTAACAGATATCTCCAAACTCAATCTCCAGGGCAAAAAAAAAGTCCGCTGATATCAGTGACAGCCTTAGGAAGCACCCAGCATGTTCATGAAGAGATTTAGCATAAATCTAGTATTTTCCTCTTCCTCCAGAAAAGTTTTTTTGCTTGTTCCAATTCCATTATGAAGCTTTAAGGAAGCTCCTGTTGTACACAGCACTCAGATTCCCAAAACATTTGTGATTTCATGACAGACTGGAACTACTTTGTCTAAACACACTGGAGTTACTCCACCACCACCTGCTCATTTATACAATTCGGAATCACAGAATCAAAACAGACCTTTCAAGGCCATCTAGCCAAACCCCTGCTCAAAGCAGGGCAAACATTAACATTCAGTGAGGCTGCTTAATGGCAAAACATAGCAAAACTAAGGGCATAACTTCACTTTCCCATAGTGATTTTAATTTTTTTTTTCTTTTCTTTTCCCTTTTAACTGATTCGGATTTCCCTGATTGTGACTCGTCACCTCTGCCTCCTAGCTCTCTACTGTATACGTCTAAAAAGAATCTAGTTCTACCTTCTCTACAACCATGAAACTTTTAGGGAGGGGGAGGCTGCAATTAGATCTCCCTATGGCCTTGCCTTCTCTTTTGATCTTTTCTAAACAAAACCAGTTTCCTCAGTCTCCCCTCCTGTTACATGCTACAGCTTCCTAAATACTTTTGTTGACTTGTGCTAGACTCTTAAGTTTAACAGTATGCACCTTACACTAGGAGGCTGAAAACTGGTTTCCAGATGCAGTCCCATATGCCCAGCAGAGAAGAATAATCACTCCTGCTGATCTGCAGGCTCCGTTCCCGCTAATGGAACTCAGCATGCAGTTCGTCTTCACTGCTGCAAGGGTGGTCCACTGACCCCTGTCTTTCCCAGGAGGCTGCTCCTGACTCAACCAGCCCAATGTCCTGGTTTCAGCTGGGATAGAGTTAATTTTCTTCCTAGTCACAGGTATAGTGCTGTGTTTTGGATTTAGGATGAGAATAATGTTGATAACACACTTAGGATGAGAATAATGTTGATAACACACTGATGTTTCAGTTGTTGCTAAGCAGTGCTTACACTAGTCAAGGACTTTTCAGCTTCCCATGCTCTGCCAGGTGCACAAGAAGCTGGGAGGGGGCACAGCCAGGACAGCTGACCCAGACTGGCCCAAGGGCTATTCCATACCATATGACATCATGCTTAGTATATAAGCTGGGGGAAGAAGCAGCAAGGGGGGGATGTTCGGAGTGATGGCACTTGTCTTCCCAAGTAACTGTTACGTGTGATGGAGCCCTGCTTTCCTGGACATGGCTGAACACCTGCCTGCCGATGGGAACTAGTGAATGAATTCCTTGTTTTTCTTTGCTTGTGTGCATGGCTTTTGCTTTCCCTATTAAACTGTCTCTATCTCAGCCCACGAGTTTTCTCACTTTTGCTCTTCTGATTCTCTCCCCCATCCCACCGGGGGGTAGTGAGCGAGCAGCTGTGTGGTGCATAGTTGCTGGCTGGGGTTAAACCACGATGCCAAGCAGTGGATTATTCCAGCCCAGGTGCAGGACTTTGCATTTGTCTTGGCTGAACGTCATGAAGTTCCCGTCATCCCATTCCCCGACCTAGATTCAGCTTATTAAAAATCCCATCTGCCTCCCTGCCTATCGACTACTCCCCTCCAATTTGGTATCACCTGCAAATCTGAGGGAAGCACAGCACATCCCGTTTTCCTGGTCATAGACAAGGCCATGAACTAGGATCAGCTCCAGCATCAGCCTCTGCACCATGCCACCAGCAGCTGGCCAGTTAGACTCTGAACCACTGAGGAGAGACAGAATCACAGCTTCGAGCCCTGTGGTCCTCCCAGCTCTTCCCCTCACCTCGCAGTCCATCTCTCCAATCCAAGTTACCCTATCTGCCTGCAAGGATGGAAAGACAGAGCATTGAAAGCTGTGCTACACTTCTACATAACTACATTCCCATACGATAACTGAACGACATTAGATTTACTTGAGGATTTATAAATTCCATTACAAGCATCAATACATTGATTTACTGTTGTAATGCAAAACAGTGAGCTAGAGATTTTCTGTCTTTTGATGTCAGTTTTATATAATGAGTAATTTTTACCCTCACCAATATTCTACTGTAGCATCACTTAATTATTGCAGGCTCAGGGCCTAACACTTAAAATCAGACCAATTACATAATGCCAAACACAGTGTCTTTGGGCCTAGCACCGAGCAGATTTGCAAATTTCAATTTAAGTAATATTTACATATGTTTATAGTGAAAACTTGAATGGACTCTAAAAATACATAAAAATTACATACCTATTACTCAGAAATAATTCTATTTCTCAACTTAACTACCCTCTTAGTTGGTGTCAGCATTTTCTTCCGATCAAATTCTATATTCTTAACACTTATGTCACAGTCATTTTTAGTGTGCTGACTACTCTGTAAAAATTGCAAGCACTTTAAAGTGCAGGGATTAAATACAAGAAAAAACTCACAATATTTCTACCAAATTACCCATTCCTCTGCTTCTCCCCATCCAAATTTAAATTCATATCAAGAAACAGAAGAATCTCCAAAAGCCAGGACTAACAACATATAACAATTCCTATTTTTTTTTGTATGACATTTATTACTATGCAAGTTATATGCATTTTTGTGTTTGTGTTGCATTTTTAAACATTTATTTGGCTTGATTATGGCTTTATGGAGTTTCTTTCCTATTCTCTGCGTTACATACCCCTGGTATAACCAGGGGTCTCTGCGTTACATACCCCTGAACCATTCCCATCCTGAAATGAAAGCTCCTATGTCTAATCTGATATTGTATGTATAATAGAGCATTTGCTTGACTTTTCTGTTCTCTGATACACAGTATTACTATATTCTATTATTCCAAGACTCACTACTTGTAAATTTGCTGTTAATAGCTTCTTCCCACTGCATAGTTTAGAGCCAAAAATCACTGTAAGTGTTGGCTTGTCTGCTGTCTAGTCTATGAAGGCTATCCTGTAACTACCGTTAGTCATCCATAAATACTCATTGATAAAACCAGTTAAATGGTGCAAAGAAGAAAATGTATCTGCTGTCCTTACTGTAACTTGCTTAATTTAAATGTACTAATGTGTTTCTGAAGGGCTTGAAACGATGTTGAAATTGGTTACTTAAGATGTGAACAGAATGGCCTTGAACTACAGTAGTGGCAGTAATAACTCCATAGCTTTTTCAGTTTCCTTAAGCCTTTACCCTATGTGAAATAAAATTCTTTCAAAGCTTGCCTAAGTAGTAGTAGCTAGAGAGACAAATAATTAGCCATGTTCTCCTCAAAAGACAACGGTTTGTCTTTTTAAAACAAAAAAGTCCAATATAAAATTATTCTATAAAAATGCAGTTGCATTTGTTAAATTTATTAATAGCCATAGACAAACAAAAAAAAGTGGGACTGTGTCCTAAGTGATGCATTCACAAAGCAAATCAGTATCACTGCAACACATGCGCTTGTATTCAGCTCTGGTAATTCAGAAAGCAAATTCTGAACATTGATCAAAAGTTACATCAAAGTACCTCACTAAGATATTCCCTGAAGTATTTCTGCTCATGCTACATAAATTAAGAATGTATTTTAGAAGATATGTACAGATCTTACCACATTCTATGCTTCTTTGTTGTGTATCTCTATACTTGAGACATACTTCCAAGTGTACAAATGTATAATTATTCTCTCTCTTCCAACAGTCTAAAAATAGCCTTTCCAACAGACAGCATCATAAAGTAAATTGTCACTACTTCCTTCACCTCTTATTAGTAATACTACATATTTTCATTGCAGATTAGGAAAGATTTCCTGGTAAATCCATTAACGATACATATCTTAACTTTATGTAAGAAAAAAGTTACTGCACAATATCCTTCGAAATGACATTTGCCATGTGATATCAAGATGAACCAAGTATTTAAATCATAAAATTCAGAACATCATTTACAGGTAATGACTTACTAGTTTAAAAGCATTAAGAAAGAAAATGGTACACTTAAAGACTGATGACAGGTACAGCCACATTTTTAACATAGCATTCCGAAATTGTATGATGAGAGCAAGAGACCAAGAAAACGAGGGCCAAAACTTCCTAAAGAAAATAATCCTCCCAAAAAGTACCAGGTTTTGTCACTAAACTCTAGCTTCAACAGCTTTGTCCAGTGATTTAAAGTGATTTACATTACCAAAATGACCCCTCAAAAGTATTCATTTTAGTGAATAAATCTTTTATAATTCCACAAAAACAATATGGCAGTCTTAACTCAGATTTGCTTTAAGGAATTAAAACACTGTGAAATTATAAGCTTTTGGTATATCACTCTCCATCTATTAAAAGCAAAAGTGACTTACCAAAAGACACTCTATTTTATCGAGAACTTTATCACTTATTGAAGACAAAAGACATGAAGTCCCTCTCCATGGACTGTGGTATATTATGCAGTCTGTCCAGTTGGTCAATAGGCTGTCAAGAGGGCATGAGTCCCAGTTCAACTTCAATTTAAACACACGGCCTGTAAGTCAGCTGACGCAAATCAATACAAATCCTTTGATGATGGTCCATAGTGAGGACTTAAGATCAGATGTTTTACAGATTTAGTCAGCAAGAGGACAACAACAAAGTTCTGCCAAAGCAAGAAGAGAAGCAACTTCAGTATCAACAGCAGTTCCAGCTGGTGATTTCTTATATTTATTAAGAATCCTCATATTTTAACAACAACAACAAAAAAAAGTCTTGGAGAACACTGTAACAGGACACTTTGTAAATAAATGTAAGCATTACAAGCAGAAAACATTTTCCATAAGAATCTGTTTCTAGAGTTTTTTACTGTCTAAATGCCAGAGTTGAACCAGGACTTATTTCAGAGAATAGCTACTTCACGTGAAAGTCACAGAATGGTTATTTCTAATAAACACATTTTAGACTGTTCTCCCCCTTACCCCAACCATCTCTATTTAGACAGGGTTTTGTTTTGTTTGGTTTTTTTTTGGTTTTTTTTTGGTTTTTTTTTTGTTTTTTTTTCCATTTTTAGGCAGGATACATGCTTTTGAAATTATGCCAAGAAATAGGCAAAATATCATATCTTCCTGAAACACATCATTTTCCATATTCTCAGTATAACATCCTTTTAAAGTTCTTTCTGAATATAGAGAATTTAGAATAGAGAATTTAAATTTAAAATAGAATTTAAATTTAGAATAGAGAATTTAAAATGTATTTATTTGCACATAACAAGAATGATCAAAGATTGTGCAGGGAAATTTTGCAATGAGAAAATAAAAATACCATTTTTCAATCTAGAAAAAGAGCACTGAACGCAGGGAAGGGTGAAGACGGGAGGAGCATAATATAAGTCCAAACTTCAAGAATGGCACGAAGATGATGAATAGGGAAAAACTACTCAGTTTTTCCTCACAATTTCTCACAGTAACTATAAGGCGTTAAATTAAGTTAATCAAAAAAGGAAACACATGCAACTCAAAATTAAACTATGTAACTATTGTCATAAGACACCAGAAAACCTAGATGAGTTTAAGCATTGATTAGAGAAGCTTGGAAAAAAGGATCCTCAAAAAAATTAAGTATGAAGATCCAGTATCACGTTCAGTAAGCCTAAGGTTTAGGAAGGAGCTAGAAAATATATACAGAATAAAATCCAAATCTATTGAATCATATGTTTCTTTGCAAGTTACCAAATGCTTAGTTGACTTTGAGGGAAAACAAAAACAAAACAAAAAATAGCAAGAATTATTTCTCAGCTGCCTTCTGTGAAGTTCTTAAAGGACTCAAAATGGCTAAAGCAAGACGCTGAGCAGTGAAAAGAATATTGTAAAAGTCTAAAGCATACTGGTATAGGCAAGTGAAAGTCTCTTTCATTTCTAATCAAAGAGTATTTACTTTACTGGGCTCAGCTATACACGGTTTCAGGAAGTAGGGCTGGGAAATTCAGAATTGCGGCCCATATATCACTGTTTCTCAATGCTTAACTGAACCGCACATTTGTATTACATGCCACTACTGCCTGCAGAGTTCAGACTTGTAACGCTTCCCCTTCCTATCAGAGCCCTGCGACAACAGCATGACAACCTTCTTAAGTCAAGATAAAAGGAGAACATGACAAGAAGCTTTGGCACAATCTATTTTCCCTTCCTCTTCCGTGCCATTTTGCAGCCAGCCGTCCCCAGCCATCAAGAGATAAGTGTATCACAGCCCCACGTCTCTGGATGATGTTTCAGAAGGAAAACAGTTCCAAGCTGCTGTCTTATACACACAATATTTTTGTTTGTTTGTATAAACTGAGGAAGATTTCAACCATGCAGTGTCAAACTGTGGCCTGCTCCAGTAATAAATAACTGCTTTGATTTGCTCAGCCTGGAAGAACTCACTACACTGTATTAAGACCTGTTCTATTATTGTAGTTTACAATTTGAAGTTGGTTCTTTAATGCTAGGAATCAATTTCTGTACAAAAAAGCTCTAATCAATGAATCACAAATGTTTTGTTTCCTTCAGATAAGCACACATTTTGAGGAGACAGAGGTAATTCAAAGCAAGTCAAACATGGTACATCTATAGCTGGCTTCTATCTCTGTCCTGCTCTACCCACCAAGGAGGTACAGTGTACTTCCATAACTTTTCCTTCTAGAAGTCAGACATTGTATTTATTAAATTCCTTTGAAATGAAAAAAGTTAGACAGAACTGTTGCTAAAGAATTTTCGGGGGGGGGGGGGGGGGGGGAAGGAGAAAAAACTCACTATTTTTTCACAGAAGCAGTAAAAAAAAAAAAAAATTAATATCTACAGATCAGTCCCTGCAAACACAAATCCTATCCAACAAACCTTTATTTTACATAATTAAACCTTGTTGAGTAAATAAATTTAAATTTCAGAGTAGTGTTATAAGCTGGTGTCCTGGTTTCAGCTGGGATAGAGTTAGTGTTCTTCCTAGTAGCTGGTGTAGTGCTGTGTTTTGGATTTAGGATGAGAATAATGTTGATAACACACTGATCTTTGAGTTGTTGCTAAGTAGTGCTTACACTAGGCAAGAACTTTTTCCAGCTTCCCATGCTCTGCCAAGCTGGGAAGAAGCACAGCCAGGACAGCTAATCCAAACTGGCCAAAGGGCTATTCCATACCATATGAGGTCATGCTCAGTATATAAACTGGGGGGAGTTGGCCAGGGGGGCAGCGATCACTGCCTGGGGACATGCTGAGCATTGGTCAGCGGGTGGTAAGCAGTGGCATCACTTGATTTTCCTGGGTTTTGGGGGGGGGGGGTGGGTTTGTTGCTGTTGTGTTCATTTTCACTATTATTATTATTATTACTATTATTTTATTTTATTTAAATTATTAAACTGTTCTTACCCCAACCCACAAGTTTTCTCACATTTACCCTTTTGATTCTCTCCCCCATCCCACTGGGAGGCGGAGGGTGAGCAAGCGGCTGTGTGGTACTTAGTTGCCCGCTGCGATTAAACCACAACATATGGAAACAGAACTGAAATGTAAAAAGTGTTTGAAATGAAAATGCAAAAACCTGGGTACTTAAAGAAGTTCTGAGCATTTAAGTTCAGTTTTCAGTTTCATATTAAAAAAACAAAAACCAAAACAAATGAAAAAAAAAACCATATAGGGCTTGCTTCACACCATAAAGATTTACTTTTACAACTTCGAAGAATTTACAATAACAACATATTGTCAACAGCTACCATAATTCCTGCAGATCTGACCCTGCCTCCCACTGAAACTAAGCTGGAAAATCAGCTGGAAATTTCTGAGTCCCAAGCCTTTGTAAAAAATGAAAATGGAAAAGAAAAAAAGTAGTAATAAAGCCATTACATTATTTAAGCTGCTTCAGAGTGAAATTTAAGAGAAAATAACACCACAGAAATCTCCTGGAAACACAAGTTTTAAAAATTTACCAGCATTCATTAGCTTAATTACACAAGTACACATTAATAGCAGCAGTTAGACACAGCACCTTTAAAAGGGAAAAAAAAAGGGAGGGCAGAACACCCCACCCTACAGGCTAATTGTCTTAATGAGAAATGTTTCATTGTTTCACAGATGTCCATTTCCATTACCTTTCCACCTAGAGATTATTCCTAGTTAGTGACCTGTTGCAAACACTACCATTCCGGTTTATGTTCAGTCAGAACAGCATTCTACTGCTAGGTAAGAGGCTTTACTAAAACCAAAGTTACTCTGCTTTCCCCCTGAAATAAATAAATAAAAGATCAAGAAATAGGACCCCTTGCTTTAAGGGGTTTAATTCCCCCCCTTCCCCTTTTCACATGACCATTTGAGAAATCAAAATACTTAATATTACAATTATGCATTAAAAACCATTGCAGCATTCCTGCTCAAGTTCTCCCCTGCCTGGCACTTTTTCTGCCACCAGCTTTTAAAGAAGCAACATTTCTTTCAGAACTCAGTCTCTGTTCGTGAAACAATAAACAGAACAGGACATCAGAATATCTGGGAATCACTAGGATACAGTAATTAGTATCTGTCATCTGACCTGCCTAACTACTGCAACAGCTGTTTAACATTTGCTAGCAAAATCTCCCATGGCACTGGTGAGAGACAACCACTGAACCCTTCCCTCCTTCTACCAAGCCTGAGAATACTGAAACAGTTTGCTCTCACATGAACTAGAACCCTAAATCCACAAGATTACCTATGAACCTTAAAAAAGTTTTTGCCAACTAAAGAGAGCTATGTACAAGCAGTAAGTTGCTGCATCAGTTGGTTTAACAGTTCTTAAGCAAATACATCTGCATCCCAGTTCCAGGTTTCCACAGACCTACTCTATCACAGCTGTGAAGAATATGCTATTTGAAACTAAGAAACAAGCACTATCCTAGAAAATTTATACTGCATAGGGACAGGTATTGAAGCACTTAATTCTTTAGTTCTGCTAGAAGTGCAGGGATGTATCCCTATTAGCATGTCAGGACAGAAACTGATGGTAATGACGCCTTCAAAATGCTCTTCAGAAGTCAATTTAGCCTTGTCAGAGATTTACTGAATGTGCTATAATTGCAAAGATTGCCAACACAAGAAGTTGAATGTGATCCAGAATAGCTATAGAAACTACAACATCAGGGAAAGAAAGCAAAGGCATTCAGATTGAAAGGATGCAAGGACTAAAATTACAGGGGAAGGGAGCAGAGCAGGCCTATCCCATTCGAAGGGTTTTATCTTAATGTCTCACTCTCCCTAGTCAAACTCAACAGCATGAAGCGTAACACCGAGCACAGTTCTGATGAACAAACTGGTTAAAGAAGCTTCCTGATAGTTTACAAATGCTCAAAGATTACTGGACAATACCATGGGAATAGTAAGGCTTCTTGATTTTAACTATATTTTAAAGGGATGTCCAATTCAGTTGTATTTTATGTGCTGAGTTAGGCCGGACCATTCCCTGAATAACAGGTATTGAATATGACCAGCAAGGTTGCAAGAAAATACCTAGGATCAGATTACTTTAAAGCAAATAATTGAACCACATCAATTTCTCTTAAAGAGAGCTGAAATGCATCATCAGCCAAGTGATGTTTCACAGCTACATCACCCACACATATTAGGCATTTAAAGAATGATCTAAAAAAGGGGCAGAAACTTTTCCAACCTTCTGTGTTTGTCAAATTATCCAGACAGAAGAGCTATTAACTTGATTTTAAACGGACCTTGCAGAAAGGTCATCTGTGCAGTAATAAAAGACCTTCAAGCTACACAGCTTTCTTTCCTACCTGTGGAGCACAGACACATTAGCATCATACGTGCATAAAAATGCAGGAAAAGGGATGCTATCGGATGCAATACTTTGCTTAAGAAGGAAGCATTTCTTTACTTATATCCCACATGAGATACTTACAAGGATTAGAACGTGACAGGAAAACTAATAATGCCACATGCTCTCGCGAACTCACCTGATACTGCCAATCAGAAACAACATTTCTCCTGAGAAAGATGAGGATAGAGATATTATACAGCTACTTTTGCAATAAATATATTATTAATTTAGCTAATTCATTGCAATAAATATAAAAATGAAGATTTGAGACCATCTACAGTGTTGATACTTACTGTCTTCAATCAGTGGCAAATACAGAAAAATAGTCCAAGGAAATAAATCATACATTTCACATAAATCTGGCAGGGATAAATGCCTATAAGATAGATATCATCTTTACAATGGGACACAAACAGACGTCTTTGAGAGCCTGGGGTGACCGAGCTGGAACACTTATTTAGGTTGTGAGCTGCCAGTCTGTGGCTGAGAATGCTGAGCAGCTTGCTAACACCTCCTTTAGGTAATGGACTGTTGTGCCCCTTAACTTCCTCTGAACACATATCCTAGTGCACACGACTCAGGGGGAGCTATGCAAACTACTGTTCTGGTCTTTGGATAAAAAGCATATCTGAAGTATTAAGGTAACAGTAATAGCTACTGCTTAGGAAAACCCTTGCATAGTACCTCAGCCTTGTGAATTTCACTTTGTTCCCGTTTTGATTATTTACACATGGTATTTTTATTTTACTTTTACTAAATGCACTACTTGTTTACGAAGGCCTCACTTGATCTCACTAAGCTCAAATACAGCTTTGCACAAATGCATGGAATCGGTTTGTTCAGGATTTGTACCAGCACCAAACAAGCTGCAGTGCAGAGACAGCGCAGACTGTGGTCAGAGGCTTGGTACCCCTACAGCTTACATCAGGTACCGCCGCCAGCTACCTCCTCCCATTGCCTTGGCTTTCACAATATCCCATGCTGTGGGTTTCATAGTCACAGAAAGAACCAGACTGCAAAGTGAGCAGGCTGCAAAAGAACACGGGAAAAGAAAAATATTTTCCAGTTGAATCAGTTCCTGACCTAGGTCAGTATATGACCGCACAAACTGCAGTGCCATTGGAGAGGGAGAGAATGACAACTCCCTAAACTGCCACCAAAATGTTAAGACTTATGCTGAAGGACTTGCTTTGCAGACTCCTTTCAGACCTGTGGTTTTGGGGTTTTGTTTGGGTTTTTTTGTGGTGGTTTTGTATTGGGTTTTTTTTGGTTGGTTGGTTGGTTTTTTCCCCCCTTCTCATTCTGTCACATCCTCCAGTACATTTTTGAGCTAATTCTTTGTCTTCCACAACCTGGACTGTGTCAGTCCTCCATTACACTGGGTAAGAGCTGACTAAATACCAATTCAACCTCAGTTTGCTGGGCAGTATTCTGTGGCCTATGCTACAGGAGAGGCGAGACTAGATTGATTAAAGATTGGGTTTCGTCTATGTTTTCTAAGTTCTGGTTCAAGCTATGGCCTTCCTGTTGATCTAATGTTTAGTTCAAACTATTTCAAGAAAGAAAAGTAAAACCAACCAAAACTCTGCAGCTTGAGAAAGAAGCCATGAAATTGTCAAAAATTAAACCACAGTAATTCACTTACATGAAGGAAACAGATCCTACTGACTAGTTAAAACAGTTTCTTGACCTGTGTTTCCTATCATACTTTCCAGGCTAGTATATATTAGTTGAACTATATCTTGCAGCATTTAATTCATTTAAATATTTTACCCAATTACTTTCTCTGAAATTATGACAGCTTAATATATAAGATTAAAAGAGGGGACTATTTATTTCAGCAAATAATCAAGTTTGGAGCTATCATCAAGCACATTTCCTAAAAGAACTCAATTCCTTTATTTTTATAAATGCAATTGCTGAATAATCCCTATTGCCTTAGGACCCTATCTACTTTCCAATTCACCCACCAATATAACAACATGCTATCATTAAAATAAATAGTATATGATTTTTGTTCAGGTGTAACATCTAATCTATCTTTTACTGCTAGATTAGCCAGAACTACTCTCCATAACCAAAGCACTGACAATAGAGCATTAAAGTACACCTTCCCATGGCAGCCCTGCCAGTTAGGACTTGGCCGCAACTTTTAGAAACAATTACAAAATAAAATAGATAATTAAAGCCTTATAACCATCAGAACAATAAGTACCACTGCATATATTACTAAATTCACCCAAATCATTACAGCTAAAAAGTGTAAATAGTTCAGTATGTACCTATATCAATGCTGTGGCAAGTTCTCCGGGTCACTGCTAGGGATATTCATGTTCAGATAGCAACGGGAAAACCGGCTTTATGAAGCTGCTTAAGATACAGTGTTTCGCATACACAGAAAGAGGATGCATTTGATTACAAATTGGGGTATGACAAGATAAAGTGTTCTAATCTGGAAAATCAAATTAAAACACAATAATCCAGCCTGATTCACACTTGGTCCCCAAATCCTAAAACACTATGAGTACAACAAGCTTTTAAAAAATTCTATGTAAGTATCTGCCATCTATTGCAGAACAATTATTTTAACATTATCAAACAAGGCTATTATTTCAACATTTTGTTTATAAAGCAAGTCAATTTCCAGAAAGCTGAAAATAAAACAAACCTAAGAAACAGACCTGCCCTATGTTCAGATTTCCTCAGATACATCCTCCTCTCTTTCCATCTGGAAGTCTTCCCTAAACATAAGCTGAAGGCTTTGAATACTTGCATGAGGTTTCCCACACAATTTGTTGCTCAGGTGAGACTAAGAGACTGAACAACATACCAGGATCCTGAGAAACACCTGTACAGTGTGTGCACTGACTGTGCACTTGGGGTTTGTCTAACACACTTCAGGACTTGCAATGCGTGTGATTTCATACATATTTTTCTGGAAATCCCATGCAGAAACACAGGAATGCTGCTTAAGATTGCCTGGAGTCCTCCTCAATACCACAAAAATCTCACTCAAGTACTCCTTCACTGAGAAGGATAAAGAGCTATCAGAGTTGCATATACTTCTCTCAACGGAGCAAATAAACATGGATTCAAAAGCCCATGGCCTGGAATGACATCAGCTAATGCAAGTACCTGGAGTAGAAACAAACTGATACTTGGTTGAGTTACTTTCCCCCCGCCACCCCTTTTGTAGCTGTTGGAGAAGAATCAACCATCTCAATACCTACTTAAAGTTCCTGTAATTCCTTAGCCTTCTACATACACAATGCAGACCAATTTTTGTGCTAAACAATTCTCAGAAAGGGTCATATCTTCAGAGATTAGAAAATGAATTAGAAATAGGTAGGGTTTTGCAGGGGGGGTGGCTCTTTTGTTTAGAATATTTTCCAGAAACAAATAATAAATCCTAATAGGCAGTACTAAAGATACTTAGATTTTTCAATGGTCGATTTTTAAATCAGAATTTCCTACTGTACCTACCACCATTGTCCTCAGATGAATATCACTCTGATATATACTTTTTGCCAATATACTATATTAATCAGTTAGCTTTAATAGAAATACCAGCCTTTTACTAATTCATTCTACTATCCTATGAACGTCAGCCTTAAGTTTAACTTTAGAAATTATACAGCAAATTCATAGTGGATTCTTGATACGTTAATGATGTTGAACTTTAAAACTGAACATCGCATACTGCACGATACTACACAAGTTGCAGTTGTATAGCCCCAGACAGCAGTAAATTCTCTTGCTATTGTTATTTAACTTATTTGTATTTATCCTTCTATAAAGAATACGTGATGAAAAGGATTTAATAACATAAGAAGCAGCTGCATCTTGAAAGCTTACACAAATATTGGGTGCAGTAGTAGTCCAGTACTCTTGGGACTAGGAATTACTGCTGGAAAAATGGAAGCTTCTGTGCTCCTGGAGTACATAAAAATTTTTATATGAGTAATAGGTCAAATTTCCCTAGAACAATAAATACAAATGTCTTATCTAAAAAAACTCTGCCTAATAAGTGTGTGGTTATCCCTCTTAGCACTCCTGTGGAACACTAATAACCAAGTTCAAACACAATCCCACAGCAGGTCAGGCACAACAGACACCTAACCAACTGTGTAATAACTTTAATGATGTTCTGAGCAAATGCAGACACTGTATATCAGATATAAAATAAAATAAAACTTGGTTGAACTGGATATGGTAGTATCCGCCTAATTTATAGATCAGCTGTACTGTCAGCAGGATATAGTGGCTGCAGATAGAACTATAGCTCTTTTCTCTATCTCCACCTCCCCTTCCCTGGGTTATGCTTCCTGACACCTCACCAACTTCCTTGGACAGTGCACCTCAAACAACTAACACACTGAACCTGCAAGAAAACAACATGAAATTCTTTATAAGTTACAATACTGGTATCAGCTGTATATCAAGCACTTACTGGTACAACACAAAAGATAGGGGGAAGATGACAAAGCAATTTTAGAACATCCTCTGCATTTCAGAGCATCAAAACAATCCCAAAGGTGCACAGGTGGAAAGGGATAACACACATTACAAAACTCAGCATTTGCTTTCAAAGTACACCCAATTTTTTTTAGAGATGTCCATAAGAATCACCTTTTACTGCTCAAATACTACAACACCTTACAGATTCTAGATCCTACCAACACAGGGTTTGCATGTATTGACATGCATTGGTTTAGTAAATCAATCTCCTTTTACCTGCCTCAGTCTGCTTGTTCAATTCATTATGGTCAACACCAAAGGGAATGCAAGCTTATTCATTACTTGTCTCATTTGTTCTTTTCATATTGTATTATAGCAGTGAAGAAAATTCTTCAGACCCTCATAGTATTTGAAATATCCGGAAACAGTATCTTGACGCCTTGCTTAATTGCATTTTGGACGTTCTGCAACCATCATAAATCCCAGTGAATGATTTTCTTTTTGGCACATTTTAATTTACACCCACTACTCCTTTAATCCATATTCAGTTTCAATAAAATAACTATGAATACCATTAGCTAAAATACCAAATCTATGAAAACGTGCCCCAGAGGTTCTGAGCCTCAGTCTCCTATTGCTGGTGATAATGTACTTAAAGATCTGGCCACACAGTGGATGTCAGCAGAGCAGCTGCACCCTTCTCACGATGGAGGCTGCACACCATACTGTGCACAGCTTGCACAGTATGGCATCAGTTGTCCCCTAAGACTCCCTGTCATCTGTAACTCAAAAATCCTGCTTCTGTTTGCTTTAAAAAACAACACAAAGCACTAGGCAGCGTTTTGGGTAATAAGGAAATAGCATTCCTTGCGGAAAGGTAATCCTGCAATCAGCTACATTATGATTCAAGGGTTCTTCTAACTTATCTTTTGGTACTCACTATCCATTAAGACAAAACTAATTTCTATACAAGCTGCAGCCACAGTGGCAAAGAATAAACCTGAAAAGTTAGACAAGAATTCTTATTTTTATACTAGAAACATTAGAAGTGGGCAGTCCACCCCTTTTCCTTACAGTACTACCCCTTATGCAAGCTTATAGTCACTTAGCAACTTGGTGGTAACTGCCTTTGTTTCAAGAATATTGATAACTAGATTATGAAACTACTAGTTCAGTAAAAATAACATCTTAAAATAAGGGACATGTCAGTCAAGTTACTCCTATTCTAGGAAATTCTATGTGTACTCTGAGTCAGATTGCTTTGACAGATAAAAGCACATAGTCAAGACATAGCTTGACAAAGTTGCATATGCATATATTACATTAAGTTTCCAGAATTTATTGAATATCAGTTCCATCCAGTTCTTGAGATCTTTGTATTATGCTCAAAATGAAACAAAACCCATCCTTTCAAAACCATTTCTATACTTAGGAAAAATAATTTTTAAATCAGCCCTCAAATTGATGCATTCCTGTTACGATTTAAGAGAAACTGTCTGCTTAGACAGCACTTCAAGGCCCAAAGAATTTGCATTTCTTTTATTCTATATTCTATATACATACAGATGCTTTACAAACTGTGTTATTAACATGTCACACTATCAGAGATAAAGCGTTTTATGAAAAAGAAAAAAAAAATAAGTCACCATATTACTCAATTTTTATCCGCAATGTTTTGTGAGACAACTTATAACAAATAGAGGAACCAGGTCTAAAGCTAATTCTAAAACATGAGGATGGATGTGTTGAAAGAGAGATCAATTTGTATTCCTCTCTCCTGTGTTGTTCACTGAAGCCTCAACATATGGAAAACATAATATATTATTTTTTATACATATACATGATAGTATTTATGGAGAACACTGTGTAAAAAGAGACGAAAAAGCTGTAAATACTCTTTCTGTTGAGATTAACATGCAAAAGAGAATGAAGCATGCACAACAGTGAAGCCAAAAAGTTCTCCTAGAGGGAAGGAGTAATATTCTTTAACAGGTGAAAAGGAAGCCAGAGCACAGCTAGCTAAAGCAGAAGTTTACAGCTGAATCCCAAACACTTAAGAGAATGCAACACAGCTGTTTCCAATGATCCATCCCCACAAATGTGTCCTAATGACCACTCATTCATAGTCAAGAATATAGATCTACAAGGCTGCTCTAATACTTATTCTTTCTTTGCTATTCCGTGCAGTACTTATTTTTCCAAATTGTTTTAAAATCAGGCTCTATGGCCCAAAAAAAGCCAAACCATTTTTCAGGAACAATTTCTCTGCCCTTCTGCTATGTGACCCCCTGTACAGAGCTGACAAGCAAGTGCTAGGACTGCTTTAATCAAGTATTACACAAATCAGCTGAATGATACCTTTTGGTCTCCCAACAGACACTCACTAACAGAGTTCACACAAACCCAACCAAAGCAGCAAATGTCCCATTCGGCTGAAGGCAAAGTGCAAGAAGAGTAAGAAATAGTAATTCCGCACTCCAAATGATTCCTCCTGAGCAGGGAACGAAGCCAAGTGATAGGACATCAAATTTTCACGGAAATGCCATAGCGGAAGCCTGGGTTTACAGCTGTAGCAGGATTCTAGAAACAAAGGGAAAGAGAAAAACAAAGCAAAGCAAAGCAAAATATGGTCCAACAGCACAGATGAGGTATTGAAAAGTGAAGAGCTTGACTGTAAGATGGAAAAGTCAGAAGAGCAGACCGATTAAAAAGAGCAAGAAGGTAAAAGGGGATGGAATAATCTCATGAGGTTAAAAGACAATCAGCAATTACTAGTCTGTGTTAGGAATGAAAGAGGTTGGCACAAACAACTGTTGACAGAGGAAGAATAGGGTTACGTTTTATTTGTTTTAAAAAAAGGGTAGATTCTTGCGTAGAGCTGGACAGCTGGAAATTGAGTTAAGCAGAAATAGCGGCAAGATGACAATGGCTTGTTACTAGTGAATATTCACATTCAGGAAGGAAGTGCGCAAAATTAAAACGAGAATTAACTTGAAGTGAAGGAACTATGTTTAGTGACAGAAATTTCTCCAAGAAGGTGCCGCAGCCTAAGAGAATCACAGAGACGATCAGCTGACAGAAAACAGTTGAGATAGAAAAAGGCAATATAAATGGCTGCAGAAAGAATCCAATTAACTAACCATAAACAAGAAGGACTATTTGAAAAGTAGAAGTAATAAATAGAAACCTTGCTAAAGTTTTCCACAAATAAGACAAAAAGAAGCTGTCCACAATAGGTTGGGTGGTTTGAAAATAGGAGCTACTTACAGAAAAAGGGCATTTCAAACATTTTTTCAGCCTTTCAAGGCATTTTAGATATGCAAAAAGGGGAAAGACATCATGAAACCAAGTTGATTCCCCTAAATCATGTAGGTTTTTTTTTTTAAAAAAGAGAAAAGAGCAAACCGAAAGAATGAATGTTTGAACGGGTCCACAGTAAGAAGAGAGGTGAGAACAGTCTGTATGGAGTCCATTAAGAAAGTGACCAAGACTGAGCTGAAACAGTTTGAAACCATAGGTTATGGGTAAATCCTTACAACAGGAAAAGCACAGCTGTAGAAAGTCAAATATGAGTAACTCTTATCAGATTTTCTCCGCTTCATTAAATTTTCAGTCCAAAGTGATAGAAAGCAATGGTACATCTCTGATTACTCAAGTATTTAAGACTGTGCTATCTGTCTAAATGAATGGTTAATACAATTCTTGACAATAATTCTACTGTTTAGACTGCTCCTCTGAATAATTGTAGCAGATTGCCTGAATGACACCACTGTCTCACTACACACTATTTTTTGGAATACACTCTTTAATGAGTAAAGGTTGGACCAGATGATCTTTCAAGGTCCCTTTCAACCTGGGCTGTTCTGCCATTCTATGACTATTGTAACATAAGGACTGAAATATGTCTAAACAAAAAGACATTTTTATCATATTTAAAAAGCAATTAGAGCCTTTAATGAAAACTATGTTATTTCTCATCACCTGGACCACAAAAACCCCACTACCACTGGAAGTTTATGATAAAATGCTTCAGTCCTCATAGTATCTCAGTATGGACTGAAGGACCCTTCTTGCAAAACAGCAACATCATGCTGCAATACATCATTAGAGTCAAGAGAAGTCTGTAGTTCTACCAGCTTGTGTAGTCACACACATTGACTCTCTCCCTTCTGCTCTTCCCCTCTTGACCCTTCCCCCTGGCCAAGAAAAAAAGCTATTTGACATTAGTGCAAAACTGTTTTATTAGGCTACATCAGTTTCTAGCTAGAAAACAAAACAAACCTCACCTTTGGTTAAAACTGATACTTATTGCTTTATACAAGCTGCTAGGAACACAGATCAATACTTCAAGAAGCTGACACATCCAAAGGCAAGCTTGCTTACTTTTTTTTTTTTTTGGTGGGGGGGTGGGACACAACAGAAAACCTTTTTTTAAAATTTAAATTTACAAAAAAAAAAAAAATTAGAATTGATTTGGGAGTCCAACGGAACAAAACATGAATACTTCATGGCTTTATCACTCAACACACACAGTGGTCTATCAGTTTAAAATCTTTCAAATGTCATGGTACAAGCCATCCCTTTTTCCAATTCCTGACAAATTTCGAAGTATCCCTTCAAGTCTTTTCCATTTTTATGTTTTCCATAGTTGAAGACAATTTTTGTTCTTTTGCTTCCCAACTACCTTCCATTAGAGAATGAACACTGGGTAAACAACCAGCATTCCCTCAGGCAGATGGTACAGCTGAAGGATGGTTTATGTGTATCTGTATGCTAAATTTATGTGGGCTAAACCTAAGAAAGCTATTCCATACTCTATATACATACAGAAACCACGATATCCGAATACAAAAATAAATCAGAACACAAGTTATTCCAGAACTTTTGTAAAAGTTCTCTACCCAGCTCGTTGTTTTCCTTTATGTAAATTTAACAAATTTCAGCTGCCAAAAATCTTATCAGATAGTGTTTTAGACAATTTTAGATATTCTCAGACACTTGAACAACCAAGATTTCTTTAGGAATCTGTCATTAATGCAGGTGAACAAACATAATGACTGGAGGTTGAAAGCTTTTGTTTATTTAAGCTTTCAATTTTCACCTCACTCAGGAAAAGCATACTTTGTGCAAATGCTTTGAATGCTTTGTGTAAATGCTTCTCTTGCTTCTAGCAAGAAAATATTCTTTTAACAGTTCTGTTCTCTTCCAAGTCATTGATCCAGTCACAGAAAACTGCTCTTGCCATTACCACTGTGTTCCACAAAGAGTGACAAGAGGCAGAGATTTAAGAAAACTAACACAGCAGGGGCTGATATCATATTATCCATGAAAAGCATTTACTAGTTATTTCATCCAGCAAGAAGTTTATGTTGCAGCTTCCCTTCCAGCTGAGCCTGTCCTCTGAAGACATGTCTGAGGAGACAATAAAGAAGGACAATTAGATGCTTAAAGCAATTTTTCAATAGCCATCTAGATTTAGGGGATAAAATTGCCTAAGAAACTTCACTGCCTGATGCACAAGTTCCACAATATTTTAAAGCTATCTCAGCTCCACCTCCCTAAAAATTTCACCTAAATGAAGTTTTCTTCAAAACACTAACATTAGAGAATGTGAGCTGCAGTAGGGTTTTAACTCCATCATTCCCTGAGGCTACTGGAAGTTACTGTGTGTTGCTGAGCTCTAATGAACACAGCAGAAGAGCAGCTGTCAGGGTGTGCCAGACTTTCTCTATGAAGTTGTTCCAGCTAAACAGTTACCAAAGATTGTTTTAACTTGGACAAATGGGTAGGCTCCTCCCTGATACAAGGCCAACAAAACTTTGCATAGTTTATATTCTCTCAGCCTCCCCACCCTTCATATGTTGTTTTTTCCTTCTTGTTAGGATATGCATAATCAGACTACAAAAACCAGCTTACGTAAAAATCTTAATGTAAGTAGGTTGGAGGAGAAACACTGCCTGCTGTAAATGCAGAGCAATTGTTTGTGGTAGCATACACATATGCACACACAAGACTATAACCTTGTTTTTATTGCTACAGCTAGAAATATTCATATATTTCACCAGTGAGCCCTCCCTATTGTATTTTATAGGTGGCATGCTACTTGATTAGTATCTGAGCTCCTGTGGCAGCAGTTTGGATAAACTGGGGGATAACAGCAAATCACAGCAGATCAGGGATCAGTTCTGATCTGTTCTTTTTCTATTTAACTCACTTTAAAAAGATTATTTATAGATTAAAATCATAAACAAAACAGAGATCAGGACTGCATTGTTCATCTTTCTGTTTGTCGAGGCAACAATAAAACCTACTTAATGATAAAGAAGCCTGATGTGATATTGTAATCAGCTTAGCAATTCCTTTGTTAAGTACTTGTTAAGTGCTGCTCTGCACTGGAAATTATTTGATAGTACAGTCTTCAAAGGTCAGAAGTATGATGAAAACTTACAGGATTTGACTCCTACAGCTTAGAGTACTATAAAAGGATAAGATTTTAATCTGATGTTTATCTACTAAAAGACTCTGTAATACACCAACCACTGGTCAGTCAGAAAGACAACTTCTGGTTTTCTTTACAAGCTGATACAACTACTAAGAGCAGAGCTACACAGCAATTGACAGAAATGCTTTCTGAAGTGCAACTGCAAGGGAACAATCCAGATGTTTTCTGCCCAGTATGATTCAAGTTCAAAAATCCTAACACAGTGAGTCAGGGTATTATAAATACCATGCACCATGAAAACTAAGAAAACCATTCAAAAATGAATCCTACCTCAAAGCAAAACACACCAGTTTTAACTGCAATGGTATAATGAAAACGGTTTTCAGCAAAGCCAGCAATTAGAGGATACTCACGCAGGTCTTGTGTGCATGGTTGCTATACTTAAACATGAAGGAACAGTTACCATGAAATATTGTTTAGTACATCCTTACTTATAGCTCTGCATTTTTATCGCATATAAAATAGCACCAAGCCCTGCCAAAAGCCTCACTTGGACAAAGAACAAACTGCTTCCAAAGACAGCATGACATTAAACACTTTAACCTGGCATTAAACTTGATGCAAGCATCTGCCATGTTCTGGGCAAAACACTGCAGTGAAATACACTGCACTCGCTGAAGGAAGCTACTGCCAGCTCTTGAGGAATACAAACCTACCCAGCACAAGTAATTCCAATGAACAGATAAAGCACTACAGAGGCACCATCCTCTTCTGAACATGGAGGGGTAGAAGGAAGTCTGCAACCTAACTACTTTGTTGTAAGCCTTCACAGTAATTCTGGAATGCCTCCATGGAAAAGGCCACAAATTCCAACTAAGAATAACCTCATCAAGCTTCCTTTATGATGAACGGGGCAACATACAGCTTCCAGTGTACACCTTCCAACATACAGCTTTGAGACCAACTTGTTTTATGCATAAAAACTTACTGCATCAATACAAGCTTCATATTTATGAATATTAAACCTATCCCTTTTGATTACTGCAAAATTACATCTGACTAAATAAACAGATCTGATGCCTCACTTTTACCATCAAGTTTTCTATGGTTTTGTTTTGCTCATGTTTTTTTTCCTTCTTACTTTGCCAAGATAATCTCATTTGGTATTTTGGAAATCTTTCCAAGGATTCCATGTATGCAGGAGGTGGAGCAAAAAGCTGTTCCAAAAGCTCAGTTCTGAATAAAACTGAAGGTAACATTAGTAACACAAGCTCCTTGGATCGACACATCATTTTATAAAACTGAAAGTGATTCACAATAATTAACTATTAAGCTTTATCAATCTGCTACAATTCTATTCTGAAAGAAAAAAAAAAAAAGAAAAAGAGCTACACAGCAGACATAACTGCACACCTTCAGCTTGCAATTTAGAAAATATTTCCTGCATGCAAATTAAATCAAATAGTGTGCTGGGGGGATGCATGGGAGCACACATATATTCTTTCTCCACTTTAAGAAGAAAAGATAAAAAAACCACTAATCTTAGACTAGATGCTTTCAAATACACAATTCTGTAGCTTTGCTATAACAAGATTCCCTCCTACACAAAATTCTTGTGAAAAGGTACTGGTTACATTAAGTTGAACAACTTGGAGTCAGGAGGGATCAGAGCATCAACATATATTAAGGGTATTACTCTGAATACGATCAATAAATGTAGCCTACCCGCCAAAGAAGGTCATCGTTTCCCCTCTTCTATTTTAAATAAATACAAAAAAATCAATAATGAAGAACAGAAGGTTAATCTGGCTCCCACCCAAAAGCCATCAGTTTTTCTCTTCTATGATTTGATCACTGGTAAATTTTTTCAAAGACCCTTACATGACTTCAAATTTTTAAATTCCTTTTACAAAATGGAATTTGGCATTTATTGCCATCATGAGCAGGTGATATTTTTACTTCTAAAACTCCTTTTGAAAACCATAGAGTTAAAATATCAGAAATACCTAACAAAGACAAAACATGTTCTGATAAAGAAGGGAAAAATGGCTTGGTTAAGAACTGTATTCAGTATCATGATCACTTATTATAAGTAGATGAAGGCCTATTGTATTTTGTATTTTGACACTGTATTTTGACAGTTTAATATGAGCACTGCACCCAAAACATCAACATCGTGGCAAATTCACTGAGCTGTGATGCAACAGGGAAGCTGTTTTTGAGACAAGCATTACCCTTGTCTGTGCTGCCAGTCTTCCAAGCCACAACACGAGATATGTCTGAGCACAGCCAGTTACAATCAATTAGCGTTACTGGAAAAAAACTGCTTCCACAGTTTCTAACGAGCCCTGAGGCTAGCAGCTAAGAGTAGATGGAAGCTTCATACATATGTATACATTTAATATATGTTTATTTAGACACACACAGTACATTACATGAATGTAACCACGTTAAGCAACAATTCAAAAAATATCAGTGCTCTCTTTTACCTAACTAAATGGTCAGTTCAGAGCAGTCAATATAGGTCATTGAGCACACAGCACGAGGAGCTAGACATTCATTTGCTCTATAGGTACCTGAATGATTAAACCTTAATCTTAAAGAAGCCATTACCAAGATGAGAAAGTGATGGTTATGAACTTTACCCTTGGACGAAGTGGAAGGAAGAGAAGCTTGTTTGGTTTTTTCCTGTTCTGGCTTATGAAAAGAAACAATTTGCATTTTCACCACGAAACACAGTACAAAACTTATGTTGTTATTGTAGTTTAAAACAAAACACACAAAAAAAAGCCCAGCTAACACCTGAACCCAGAGCAACACACGTGCATGGTTAGAGGCCCACAGTAGGGAAGACAGGGTCTGAAACATCTCTTGGACTTGATTTATTTTTTATTTCTCTTAGAAAACATCAAGGTCGTAACAGGCCTTAGTTCACTCCACAGAATGGCGAATGATAATATCATGCCTCTGCATACATAAACTTCTATTTCCTTATTTTTAAAATAATTTAATAAAATTTAAATAACTTTAAAAGTTTTAACCAACAGCTTTTGATGATTTCTTTTAGGTAGCTATTTCAAAAGGAGAAGTAAAGGCAGAGTAAACAGAGAATTCCTCCAAACTCCTATGATGGTTAATCAAGGTTAAAAGAAACCCTAGTAAGGACAAGGTAGGGATACTGACGAGACTTATTTGCTTCAATCCTATCACTTTTAGAAAGGATTTTAACTCCACTCAGACTGACTTCTGAAGCAATGTTAGTAAGGGGAAAAAACGTGTCCATGAAAGACCATAATCTTTCTTGTGTATTTGATGAAGTAAACATATTTTCCAATTGAGAACTTACATTCTGCAGAAATTGCCTTTATAGTAATCCTTACAGTCAGTAAAGCATAGAGGTTTTTTTGCATAGCATTTAATGAAATTTTTGCATTTTATATCATCACTGGAAATAACTTTGCTAAGCAACGAATATAAGCACCAGCCTAAAACACACTCAGTGGTGAAGAAAATAGAGTAATCTGCCATGTACACAACCCCAAGAAGGCATTATTTCATTCAGAACTAGAACAGAAGTATTGGAATGATCAAATAAGTTTTTTCTAAATTAATGGAGCAAAGCAAAGAAGAAAGTGGAATGAGCCTATTTCACTCTCCAAACATTGAAAGTTTCAAGGCAAAAACATACATATTGAACAGGACACAGTTCTTAACCCTTTTTAGTGTTTGCCACAGCCTCCTGACTCACTTTAAGGAACTCTCACACATGACCTTAAATTTCACTGAAGAGCTTACGTATTTTAGCTTGTTTCCTGGACAGCTTCTTCAGTGAATGAAGTATCTCCCCAGATGAGGAAAGCTGATTTTTCAAGATTGAACCATGGCTAGAAGGAGTAAAACTAAGTACCTGAATGTCTCCAACAAGCTCCAGTTATCAACTAAGTATTATAAAGAGGGTGTGCTGTACACACCCAGAAAATTGTTTCCCAGATTTTCTAATCTGAAAATACAAACAAAAAAAATGGAAGTGTGGAAACGAGATACAGCATATATGAAATGGCATATAAAGGCTGACAACACCTGTGTATATTTACTTACTTTCTGGTGGTAAAACAATTACTGTATGAAGACTAAATAAAAGGATTTAGTATGATTACATTTTACACAGGTATATGCCAACACACTTATATCTAAGCATATCAAAAGGTATCCAGCAAGAGAATGGGGAAAAAAAAATAATCAGTAGCTTATTCATCAGAAAACAGTAATATTACTGATTTTTTTCCTCTGTGCTAAAACTACTCTGAAAAAAACTAACCTCTGTAATAATGTCTAAAAAAAAAAAAATCTACAAGTAAACGCAAGTGATCTCTCAGAGCACCTTCTTACCCCAAAGGCAAAACCTCTAATACCATTCCTGACACGCTTCCATGGCTTCTTCCCAAAGGTCTCCAATGACATACTAAACTTTTCAAAGCTAGCTATACCAATGACTTGCTATTCTTACTGTTAAAAACAAAATAAAACAAACCCAAAAAACCAAAAAAAACCAAAAACAAAACAAAAAAAACCAAAGAAACAAACAAACAAAAAAACCAAAAACAAACAAAAAAACCCCAAAACGGTTTCCTCATAGCATCTTCATCACTGTACTTTATTTTTTATAAGTGTAATGTTAGTCTTAATGGTTTCATATGAGCGAAAGTCAACTGAAATTGTTCATGTTTCTCATGGCCAGAGATTCTTGCTCACACATTTGCACCAGTTCAGTGCATGAGCACTGGTAAAAAGCTTCATGAACATCAGTGTAGGTACTAGGAAGGCAGTCAGAGGCATCAGTCCACGGAAGTCCAAGAACAAACACAAAGAAGTTGCCATTAAACTTGAACCTAACTACATGTGCGTGGAAACCACAGAATGTTACATCAATTTAACTCCACCCACACGAGCAAATTGTATCACTTAGATTTTATGCAAAGTTTACATTCATGTTGACTAAATCAGTGTAGGGTAGATCTCTGAGTAACTGGAAGCAAAAGCAGCCACTGACTTTGCACAATGAGAAGGCTTCAGAGGGATCAGTAGCCAATAGAAGAAAGTCTTCAACGTGTCTGTGCTTTGATATTAAAAAAGCCAATAAAGAAGAAATAGTACATTTATTTTCTACATTTTCTGCATTGCAGAGTACTGCCCATTGAATTCTGGAATAGTTTCTCCATTGGCCATCAGAAAGTTCTCAGGTATTTTCAGATAAAATGCAAAAGTGTTAGGCAGAGAACTGGTGACAGCAGCCACACTTTTATATCGATAGTTAGCACTCAAGAATTCATTTGAGACACAGGAATACATCACATCCCTCTTCTCTGAGGGACAGAATATGAGTCTTTATGTTAAAGCCACCATCTGCAACAGGTAGCCCTTGCATTAAGGACACGTACCAGAAATATTTCCCTTGATCCCTGATTGAACATACCAATCTATGCCCAGATGTTCAGCCTGCTGTGCCAGTCTGGGTCCACAGGGCTAAGGAAAGTACCACAACTGGTCTGCAGCTGTCTTCAAATGGCTGTCCAGGTCAGAGCTTGCAAAAGACTGGACCACCATTTCGTATGCATGTTCTTCTGGGCAGACTGAATCTCTCACGTCCATCATATTCTATTTTGCATAAGTAATTAAACATTCAATGGAGAGTCTGACGTCTAAGTGAGTCAGACTCAAAGTGAATGCCCTATGTCTGACCATGAGCACTGAAGTATCATTCTCACTCCTGAACACAACATTCAAACAGAGGGGAAATGCCCTGCCCACCCCCACCCCAAAATACACAGTAATACCTCAATACACCCTATGGGGAGGTGATTACAGCATTCTCCTGGAAATCAGTGGAAAATGAAGTTTACTTTGGTTTCTCATGTCCTGAGAAGAAACCATAAGAATCCTCTGCACTATAAGCTCCTGAAAATAGGATGTTTTCTTCAACAAGAAAATATAGAAAATAAATTGGGAGATTGTCACTTCAGTGCAGTAGCAAAACTCAAATGGAAAATGAGAACACATTAGGAGAAAACTGAATTCTTTTGATATGAAGCTCCTTCTCACTACTCTCCAATTTTCAGTTCAGCTACCATGCTGAAAACTCAATTGCACTTAACCTGCCCTTGAACTCCCCATGAAATTATGGCCAATTTCTAGCAGTCATGTCAAGTGACCTTCAAAGGAGCAAAAGATATAGGTCATTCCTGGGTAATATTCTATTCCATGAGTGGCCAGTATGGGAGGAATAACAAATTCATATTTGGAAAAACAACTTCATAGCACCACTGACTCTAAGGGCAAAAAACAGAATACAAAGCTTATGTTAGAAGTGTAACTGAGTGGTGCGGTTAGATATCTGCTGAAGTAAGTGTGCTGTAAGAGCACAAATGAGGGTATTCACAGAACTATTTAAGCTAATAAGGCAAGCCTCTCCCTCTCTGTATGCCCAGAGCAAAAAAAAAAAAAAAAAAAATCCCAAACCTTCTGGGGTAACTGCAAATAGCTTTCTAAGCTATTTAGTGCCTGTCTTTTTAAAAAGTCTGTGACATGATCCAGAAGGTTAAATCTTAAAGAAGGAAGAAAAACCCAACACACTCTCCCCTTGCATGTACATCTTACTCATTTTATTTTTGTATATTATTTCTTATGATTTCTTTGCATTTCCTTTTGGCTTTTCTAGCACCATTCTTGATTGTACTTTTGCATAAAAGCCATCCAAAAAAAAAAAAAAACCAAACTCTGAGCTGACAATATGTTAATAACACTACTGAACTTGTAACCACAGAGGGAAAAAGTTCCACTCCCAGTTATAAACAACTTTAGCTTTACAGTCAAATCCCAAGCTTTCCAGCAGAAGGACTAGAGAGAGCAGTGCAGCTAAGCCGTGAGTGTTATGACACACAGGAACTCAGGTTCAAAAGGAACCATCTGGTTCATTCAGTTCAATGCAACTGCAATAGATTTTTAGTCTGAAAGGTCAATGACAGATCCATATGTACAAACTGGAACGCTTCCAATGCACTACAACAAATTAAAAATCTTTTTAAATATTAGAAGTTACTTAAAAAACATAATGATAGGGTGTCAAAGGTAATAACACACACAGAACTGTGCACAAGCAAGGAGGAGAGATCGCCAGTGTCCTATATTTCTGAAGTGACCTTTTAAGTATTTTATACTTAAGAATTCTAAATAAGGCTAAGAACTATTTTTAAAAAAATATGTTTCAATTATATAAGACAATGATGACAAAATTAAAACTTAGATCTGATCCAGTAACTGTCACTAGGTCTGCTAGTGTGGAGGAGGTGATAAATACCCACTTTCAGCTCTGAATTTGTCTTTTCTCTGTGTTAAATACTCTTTAAACATTAAAAAAAAAACAACCAAACCCTCCCAGTTTTCATCTTCTCTGTTCTGCCTACAGCCACCCCACCTCTGTGTTTCCCATCTGTCTACTCCTTTCTTGCTGTTCTTCAACTAAATAACTCGCAGAAGATCTCTCTTGGCTCTGCTTACCAGTCTAACTTGGCCAGCCCCATCCCTACAGCAGGCTAGAAAGTTGAAGGTAACCCAGCTGCTCTGTTTCCACCAGTCCAGCAAGCGGTAGGGCTACAGCCTTCTTACCTTAACCTGTCTCCAGTTTCAGATGACAGGCTTTAGGTACACCTTTTTGGAGCATTAACAGTATGTCGTTCTAGCCAATTCAGTATTTAATATTGTCAAATAAAAAAATCCAGAACATCCTTAAAATTTTAAGGAAGAATCTCCCTTGCTCTCCCATCTTGCTCGGTTCAATATTTTATTCTTTTAATGCTTCACTACACCATCTCTTTGGGGCCTAAGGGCATTCTCCCTGCCTAGCATCTCTACCCATGCTTACAAAAATGCAGATAGACAACAATTATGATGCAATGTATTTTCAATTCAACACTGAAAGGAAAACATTTAACTCCAATTATAACAATTGGTGCAATTTGTCAGTTAGAAACTGAGCAGTAAATAAAAGTAGCTATCACAATGGCTGATGTTTAATTTTCTGCATCCTATCTTGAATGAAACCACAACTAGGCAGGATATTTTATACCCCCAAATATTTATAAGTCCTTTAACAAGTCAGTTTCTATGTGTATTCTTTCAACTGACAAATTCAGTTCTAAACAGTAAATTATCAAATTCCGTTCAGCAAAGGCCAAACTGAATTAGTCCAAGGGAACTAAGAACACAAAGATATTCCAGTCACTATGTTTACCTAATACATAGCAAACCTGGGAAAAATGGGACAAGAGTCAAAGGCTGATAAAGGTGTTTCCAAGATAGATGTTGCAACACTCAGCGTTAAAGCATGTGTTGCTTGAAATGGAAACTGAAATCCAGAGGTAGCCACCATTGTATCTCATTCATTGTACCAAATCACAGAGAAACGGAAGGTCACCACGTATATTGTGTTATCCCAAGATACAGTTCATCTTAGACCATTTGGGGACACAGCTAAACTGCCATCCCCACATGAACACCCTTACTAAAGGAAAACCTTCTCTGTATTTGTAACAGAACTTCTTGCTGCAACTGAAACCATTACTGCTTCACAGCCATCAGGATTAGCAAAACCCACAGTTTATCCTTGTCACAATTTCCTTTAACTATAGTGGCAGAAACAGTTGTTCTCTACTCCTTAGTTTTGTGCCATTGATTATTCCTGACTAAATAACTAATTGCACTTGACCCTATTGAACTGCATCATCTTTCTGATCAGACTGTTTGGAAGTCTAGTACTGCCCTCAAACACAAACACAGCCAGGCAGTCCTCTCCCTAGTCACTTCATTGTCTACTGGAATTAATAATCATACTGTACATTCCATAATACAAACTATAAATATATATAAAACAACTGGTCTCAGATCCCTGCAAAACCCCACTGATCGCAAGCCACGCATGAGGGTTCTCCCAATAAAATTATGCAGCTTTTCGGTGCCCACCACACAGTAATTTTATTTAGATCCTGAATGTTTCTCCTTGTCATCAGTGAGAAACTCTGCTGAAGTCAGGATATTTGCTGTTTCTTCTTTACTCATAATATGTTATCCTGTTGCAGAAAGACATTAGATGCATCTAAGACCATTCAATCTCTGAAAATCCATGTTGGCTGCTACACATCAACATGGGGGTGGGGGAGCTGAAGGAGAGCTAGGTTCCCCAGAATGGCAATTAAAAAAAAAAAAGTCACCTCCTGAATAAAGTTAGCCTACAGAAAATTGTAAGCACAGATCACACCTCTAAGCTTTCCTCATAAACATGGGTATCAAACACGTGAGTATTCCAAAACTGACCGCACAGCCCTAGAACAGGATTGTTCTTTAAAATAAAATGACTTAGAAAAAAATTGGACTGACACTTGAAAAATTTGACTGCCAAAGGAAGAAGAGTTGAGCTTTGCTTCAAAAGATTGGTGACTTGAACATTTCTTTTAAAGATGGGAGACCTAGATTCAGTTTCTTCTGCAAACCGAGAGGATTGAAACCCGCAGTCCTTACATCCAAAAGGAGTATCCCAACCGCAAGTCTGGGGAACAAGCTTGGGAAATCAACTTTTAAACCCTTCCTTGAAGCTCTGTATACAGGGAGAATAACAAGCAGAACACTCACCTAGAAATAAGAAGTCTTCTGTTTTGTCTCACTGTCCTCAGTATGTGTGTGCATATACTCTGCAGCTTATATTTTAACATAAGCATTTGTACATATGTATACAAAAAATATTTCATTCAATAACATTCAATAAATGTACACTTTGTGTGCATGTGTGTGATGTCTTATACCAGTAGTAGAGTCACTGGGTTTTACTTCCTATGTTTTTAAAGTTTTAACATAGTTTTCAGTGGAAAAAAATTTGAAAGAGTCCATGAAACGCTATCTTCCATTTAATCCAGAAATAACTGCGATCTTCTGAGATTCACAGAGCTCTTCTTGCTCTTCCACGTGGGTGGTGACGAAGCAGCAACATGTAGTCCAAGGGCAATCAAAAGAGACTTCAGGGCCTTGGGACAGTTGGTAAAGGAATCTGGACCACAGGTTATTTTTTTTCCTCTCTCCTTGCAGTTGCGAGCAGCAACATTGGAACAAACAGATGGACCCAGTCTATTAATACATGGCTCCATGGCTGGTGTCACCACCACAATTTTGGGATTTTTGATAATGGGATGGTCTATACGGCACCAAGCCTACTGGTGTTGGATGGGATTCACCTTCCTCAAAGGCAGAAGAGGGTCTTTCCTCATGAGCTAGCAGGGCTCCTTGACAGAGCTTTAAACCAGACTTGAAGGGGGAGAGGGATAATATCAGGCTTGCCCATGGCAAGCTGTGGGACGACACGCCAAGGTTAGATGGAGGGGTAGCCAGGGCCCTCAGCCTGTTGCTCCGAGATGTGCTGGGTACACTGGAGCACACTTGAAGTCTTACAGAGATGAGCCAGGGGCTCCTGAGGTAATAGGAGCCAACAAGGAAGCACCAGTGAAATACCTCAAAGGAACTAAGGGGTATTCCTCTAAGAAGGTGACATGGCCAACAGCCCAGCTGAAATGTCTCTACACCAATGCACGCAGTATGGGCAACAAATAGGAGGAGCTGGAAGCCACCTAGAAAGCTATGACCTAGTCACCATTACTGAAACTTGGTGGAATGCATCCCATGAATGGAGTGCAGCTATCAATGGCTACAGGCTGTTCAGAAGGGATAGGCAAGGAAGGAAGGGCGGAAGGGTTGCCCTCTACTCAAGAAATAGATTGTGAAGAGCTGTCTCTGAAGAATAGCCATGAGCTGGTTGAAAGCTTATGGGTAAGAATTAGAAACCAAGGCAACAAAGGAAACCTTGCGGTTGGTGTTCACTACAGGTCGCATGATCAAGGAGAGCTTATTGATGAAGCCTTCTTACTCCAGCTACAGGAGGCATCGTGCTCACAGGCTCTCATATTGCTGGGGGACTTCAATCACCTGTTGAGAAAGTAGCATGCTGAGCTGTGGGCAATCCAGGAGACTCCTGGAGTGCATGAAGAATAGTTTCTTAAGCCAGGTAATAGACAGCCCTCCGAGAGGGGATACAATACTGGACCTGATGGTCACCAATGCAAGTGAGCTAATAGACATCAAGGTTCAAGGCAGCCTGGGCTGCAGTGATCATGCACTGGTGGAGTGCGCGGTCCTGAGGGATATGCGTCAGGCGAAGAGTGGTCAGGACCCTGAATTTCAGGAGAGTAAACTTCCAGCTGTTCAAGGAGTTAGTCAATAGGACCCACTAGGAAACTGCCCCCAGGGACAATGAAGCAGAACAGAGCTGGCAGATCTTTAAGGATGCCTTCCATAGAGCACAAGAGCTCTCAATACCCAGGTGTAAGAAGTCAGAAAGGAAGGCAAGAGACCGGCATGGATGAGTTGAGACCTGCTGGTCAAAGTAAAGGGCAAGAAGCAAATGCACAGGCAGTGGAAGCAGGGACAGGTATCCTGGGAAGAGCATAGGGATGCCGTCCAGTTGTGTAGGGATGGCGTTAGGAAGGCACAGCTGGAGCTGAATTTGGCAAGGGATACAAGGCGTAAGAAGGGCTTCTACACATATGTCAGCCAGAAAAGGTAGGTCAAAGAAAGCGTACCGCCTGATGAACACAACTGGCAAACTGTTAACAATGGACAAGGAGAAGGCTGAGGTACTCAACAACTTTTTTGCCTCAGTCTTTACAGGCAACCTCTCTCCACACCTCTCAAGTGGATGGACTGCAAGACAGGGACGGGAGGAGCAAAGTCCCTCCCACTGTAAGAGAAAAGCAGGTTCGTGACCACCTGAGCAACCCAAACATACATAAGTCTGTGAGACCTGATGAGATGCATCCCAGAGTCCTGAGGGAACTGGCTGATGTAGTTGCCAAGCCACTCTCAATGATATCTGAAAAGACTTGGCAGTCAGGTGAAGTCCCTGGGGACTGGAAAAAGGGAAACATTGCTCTCATTTTTAAACAGGGTAGAAAGGAGGACCCTGGGAACTACTGACCTGTCAGCCTCACCTTTGTGCCTGGGAAGATCATGGAGCTCCTAGAAGCTATGCTAAGGCACATGGAGGACAGGGAGCTGATTCAGGACAGTCAGCACGGCTTCACCAAGGGCAAGTCCTGCCTGACCAACCTAGTGGCCTTCTATGATGGAGTGACTACACCAGTGGACAAGGGAAGAGCTATAGATGTCATCTATCTGGACTTCTGTAAGGCCTTTGACATGGTCCCCCACAGCATCCTTCTCTCTAAATTGGAGAGGTATGGATTTGATGGGTGGACTGTTTGGTGGATGAGCAACTAGTTGGATGGTCATATCCAGAGGGTAGTTGTCAGCGGCTCAACGTCCAGATGGAAATGACAAGCAGTGTCCCTCAGGGGTCCATATTGGGACCAGTACTGTTTAATATCTTCATCAATGACATAGACAGCGGGATCAAGTACATCCTCAGCAAGTTTGCAGATGACACCAAGCTGAGTGGTGCAGTTGACACGCCTGAGGGATGGGATGCCATCCAGAGGGACCTGGACAAGCTCAAGAAGTGGGCCTGTGTGAACCTCATGAGGTTCAACAAGGCCAAGTGCAGGGTCCTGCACATGGGTTGGGGCAACCCCCAGTATCAGTACAGGCTGGGGGATAAGAGGATTGAGAGCAGCACTGCTGAGAAGAACTTGGGGGTACTGGTGGATGAAAAGCTGGACATGAGCCAGCAATGTGCTCTTGCAGCCCAGAAGGCCAACCATATCTTGGGCTGCATCAAAAGAAGCGTGGCCAGCAAGCCGAGGGAGGTGATTCTGCCCCTCTACTCTGCTCTGGTGAGAGCCCACCTGGAGTACTGCGTCCAGCTCTGGAGCCCTCAGCACAGGAATGACCTCGTGGAGGGGATCCAGAGGAGGGTCAGGAAGATGATCAGAGGGCTGGAACACCTCTTCTATGAAGAAGACTGTGTCTCTCTCTGAGAGAGTTGGGGTTGTTCAGCCTGGAGAAGAGAAGGCTCTGGGAAGACCTTATTGCAGCCTTTCAATACTTAAAGAGGGCTTATAAGAAAGATGAAAACAAATTTTTTAGCAGGGCCTGTTGCAATAGGACAAGGGGGAATGGTTTTAAACTAAAAGAGAGAAGATTCAGACCAGACATCAGAAAGAAAATTTTTACGATGAAGGTGGTGAAACACTGGAACGGGTTGCCCAGAGAGGTGGTAGATGCCCCATCCCTGCAAACATTCAAGGTCAGGTTGGACGGGGCTCTGAGAAACCTGATCTAGTTGAAGATGTCCCTGCTCATTGTAGGGGGGTTGATTTAAAGCTCCCTTCCAACCCAAACTATTCTGATTCTTCCTCTAACCACTAGTTTTACTTCCAGTTCCATGCACACACTCAAAAGGAGCAACTGATATACCTAAAAACCTAAGTGATCAAATCACCCTAGGATATGAAAGTTATTGACACACTCAGTTGGCGGACATAGAAACTACGAGGGATTTCTGCCTTTCTAGGGTGCTACCTGGAAGAAGGGCAAGAAACCTAAAAGTGCACTGAATGCCTACTTCCAGGCAACTGAATTCCACTCTAAGTTTGAAAACAGGTATAAACTACAAGCAAATCAGGATCACAAACTGCTTTCCAACTGCCTTGAGAAGTAATCTTAATTAAGGTAAATTTCACTACAATTACCAGAAAGTATTCAAAGTATTAAAAAAAAAAAAAGCCAGCCAAAAACCTACAATACCATAGTTAACCAGAAGTTACCCAATCAATGGGTTTCATTTATATACGTTAAAAAAATAATTAATTAGACCTTTACTTTTATTAGAAAGGGTAAAAATATAAAGCAAAACATCGTACAGCTACTACCTACCCTGTTCCTGAAATCCAGACTCTCACGAGTGCTGACTGGACCTTGGAAAAACTCAAATTAATTCCATCTGAACACATTAGCTACAAATAGATCATTTCTCCCTGTTCCCTGTGACCTCTCAAAAAACATGTCTTTACACATACTTTTCTTCAATCCAAATATTTCCATCTTCATCCTTCTTAAAGTCAGATGATTGACACATAGCACCACTGTTCTGTTCAATGAACTGAAAATATTCGGGCTGAAAGTTGTATATTTAAGTACTCAATGAGCTGGTAACAAGCAGAGGCAAATATGAAAGGAAGAGGAAAGCATATTTGCCTCAAACAAAAAATTTCAAGGCATTAAAATGAAATACATTGTAAAGTTCATGTCTCCAAGAAAGGTCTTAACCTCAGTAAGCAAAGACTGTTTCCAAATATTCTGTTTGTTCATACTCTGCAGCTATGCTGTGAAAGAATACCTAATTTTCTTAAACAATGAAACCACCTGTTCAATTTATTATATGGAATAAATATTAATAGCCTTGAGCATGTGGTGTCTCAAGATTAAAGATACAAGCGCCATAATCCTCTGGTTACATTACTAAGATTCGAGTCACCCAGCTCCTTATGGCTACAGATAATATCTAATCAGTTAAATCAAAGATAAACCAAAACAGATAACCAGATGTCAAAATCATTAATCTTACCTGACAAGCAGATGTATGTTAAATATTCACCCTGACCCCCAGTAGCTAGGAAAGGGATCTTTTTTTTTGTTCTTCTTTTCACTTGGACAGCTCCCAGCATCCTTTCATCATGTGGGGCAAAAATTTCTTTGCTGATTGCAGATTTGGCATTCATTGTAGATCACAGATATAGCAGACTGCTCCTCTCTAAAAATAAAATCATAAATAAAAAAAAAAATATTAGAAACTCCTAAGTTATGTGAAAGTCCAGCTAATTTACATGGGCATTAGCAGCTCTGACCTTCAAATAAAGTTTTTAATGATTCAAAGAATTTAGAAGATAATTGCATGCACTTAGAGGCAGAATTTTCAAAGTATCTAAGAGTCTTCACTTAAGTTGTTCTCCACACTTCTTAAATTATCTTAAACTAGCTTAGCTTATTTTGGGCAGAAGCTGTCCACACTAGCGCTTCAGTATGATGCAAAATTTTCTCAGAGGGACACCCTGTAACTTCATGCTGCATAAAAGCTTCATTAATTGCCTCTCTGGTAACTGGAGGGAAGCTCATGTGTCCCACATAGACAGGGAAAGCACTGCAAGGGCATAGGGAAGGAACACTGTGGTAGAGTTCATCAGTGTCCTCTCTGAGCTTAGTTGTGCTGGCAGACAAGAAGTCACATTCACAGAAGATACAGAAAGCTTCAGACTCAGTAAGACTGCTCCTTCAGGAGCACTGCTCTTGGTGACAGTACTTGATTAAGCAGCTCCTGCACCTCTCGCGCCTTCAGTGCCTCGTCCCCTCAACAACTTTGTAATTACCAACTGGGCAACTGCACAGAAACAGTGTCAGAGAAACCACCTGGGTTCAGGCAGGAAAAGCCACACCTCCTCTTTTCTACTAAGTAATTTTGACCCAGGTCAGTTCCTCAATGTGTTTCATAAGAAAACAGCACAGTCGACTTGGGGGGGGGGGGGGGAGGGGGAGGGAGAAAAGAGAAATGTAGAGAACAGGGAGGAAGAAGGAGGGAAGCTGCTTATTCAGGCGTGTCCAGCAAAAGAAAGGTCGACCTGACCACAGCTTACAGAGAAGCCTAACTGAAGGAGAGAACTCTGTTACAGAGAGGATAATAACAGGTTCTTTATCTAGAGAGCATCACAGTTACAACTCCAATGAGTTCTGCACTGAAATCTGTTAATCAGTATACAGGCCCCACTGACAGAGACTACTGAATGCCCCTTTTAATTGTTCAAATACAATGACATTCCAATACACATACATTAAATTTCACATCTCCATATTATTAAGATTTTCAAGCCCACAGATCTTTTTTGACATCCTTAGCTTTCTTAGTATGAGTAAGATCATCTTCAGGTCTCAACTAGTGAAGCCAGAAATTCTGCCTGTGGCATCATTTGATATTTGCCACAATTTACTGATTAGAAAACATAACCTAATTTGGCTGGAATTTATCTATGAGGCCAAGAGAGTCATGGATCCATTATTTTTAGTGTGCATACTATCAACAAAATAATTGTCTTAACACTTTCAATCTCAACATTTTCTTGGCACTTATTTATGATGTTCCCTTATCTTAAAAAAAAAAAAAAAAAGCTGTATTCATGGAGATGTGAGAGAGCACAAATTAGTCCAAATCAAATTCACCACCTATTTGTTTTGGGACGCAAATAGAAACCTTTGCCAAAATAACCTGTAATAGTATACCTCAGTTAACCAATACAGCGGTATGCAAATTCTGACAAGTTTTAGTATTAGGTTTTTTTTACGTGCACCTTTACAAAAATTAATTGCATTTTAAAAAATGGCCCCATCAAAGGAAAAATCTAGACTAATTTCAAAGAAAGAAAAAATGTGCAGCTCCTGAAAAGATGCAGTTTCATAACTCCTGCCATGTAAGTTACCTATCCTTTAACAACAAATATATCAACATGAAAAAAGAATCAAAAGAATAAATTTACCTGCTAGTTACTTAGAAAACGTTCTTTTCACATTCATGTTCATTATACCACAATTTTCTCCTCTTCTGTGTTATGAAAATATTTGCAGTATATCTTATACCAGCATGTGAGCTGCTGGCAGTTTATGACTAGTTTTGGGGGTCTTTTTTGGGTTTTTTTGGTTGTTTTGTTTGGTTGGTTTGGTTTGGTTTTGTTTTTAAATTCAAGGCCACTGTCAATGACTGTGGGTTTAAATCACACAGATCTCCTTCTGACTGAGATAAAGACTGATAACCAAAGCAAAAATAACTTCAGTCTCAGACCTTCACTTGCTTAAAGAATTTTCAATAGCTAGCTTATTGAGAAAACACACACAAATACTGTCAGGTAAAAATATACTAGAGTCACAGCCAACTGAAAAAGTGTTCTCCAGCTTTCAACGATCTGATGCTGTTAATTCTGCAACTGAGTTGTTGAATAGATGTTCTCAGTTGTTTTCTTGAGGTTCACACACCAAAATAAAGTGTGATTTCAAAGATATACTCAGTGATGTAAAGACTTCCTGGATTAGGAGGGGTTATGTTTTCCCTACCTACAATTAGTTGTAGTAGAAAATATTATTGGTTTATAACTTCAAAACTTTCATACAGTACTTCGAGATTTACTTTAAGGATATTACAAGCAACAGGTCTCACTGTATATAGCTTCATTTGATAAGGCTCTGCTGAACAGGAGGCAAGCCAAACAAGAGACACTATCCATATCCTATTTCATAGATTTCCCAAACCATTTCACTTCATACGTGCACTGCAACTTACAGCATGAAACTCGAATGACTGCCACATAGACAATAACCCAAAATAAATGCAAAACCTAGGAGATTTAATTAACATACCTCTCTATGTATACACACATCTATCTCTTAATGCAAGTCCTTTTACACACAAACAACATACAAATCCAGCTTTAAATAAAGCCTAGCTCAACACAATATTCCAAGACAGATTACATCTATTTCAGTAGACACACAGAAGACAGGACATAGAACAATTAAATATTGCAGTTTATTGCTGCATGCTCTTATTTGCTTTGTGATTTAGCTGGTTGTATAGACATCCACCAGAAGCTGTACACAGACAGATGCTGTAGACACCAAACGTTTTAACTGGAACCTCTAAAGCACACACTCGCTCCCTAGGACAATCGTGATCCTTCTGTTGGTTTACAACAGCCTCAGATGCCAGAATTAACCAACTAATCTAATGCAGTGTTATTTGATATTGATTGCGGAATCTAATATGGAAACTGACGTGGCACAAACCACAAAAGCCTATATATTTAAAAAAGAAAACAACTAACTGTGCCGGTGTGCAAACAGACTTCTGAGATTGAGCTGTCAGTATAGTTTGGATGAAGTTGTTTTACATAGGTCAAAAAAAAAAAAAATCAGTAGCTGGGTTTACACAAGCTACCTTCTCCATATTTACTGGTGGATCTATGGGAGTTGGACTCGATCCTTATAGGTCCCTTTCAAATTGAGATGTTCTATGATTCTATGAAAAGCAAAGGTTATGTTAAAGTCTTAAGTAAGTGAAACATTCCAGCACTTTCCTTTTTCAAAAGCAGGCATAATGGAATCTTTTTATTAGTCTCACTAAAAAATATGGCAGACTTGCTCAAGGAACATGAATAAGTCTCAATTTTTCCCATTCTCCAACAAAAATACTTCTTTTCATCTAAAAAAAAAAAAATATGCTGGTGGTACAAGCAAAACTTCATGTAGTACATGAAGACTTCTTTACACGGTAATGTGTATTCTTGGTGCACATTCCAGGATGAATTCAAACCATCAGCAGTTTCCATTCATGGCCTATGTGGACTCACACACTTTGGAATGCAAACAGTTGCCCCCATGCTTGAATATAAAATGCTTTAAAAGTTGAAACTTTTACTGGAAGATCTCTGAGCACTCTGAGACAGCGCATTATTGTTCACAACATCTACCCCGCTGTGGCAAGAGGGATTTAAATGTTTCAGTAAATGTAAGAGTCTTTAAAGAGAGCCCGCACTTCCTGCCTCACGTGCTTTCTTTGTTCCATGTACTTCATTCCACTCAAATTATTATAATGATGCTTCTGGCTGAACAAAGAAAATTCCATTTTCCTCCCGCAGATTTTCACTCCAGCCATCACAGTGCTATGGAAAAGGATGTCAACATTTACACTGTGCCCCCAGCACTCAACAGAAACACCAAAGAGGGAAGATTCCTGTGCAGATTTGAACTAGTGCCTGTAACACGCTGCCCATCTGCATCTCCTCCAATCTCCCTCTGCTGCAATTCTTGTCCATGACATTTCTATCACTAAAACCTCCTCCTAGGAACAGCTGACCATTCCTCTATATGTGCGTATGCGGGGACAGGGATTAAAGGTAACTTCCAAAAAAGATATTAATAAAACCAAGATACTTAAGCTGATACCTTCACAGACCCCACACGTTCAGTAACAAAAAACTTGGACTGTTTTCTAGTCAGCCAGAATCTCTGACTGTTTTCGGGCAGACAGCCAGCAAGCGGCTGACTTATCTTTGCATCCAGATGTTTTATAGGACCATGCAAGTAAATGGAAAAAAGATTTTCAGCATCTTTGTCGAGGTATTGGCACACAGAAGGAACTGGGGAAACTAATCCTCAGCATGCAGAATTTAAATAGTAGTAAATTAACAAGGAAAAATGAAATAAGAAGAGAAGGAAAAGCAAATAATGTGTTCCAAAAAGGAAAACATGTTCAGTATGTTAGTCTCGCTGTTTTCAAGGATCTTTAGTTTAATCACAAACAGGGATGGGCTCACAGAACAGGCTAACCACTGAAATGCTGCCTGCAGTATGAAATCATCTGAGCAAACAACTATCACTGCGCTGCACTGGTAGCTCTAGAAAGCACTCAGATCTGCTTTTAATAAAGCCACCATCCTGACGGAGGACATCTACTTTAGGAAATCATTGCAAGACACCATTACTAAAAGCCCACCTTCTGCTATAGTGAAAATTGTCTGGTATTTACTTGCGGGAAGTGTTGAGACTACATATTTGATCATTACCATTCATCAAAATTCTGTATTTGTTGTAGTGTCAAATAGGTAGTACAACTTTGGAGAAGCACAAAATCATTGCTAAATGAAGGCAAATAATTTCTAAATCCTTAAAAAGCAAATATTAGAACATACAATTTCTAAAGTTGGTTTGGAATAGATTTATTTAGCTTAAGTCTATCTTAAAGGAATAACATCAAGTTAACTTATCTCTGCAAATAAGGATTAAACCAGTAGATCAACCTTACTCTAAAAACAGTCAAGGTAAAATCTTTAAAAGGCTTGAACGTAACAATAAGATCAGAATATCTTCTGTCATCCTTCTGTTTGCAAAATCTAACTTTGCTTGATAGATTTGGATTTAAATTAGGACAACAGTGGCAGCCACTGTACAGGCCAGAAAAATTCTATTACATCCTGCTAACATGAGTTCACAACTTTTAGAAGTATTTACTGGAAAAAAAAAATAATCACCCTCCAGAGTTATTTGTAGGTAGTCACATTTCCAACTTTTTTTTTTTTTTTTTTTTTTTAAATAAGCTTTCAGTGATGACTGGTTCATTTGAGTAAAATATTAATTCTAAAATACAAAAATTATGAAATTGTAAACTGTATTTGTGGCAATTTAAAATAGAAACAAGAAATATGTTTTTACTTACATATATAACTACAGAGTAAACTGTCTGCCCAATCAAGCTGAACTGGACAGAAGCAGACTTCAGAGAACAGTGGCTCCTAAACCTAAAACTTGAGTTTTTCTTACAGTGAAGTGACTTTTTTCTAAGTGGAGCCTACAGAGGCTTTATATTGTAGCTCACCTGATTCAAGACCAACACTTGGCAGAATACACTTTAAGTTAGAAATACAAGCCTTCTTAACTTTATTTCTAAGCAAGCTATGGTTTGGTTACAGGGATTTAATAGTGTTCCAGCATTGTTTGCTGACCCCTTAAACCAGCATGGTTTGAACGATCCGTGAATCTCTCAAAAGACTCCTAGAATAAGCAAAAGGAATAGGAACTATACTTTGTGGCCTGAGAACATGTCATATTTTTAGTCAAGGAAAAAAAAAAATTAAACAAGAGGGGCAAAGTGCACAGTAGTAATATGTTAAGGTCAGACTGAAGCAGTAAAAGTGCCTAAATATTGATGTTTGACATGCTTCTTCACCTGAAGCAGAAAGCCTGAGGCCTTGAGCAATTCCTACAACCTTTCAATCCCAAAGGAAGGTGATTTGAGTTCTGTGCAAGTTGTACAGACCTATGGGTCTAATGAGATCAAATCCATCAAGGGCTCTGACTAGAATACGTATTTATAAAGAAGTGATAAAAAAGGGATGCAGAGCAGAAAGGTACCTTTGGGTTTATATCATCCAGTGCCTCAATCTGGCAGACCATAACACAATCCTCTTAAAAAATGAACAAAGTTCACCTAGAAGTTTTGTTTACCTCCTTCCATCACCCCCAAAAAAACCCCAATGACAGATCATCAGGGACATCACAGAAATCCCACAAGTGGGTAAATGAGCATCAGTCCCACTTTCATGTAGAAGACAGAGCAGCTGTTTTCATTCCTGCACTCTGCTCTAGTAAAGGCATATTACTACTGAGAGAGTGAGAGGCATACATACAGCATCATGGTAACCAATACCCTTACTTCCTCAAGCCGGATGGCAGCCAAAGCAGAAGACGCAACACCACTTGGTTCTTTTGAGACTCTGTGTCCCCAAACTCTCCCCAAGAGGTACAGAAAATTAAGTACGAGGCCGTACAAGAAGGCACCAAAGAGGCATACTGATGGATGGGTTACTGTATATTCCAGGTCAAACAATTTTTTTTTTCTTCTGACAGGAACGCAGCAATTCCAGATGCGGCAGCTAATGTCCTAGTACGCAGTATGGTGAGTCCCAGCTAAACTTTGCTCACAAGAAAACATTAATTCTGAATTGAACTTACAGTACTGCAAACTGGAAAAATCCAACTCAAATATAAGACGTATAACATTTCTGTACTGGAATTCTCTGTGTGAACAGCTACAGACAGTTAGGAGCAGACTGCTTTAAAAACAGGCATGCAAGAAAACAACCATACATTCAAGAACTGCAGCAAATTAAAATAAATTGCTGCTTATGTTTTCATGGCATTTTGGATCAAGACTATATTCATAAGAAATTAATAAAATAATAATGCAAGAATCAGTGGACATTGTGGACATTCATTCTCTAAGCATTTTCTTAACAGCCAGGAGCAGCAATGTTCCCTAAACATGCTTTCCCCCAAACCCTGTATGGACAGCTGGGGGAGCTTCTGGGAGAAAGGCACGTCAGTAGGTGGTGGTACCGCCCTATCAGGGCCTCTCCGAGTGAAGAGCAACAGCTGAGGACCCGCTAAGAGAGGTTCTCATTAGAAGAGTCCCAAAATCTGAAAGTCATTATTGTTTGTGAATGTATGAATTTGAAAATAAGGATGGACAACGCTACATTAAGCGGTGCCATCCAAATGACGAAACTGCTTACTGAAAGGCAACCAAGAACTGCTTGGGAAGACTGCCGCTGGAGTCATCCTTTTGGAACGGGAACATTTTGAATCTCACAAAGAGATTCACAAAAAAACTTCAGAACTGCCAGATGTTACAACAAAGCCCCAGAGAGACCACATTTGCATTTGTGGAAAGTTGTATTTATTACTTCAGGACACTGGGACATTCATAGCAGCAATACTTCTGCATAGCAACACGGAAAATCATAGTCTTGAGAAGTCAGCTTAATCCTTACGACCTTTTAGATATTTTTAGATGTTAAGACCAGTTATTACATCCACTCTTAGACTTTTATTTGCAGGCTGAACTATCACAGTTTCTTCTGTCATTCCTCACCAATTTTTGTTCCAGACACCTCACCTCTCTAGACCCTTTCCCACTGGCCTACATCTTTTTTGAAATGCAATCCTCAAATCTGGACTCACAGCTTCATCTATGGTACCAGAGTCAACTGGAAGAACTGCTTGGTCGGTCACTGGAAGAGGCTCCCCAGGGAAGTGGTGATGGCACCAAGCCTGTCAGAGTTCAAGGAGCATCTGGACGACGCCCTTAGTCATATGGTTTAGTTTTAGGTAGTCATGCGAGGAGCAGGGAGTTAGACTCGATGATCCTTATGGGTCCCTTTCAACTCCAGACATTTTATGGTTCTACGATACTTTGTAGACCTTACAGCAAACACTCCTGATTATACAGCTACTGCCATACATGGATCTTTTCCAACTCATCAGTAAAAGACAAGAGCTTTAGTTCAACATCTACCATATTCTTCTTTTTCTGAAAAAAATACATTTGACATCTGATAACTAATTATTCCCACTTAACAGGGGTTTTTGTACTTACTGCTTTCAGGCTGTTTCTCCAATACTGTAAGATCATTTAAATTCCAATCCTGTCGTTCAACACTTGCAGGTCTCTAGATGGACACTCACTGAAAGTCAGGATGTACACTCTGTGTGCCATCACTTTAGTCAGTTAAAATTGTTTGAGACCTTACACAGGCCCGCCTTCACTTCTCCAATCAGAACTGGAAAGATACCAACTCCTCTAAATACACTTCTATAATCATTTTTGTGTTCCTACATCTTACACTACTTCCATGTAAACTTAATTTCCTTAGTTCACTCATGACTAACGTCACATGAGACGGCATCAAAGGCACCATTAAAGCCGAGATATCTGCCAGTTCCAACTTATTCACATGGCCTAATTCTTTATCACAGAAACAAACCAATGTTTGATTTGGTTTTGGTTTTTTTGTTTGTTTGTTTGTTTGTTTTAAGTTCTCTCCCCAGTCACCCTCTAGTTCCTTAAAAATAGGTTTTGTCCACATTCCCCAGGGAAAGGGGAACTGGTTTGAAGGACTGCAGTTTGGAGCATGCACAGTTTCTTTCAGCAGTTTGTGTTGTGTCACATTTAATTTATGCCAACCTCATGCATTTGTGCTGGCAGAAATGATTGATTTCCCTGTGCACTTTTCTTTCTTACGACAGCACAAGTGCTTACATGGTAGTGCAGTGAACTAGACAAGAGAATTAATCCAGGTTTAATCTTGTTAGAAGAAAAATAGTGATTAGTTTTGTTTTTACTCAGATCAACTCCCTGACTCAGTTCACTAGACAGCTGTGTGTCAGCACATGGGAAGGAAAGGCAGGGGTAAGATTAGGGCTGCCTTATGCACCAGCGCTATTAGTTTACAAGGATCATGAAACCGCGGTTTAAAGACAGACCCTGAAATGTCAGGAGCTTTCATCAAATAGTGAAGTTGGCCGACTGAAGACATGGCACGGAGCCAATCAAGACAAAATTTTTCACAATCAAAACTTGCAACGAAGAAACAAGCTGAATAAAAAGCTGTAAAACACAGGAGTTAATATGGGGCTGCTCCTTGATAAGAACAAACATGTTCCAAGATAGGAGCAAATTTCTTGGTATACTGACTCTGTTATTTGTTGGGTTAAACAGAGGCATAGCAAAAAGGCAGGTTGGAAGTTAGGCTCTGTTAGCATGCAGTGTGATTTCTGCACTAAATCAGAATGTGCTGCATATAAGAATATACAAAAATATTATGCAATGCTATTACTGCAGTATATGCTACATTACTAGAACACTAAGTCACAGCAGCTACTCTGGCAAAACATCTCACAGGAAGCTGATTTTGACTTATTAGCATGAACAATCACAGCTGCTCAATAAGGACAAACTCTGCAAGTACTAAGTACTGATCACTGAAAAATCCAATGTTAAATGGATTCATAATTCAGTGTACAGGTTGCCAGAGAGATAGGATATTATTACAGTAGTAGTTGAATGTGTTTTAAGGAAACAAAACAAAACACCAAAAAACAACACTGTTTCAGCTAACAGCTAGCACTTAGTACTCTTGACACTGGCTCACTCCCACTAGTATACCTCAGGAAGCTCTTAAATCATGTTTTCCAAATCCTCACGGTTCCATTTCCATCCCTCCTCACATAACTGGTACTGGTACTGTATTGGGTTTGCAGGGCAAGGTCTTGGTAGCCGGGGGATTACAGGGGTGGCTTCTGTGAAAAGCTGCTAGAAGCATCCCCTATGTCCAACAGAGCCAATGCCAGCTGGCTCCAAGACGGACCCGCTGCTGGCCAATGCTGAGCCCATCAGCAACGGTGGTAGTGCCTCTACCTAGGGATAACATAGTTAAGAAGGGGGGGATGGGGATGGACACACCCAAAACTGCACAACTGCAGCTGGAGAGAGGAGTGAGAATATGTGAAAGAAACAACTCTGCAGACACCAAGGTCAGTGAGGAAGGAGGGGGAGGAGGAGCTCCAGGTGCCAGAGAAGAGATTCCCCTGCAGCCTGTGGTGAAGGCCATGGTGAGGCAGGCTGTCCCCCTGCAGCCCATGGAGGTGCACAGTGGAGCAGATATCCACCTGCAGCCCGTGGAGGACCCCGTGCCGGAGCAGGTGGATGTGCCCGAAGGCGACTGTGACCCTGCGGGAAGCCCGCGCTGGAGAGGGCTCCTGGCAGGACCTGTGGACCCATGGAGAGAGGAACCCAGGCTGGAGCAGGTTTGCTGGCGGGACTTGTGACCCCACGGGGGACCCACGCTGGAGCAGTCTGTTCCTGAAGGGCTGCACCCTGTGGAAAGGACCCACGCTGGAGCAGTTTGTGAAGAACTGCAGCCCATGGGAAGGGCCCACATTGGAGAAGTTTGTGGAGGACTGTCTCCCATGGAAGGGACCCCACGCTGGAGCAGGGGAAGAGCGTGAGGGGCCCTCCCGCTGAGGAGGAAGGAGCAGCAGAGACAACGTGTGACGAACTGACCGCAACCCCTGTTCCCCATCCCCGTGTGCCGCTCCGGGGGGAAGAGGTAGAGAACTCTGAAGTGAAGTTAAGCCCAGGAAGAAGGGAGGGGTAGGGGAAAGGTGTTTTAAGATTTAGTTTTTATTTTCTCATTATCCTACTCTGATTTGATTGGTAATAGATTAAACTAATTTCCCCAAGCTGAGTCTGTTTTGCCCATGACAGTAATTGGTGAGTGATCTCTCCCTGCCCTTATCTTGACCCAGGAGCCTTTCGTTATATTTTCTCTCCCCTGTTCAGCTGAGGAGGATGAGTGATAAAGCAGCTTTGGTGGGCATCTGGTGTCCAGACAGGGTCAAACCACCACAGTACAAACCGCAAATTTCTGCACATTACAGTCATCTATTAAATAAAATATTCCGAAAGAAAAGCAGGGAACAAAGTCGGGTCTCTCAGGCTGAAGAGTCTCAATTTTCTGAACTGCAACCTGCAACACCCACATCTGAAAAAAGGGGAAGTAAACTCTTCATCATTATGTTCCTTTATATTACTTTAATGCTGGGGAAGAGTACAAGAGCAGAGTAATACAATGGGATAAGACATAACATCAAGGGATTAAAGCGTTCCATTTCTTCCATCCAAGGTGAATCAACTTTCTCTGGTAAGTATAAATAATTTTTCCAACCACTCCAAATGCGTGAACAAAATCACCTACTAGCAAAATGCGTAATTCTTTTAAGAATGGAACATACCAGGTTCTGCGGATATCAGAATCTCTGTAAGGGCAGAAAGACCTCTAAAGTATTACACCAACGTTTTACTTAAGGGGAAAACAAGAACTGTGTGAAAGTAGTAAGCCATCTGTTGGCAGCATCCTGATATTTTCTAGCAGTTAACTAAATAGAGTTTTCTTTTTGGCAAATAACACAAGCTGAACACATTTCTGACAGGCTGCATACTTCTTTCCAGGAATCCGCCAACAGTAAGCATTGCCCATTCCAAAATGGGCGAGCCCAATACAGCTTGCAAAACTGCAGAGTCCTGCAAACTGAAGAAATTGTGAAAAACTGGTCTGCTCCAGTGTTTTGTTCAAGGGATGTTATCATCTCACAAATTAAAAATGCCATCCATGGCTTTTATCCCCCCACTATGTTTGATTGCTTAGCTCTGCGCTCCTGACAGAATTCAGAAAAAAAAAAACCCAAACAAACCCCCACAACACTGCAAACAGACCTGGTGTGTTTCAAGACCTTTTTTTTTTTTTTTTTTTAAATGAATGGCTTGTTGTTTAGTCTCACAGAAATCTGAGAAAAGCTAGAAGGGAAACTACTGGCTTTTTCCTCTCCCTTGACACTTTCATAGTAATTTGCAATCAGTGATCAGCTGTAGAAGTATTCTATTTTAACCACCAGAAAATTTCCATTAAACATGGAGGTGGTGGGGAGAAATCGTCTTGTCAAGTGATAGCCTGTTGGGAATGAGATATTCTTCTTTTACAGTAAAAACCAAAAGTAGATACCACTTCCCCCTCTGCAGTCCTTTCCAGGACCGAATAGTGACTTCTTGAGGATGTGAAAGCTTTCATCAGTTTTATGAATCTGGACAAACCACTAAGTTTTAGATTAAAATCTCTTACAGATCAGTGTGGCATGGGATACCTGTAAACCACGTAGTAACATTTTACAGTTCTACACTAAATTCTGAGATCAACAGCATAACAGCACAGTGAGGGATGAAAGAGGGGAACCTATACAGCCAAAACAAACAAAAAACATCCTTCTCTAGTTCTTCCTATTATGTGTTTTTACATTTTCCCAAGAGAGAGATAGTGGAATACCTTTCTCTTAAGGTTTTCACTTCAAATAATTACATATGTTTTGTATGCCTGAACTGAGACAATACAACATGAAGGCATGAGAGGGTGGACCAAACAGTGGCACCTAAGCTTGTATAAGAAACATCCTATCCAAGGAGCAGGGATGGGGCAGGACAATACAACACAAAAACCCTGCAACATTCATTTAATAAATTTAAGAGTGATCCTATGCTTCTTGCACACAGAACTTACATTTATAACCCTTAGCCATCTACCCATTTCATGTGTCAAAGTAGGAGGGCTGATAAAAAAAAAACAAAACAAAACATACAATGTACATCTTTCATTAGACTGATCCCAGAAGACACCACCAGCTCAATCAATGTTTCAGATATCCTTCCAATCTTAATCTCACTCACAACTTTACTGTGAAAAACTCACGTTGTCTCTACACAGTGGGCACAGCTACAGACCCTGAAATAACATCGTTTCTCAATGTATCTTCACCAGCTTACACAAAGATAATTACAGCACCAAAAGTACACCGAATTTAGAAATATACATTTTCAAATGGACTAAGAATTTCTCTCCCCCCATCAAATTCAGAAGTATAATAATTGACAACATCCACAGCAACAAATCATCTGCAACGATTCTGTGCCAAAAATCCAATTAATACATCCCACATCTGAGCTGTAAACATTGATATTACAAATAAAATGACATCTCCAACATTCAAACTGTTTACTGCCAGAAACCATCTAAAAAATACACAGAAAGGTATTTTACATGGCAACACCCTTCGATAAAATGGCATCCAACTGAAAGAACAACACATATCCCATACAGTCTTATGATTTTTATCCCACAAATACTTTCTGCAAGAGCAACAGGAAGAAATGGATTGCATCTTTAACTAAGACATCTGAATACAATGTCAGAGAAAACAACTGCCAGCCACACATCCCCCATTGTGTGCAGCCTAGAAAAGGAATCCATGCTTAACAGACTTGTAATTTAGAGAGTAACCAGCAATTGTCCTCTGCACTGTTACAGGGAAAAAAAGATATAGGCGAAACAAATGTATGTTTGTCAAAACAGCATGGCTACAGTGAAGAAGCTTACTGAAGAGATCAATCCCATCTTCCAGTGAAGAAAGGAAGAAGGAAGACATAGAGAACATTCATTGAAACACCAGTAAACAATTAAGTGAGTATAATAACCCCAAGTGCAAGAGGCCCTTGACTTAGAAGCTCTTGGCAGGTTACACAGTTATGAAATATTTTGCCACGAGAGAGTAAAAAAAAAAAAAAAAATAAAGTTCTCCACATTCCAGATGAAAAGGTAAAACTTGTTTCTTCAACCCGTATAGCATCACCATCTCCTATCAGGAGAGCAGAGAGACCCCACAATCTGCCAGAAGAAGAAACAGAGTATGAGTTATGAAGGGGGGGGGGGGGGGGGGAGGGGGCGGGCAAAGCCCCACTTCTCAAAGCACTATGATGACATCAGAACAGGAATAAGTAAATTGCACTGGTAGTATATATATATCCTCATTTTGTTCAGCCTCCACCACTCTCCCCTCATGCATGAGGAAGTCGTTCCATCACAGCAGGCAGTCAGGTTGGTCAAGCATGATTTACCATCTTGGCTCTTACTACTCAGCTTCTTGTCCTTCACATGCCTGGAAATAGCTTCCACTGACAAAATGCAAGAGCCTGCTATGACTGCTTACAACAAAAATGGGGGGGGATATATAGGGTAGGTATTCTGTCTTTCACATCACTTACTCTGTTGCCTTCACACCATTTCTCAGCTGTGATCCTCTGCATGCCCTACCAGCACCTCACTGGTGCTGATTTAGGTTCTTCAGACACTAATGTTTGCCTGTTGTACCAATAGCATGCGGTTTGCAGAGCGACTCAGCCCCAGCAATGAAAAAAGGATGGTATAAATACCAGTTAAGAAAGCTGGATCTTTAAAACTTACCCAATGGAGATGAGGAAAATCAGATTTGCTTGCTGCAGCCCTGCAGATATGGTCAAGGATATGCATGGGGTAAGCATAATATACTTTGGCCTGTGCTTCTTAATTGCATTTTAAAATGAGAAGACTTTCTATAAAACAGTTGGGGAACTCTACTTCTGTCAGACACAGATACAACATATTGCAATTCCTGGAATCGGCATTTATCCTCAGAGTTTATTCTGTGAGCAAGACGTGAAACAGCTAATGCTGGTGACAGTTCAGGGAGTATGTCTGTGTACAGTTACTGACACAGTTTTGTTTCATAGACAGTAATTTGCCATTCCCAGGCAACAGTGGCTGCAAAGTAAAGAAATTCACTGAGGGTTATCTCCACTCAATGACTTCTCAATGAAAAAGTAAACCCATTGTTTCAAGGCTACTGACTTCAAATGAATTCTACCCAAAAATGTTTCTGCTGGACAGGGAAAAGGAGAAGGGTCCCCACTTCCTTGCTTTCCATTCAAGTACAAGAATATGAAAGTCTTTTTTCTTCTTCTTCTAACTGACCCATGGACTGAGACAATGTGAAGAGGTATAGTTCTCCCATCTGAGTGCAGCCATACAAGCTCAGAGCCAGGAAAAGAAGGCTCCTCCTAAGGACTTGAGCAAAACACACCAGTTGCAAAAGATCCCAGCCCAACCAGGAAGGAGAGACACTTCATTCTTCTCTGGCAATGGATGTGAAATAGGGTTGTGGAAGAAAGCGGCACCATCCCTGACTAGGTTTGATATCTGAAAGGATATCTGGAAAAAAGCTGTTCCCTCTCCAACACTGAACTGAACTTATAAAATGCCAAACCTTGATTTTCAGACCCTAAGAATTATTTTATTTTTTAAACCTGCAGTATCTAAATAAAACCAAGCTATTGCTTCAGGAAATGAATTGCTTCTTTCTTTTACTGTGGAAACCTGGGTGCTAGTGGAGGCCAAGTCTCCACTCAGAAGCACTGAAGGTGCTCCACAAAGGTATTATGGAGTACAGTTAGGGTGAGGTGAAATCCAGGCTTCGGCTTTACCAACCTGGACTACACCTATGCCAGGGGCTGGCTAGACAAGTGAATGACTCTGAAAGAGATGGGAAACAGTTCAGTGATAGACTTTTATGCCCTAAGGGTCTTGCCAAGTACAAAAGTAATTTGTTCATGCTTTAAAAGTCTTATGATAAGCCTTCTTTCTCCATTACATATTAATGTAAATAAAAGAAAATTTGAAAATTAGAACTCCCACAGAAAATCAGACCCTCAAGAGGAAATAAGACCATGGGTGGGCCTGTGACTAATAGCTGGAGTACAGGATCCCCCTGCTTAACGGGATTGCCAGAGAGAGAATCTGAATGTGGGAAAATATGCAAGAGAACCAGAGACAGGGCCACTGACCACCATGGTAACGAAAGATCTCAGGAAGCAAGTGAGATCCAGCAGCTGAGGCACAAAATAAACTAGATTTTTTTAAGGGACTGGGACTGGATCAGTTTCCATATAAATCAAATTTAGACATTTAATAAAGTAGCTAAAAGGAAATCTCAAGCGCAAGGTGATTATGCTAACCCAACTGTGTACATTTCTGCCAACGAAACTGTTGCTGTTCTCACCTTATGAACTGTAGCACCAAATCTGGAGAATACAGTTATACAATATCCTTGCTAGCCAGTATTTCAAAACCTACTACATCTCCTACAAAAGTTAGAAAGAATGGATTGAAAGTCACCTCAGTTTCTTCTTGTAAATAAATCATAACTCAGCTAGATAAATAAACTAGTTATTTCACAAATAAAACATCAGCAAAAGCAAGTGCAGAAGAAAACAGCTTAATTTTCAACAACTATTTTCCATCTACTAGTGCCATAATACTGTTTTTTCAAGTAGTTTGTTTAAAATCTGATTTTCTTTGAAACATTTCTGTACTACTTTTTGCCAGTTTTTCCCTCAATGATAGTATTTACCCATGTATAAATTTATATCAAAACTAACTGGCAACAACATGCATTTGCTCACCACTCTTGCCATAGTCTTCATTCCCTCTCATTGCAATCAGATTACTACTTTCACTAGAATAGAAAATTTTGTCCAAGTCCCTTCAATCCTTTTAATGGGGAAGAAAAGGAAACTGCTTTCCTGGAAGAGAGTTCCTAGTATCATAAAGGCTCAAAAGTAGAAGGCCATGTGCAAGTGTAAAAACAAGGTAAGTTTTACTGACTTCACAATATAATTTTTCTTTTTGGAAAGCACACTGAAAACCCTTAAGTCTTCTGATGATCTCATTGCGCTGAGACCAGCACAGTTCCCAAACCCATGACTCATTCCAATCCCAGCAAAAAAAAATTGCTGGGGAGACAGATGTTTTGTTTATGATGAATTCCTTCAGTATGTTTAGCTCAAAAATATCAGGCTTCACTTTGTATGCAGAAGATAAAGCACAACAGTCACACTTCTGCCTTACTCCTTTCTAAATACTATTGTGTTAAAACTGAAGTGGCAGTGGATGCTGCCGATGCTTGAATAACTTATTTAGGAAAAAGAAAACATTGTCTTGCCAATAAAGATTTCATTTCCCAGTTATGAACTGTAAAAATGTATAACTTCTAAGTATTCAGGTTTCTGGCTTTAAAGTTTACTTCCATAGGTCTTATGCAGCAAAAACTATTATTATTTGTTTCTTGTGACATAAAACTAAACTAAGGCCCAAGTACAGTTTATTAACAGATAATGAAATCAAAAGAAATAACTTTCAGCATTGTTCAGTTTGACATCAAACCTCAAAACAGTAGAGCGTTTTCATTCAGAAAGTTTTTTTAATTAACTAATTCAAGTCTTTCTCACTACACACTTGAGTAACATCAGTGGAGTTACGCTAACTTAAGAGAAGTAACCACTACATGATGTTTGCCTCTTCCCCCGTAAATATTTATTTTTCTCTAACCCTAAAACGCACAGAATCCCAGTACCAACCAGTTCAACAGAGATAAATTTATTTATGATGCACACTTGTGTTCTCCTCCCCCACCCCCTGTCATCACCATATCCTCCTCTGCACGTGGCTCATTGTTTTCCAACATAATACTTCCTCCTTCCGATCCAGTTTCTCTTGTAACACTACTCTAAGGTGTATCTAATTTGCATCCCAGTGAAGAAAACCTGGCACTTCAAAACATTAATGGAATTTAAGTACTCATACCTTAGTGAAATCCATGGGACTGGAAACCAGCTCCAAACACACCATCAGAAACTCCTCATTTCAAATTATTTTATTTATGCTCAAACATATTACATTTCACTACCATTTAAGGGGATCTCTGGTCTTTACTGAATGCCCTAGATACTGTTTAATACTGCAGAAGAAATATCCTTCTCACAGTTTTCATACCAAATGCAAGAAGAGACATGCATCCATGCAGCTGAACTGTTAACAATCTGAAAAACCCCTATGGCAATTAACCAACAAATGCATGCCTTTACTCATCTGAGCTACAGATGTAGCCCAAACAAAGACTAATCACTCTGAGAAAGAGATGAAACTTGAGCTGGTGATGTAAGAATTTAGTACCACCGTATGATGCATGTAACCACTTCCTTAGTAAATTGTATGCTTACTTTGATATGAAAAATACAAAACCAAAAAACCACTATAATCATCACCTCGCTACCATCCTTGATTTTCTACTTTTGCAGCAAAGCAAGCAATGTGCAACTGTTAAATTCAGGTCTATGAAGGGCATTGTCAGCTATCTGACAAAGCTACAAAAGTACAGAATGTAACAACTAGAGGTCAGTTGTATCATACCAAGTTCAATGCACCAGCACATCAATCAGCTAGTCGCTGCCTGATAGCCAGAGAACTGCTGGGTTTAGAGAAGGGATTCTGGCACATTCCCACTGCACTTTTCCCAATAAATGTGAAATGAATCTAGTCTCAGAGATATGAAAAGCAATATTAGAATTATGCCACTTTTTGTCTACCTTCTACCTTAAAGAAATTAAATCAGCAAGCAAATTTCTCCCAAATGGAATAAGCAGTTGTGGTACATCAGAGAAAATACTCTCACAAAACCATCTGCTTTGCATAGCACCCATAATAAGATAAATATATAGCACTACTAACCTCATTTATTTATGTACAGCCAACAGCAAAAAACAAGTTGTCTTATGCCATATAAAGTAAAATTAGTGTGGAAAAACTCTGACTTTTTGTTGTTGCTGTAAGCCGCAAGATCTCTGGTACATCAATTAGATGAACAAAGTTTTTCACATACTAATTCTTATCTAGAATAAAGGGGGAAGAAAAGACATAGATGGAGAAGGGCATATTGGAAGTAATCCTCTTTTCTCACACAAGGTTTAAACATAGACTACAATTCTGCAAGAAGACATCTGCAAACAAGCGATGACAAGCTGTTATTTCCATAACACTCAATCTGACCAAAAAAGAAAATTGTACGTTGAAAGTATCAGCAGGGGTACATGAGTATGTCCTGGTTTCAGCTGGGATAGAGTTAATTTTCTTCCTAGTAGCAGGTATAGTGCTATGTTTTGGATTTAGGATGAGAATAATGTTGATAACACACTGATGTTTTAGTTGTTGCTAAGTAGCACTTACACTAGTCAAGGACTTTTCAGCTTCTCATGCTCTGCCGACTGAGAAGGCTGGAGATGCACAAGAAGCTGGGAGGGGGCACAGCCAGGGGGGCTGACCCAGACTGGCCAAAGGGCTATGCCGTACCATATGACATCATGCTCAGTATATAAACTAGGGGAAAGCTGGCCGGGGAGCTGCTGCTCAAGGAGTGGCTCGGCATCAGTCGGTGGGTGGTAAGCAACTGCATCATAGGACACTTGCTTTGTATATTCTTTTTGTTATTACCATTTTATTCTGTTTCAATTATTAAACTGTTCTTACCTCAACCCACTTTTTTTTTTTCCACTTTTACTCTTCTGATTCTCTCCCCCATCCCACCAAGGGGGGGAGTGAGCGAGTGGCTGTGTGGTGCTCAGTTCTTGGCTGGGGTTAAACCATGACAGAGTAGAAATATTAGAATTGTACAGCACCTCTTATTGTTAGAAAAAAAAGAAATTTAGAAGAAGCATGTCAAAGACAAAGCTAGTCAAATTTTTAACAAGCTATGGTTTACGTTGTCAAAGATGATGGCCAATATGTTCATGATCTGTCTGTGCTAGAAAATATCCTCAGCCCAGCCTTCTGTGCATCTGACAGCCACTAGTGCTTCTTCAGTCTTTTACTCTTTTCATGTAAAACCCTCATATTTAAATACACATTTTAAACAGTTCTATCAGTTATTTTAATTTTACAGCTAGAATTTTGTATAGGTTTTGTCAGGACCCTGACAGGCCGTACTGGCCCTGCCCAGCCCCCCAGGGCTTCCCCCTCCCTGCCCATGGCCCAGGATCCCCGGGGCCATCAGCCCCTGTCCCAGCAATGCCCCAGTGCCACCACAGCAGGACCAGTCTCCAGCTCCCCACAGCCCAGCCTGGCCATGGGCCCTGCTAAGCTGGGCCCACATCACAGCCCAGCCTCAGCCCATCCCTACGGCCCTGTCTGACCATGGTTCCCCCCAACAGGCCTGATCCTGCCCCCCACCTGCCAGTGGGCTGGCGTCCTGGCCTGGCCTCGGCTTGTCCTCATCCCCAGGGAGGTGCCCAATGCCTCAGGCTGGGGCTGCCCCCTGGCTCTGGCTGCAAGCCCCAGGGGAGCCCCACCGCTCCTGGTGCCCCAGCCACAGGGAGCCACCAGCCCACGGGCACCCAGCCAGGTTTAACCAAGATGAGAAATAGAAGTGCGACTCAAAGTTGATGTACATCAACGACAGCTTGAGTAAATGCACTAAGCAGCAAGCAGGATTGAAAGCCCGACTCAAGCCTTTTGTTATCACACAGTTATTCCAAGTCTCACTGTGACAGGGAAATGGAAAAACAAAGGAATCGAACAAAGAAAATTGATTTTTACTTGCTTTCAGAAGGTTTTAACTAATGGATTGCAGAGCACAAGAGAGACTACCATGGAAGCTACCAGTGAAGGAGAGCCAACCCGTGAGAGCAAAGCAGCACGAGGAAGGAAACAGTTAGAAACACCTAACCATTGCATGCGCACAGTAATATCCCCTATCCAGCAGCAGTAGCCAGCCTGAGCTATTTTTCTTTTTCACAGAAAAGGTAATTACACAAGAGACTGCCCAGAACAGCAGCTATACCACTGAATCAAAAACTTTGTGCTGATTTGTGGTTAGCAAGGGCAACAAGGACTTCAGAGCTGCAGATGGAGATATTCAGAGGGAGGGCTGTGAAACTTCTGCAGAACGACAGCAGCAGCCTGCTTGACTTTGACCTAGAAAGGCTACATGGCCTCCTGTAGGCAAGCCTCAACGCACAGAGTCAAAGTGACTAATGACGTTCTTCACAACACTCACCAGCATCACAACAACATACTTAGTCCTTCTGACAAACTCTGAGTTGAGATTTAGTGGGAAAGAAAAATGACACAAGCAATTCTAGTGTAATAAGAGCACACTAAAAAATTGGTTCAGTGACACTGGCAAAAAAATCCAAATTAGATAGGAGGCAAAGGACCCACCAAGCCTTGCTAGTTCTTCAACTCTAAGTCAAGATGATGAGATGGACAACTGCTTTAACAACAGTACAATAATTACAGAGCCCAACACATCATACCAGTCTCAATAAAAATTCCTTCTTATTCAAACACAATAGTTCATGCATAATAGAAGTAACTGCTCAGACTGCAACTGATCCTTATCAACATTTATCAACATCCTGGGGGCATAATCCCATTTTTGTGAGAAGATAAACAGAGCAGGCCAGAAAGCAGAGTTATGCATGAAATGGTCTTGCTCCATGGTTCAATATGGTTCCCTTTCAATATGGTTCAGCAGGCTAAGTGTCAGGGAGACCCTAGCCCATAAACTTGAAGTTAAAAAAGAAATAAATCCTTGAACCTATAAGCATGTCTAAACAGAAAGGAAAAAAAAATTGCTGTAAGTGAAACAGTGAAATTAACATTTTAAATCAGATTTCTGAGCAATTTGCGGAGTTGGTCAGAAAGAGTTAAAACCACTTCACAGATTACTAGGAAGTGTAACTATTGATAAGACACTGTCTACAAACCTTAATAGTTTAATTAATTCTACCTCTCAAAATGTTGGCTATATATAAAATAAGGGACTGCAACTTCTTCCTGAACAGTTATGAGAAATATTGAGGTCATATTTCACAATAACCCTTGGTGAATTTCAAAGGTTTCATGATTTCCCACAGGTTTTCTTCACTTTGGACAGTGGATGTATGAAATGAAGAGCATAACCACCCATTGTAAACAAGAACTGTTATAGCCACTTGTTGATAAAACAAACTGATTCTTCTCAGCCTTCTGTTGCATAAAGAGGCAATATTTTGAGATTTGAAAGAGAAAACAGCAACAAAACATAAATAAACTAGCACTACTGCCAGGCAAACTACCAGTCAAGAATTACCGATAGTAGGAAAACACCAAAAACAACGGACCAACTTATTTCTGGGGACAGGACTACAGAGGGGGGAAGTTTTCATTCTGAAAGAAGTTCAATTCATATTGAAATTCAGAAAATAGGTCTGGAAGGCATTTCAAAAGATCCAGTCCCTCCTGGGGACAGCTCCAGCACATGTTTACAACTGGTATTTCTCTAAGCTGTTTTTAATGCCACCCTGAGGTAAACTCCTTCCGGAGGTATTTTTCCCCCCAGGAGATGAAACCAGGAAATGTCATTCCTAAATCTGTCTAAATGAAAGAGAATCCATCACTTCATGCCAATTAGACAAAAAAAGGGAACAAGCTATTCCTTGGCTTGTTTTAATATCCTTTTATCCTACTTACTACTGCCATTTATACCACTCAAGCCTCAGTTGCTTCTACGTAATAGTTCAAACTCACAAACACCACCAAGTTGTCTGCCTATGTGAAGTACATAGGTGTCTTAAAAAGTAGTAATAAAACTAGGAATCTGGCATTTTAAAACCAGAAACTATTGTCCATGTGTTAATGTAAAATTAGTTTTAATAGCATTAGAAGAAATACAGATCTCGGTCTTCTAAACCTACATTTAAAACATAAAAATTTAAGAACTTTCTATTTAGCACTTGATAACGTCATCTAGCATTTGACGGATCAAAGCGCTATACATCTGCCCTTCCAAAAGACGACCATTTATTTGTACTCATTACAGAACACACAGCTCATGACTGACAGATACACGTCCTGTTTGCATCACAATTACATCGCTCCGCCAAGTATTACCCTACTGCATCAGCATTCTGTATTACACACCGGGTTCACACCCATACTTGTGACTCATAAGGTAACTGCAGTGCTTATGCATAGGATGAAGGTATGCAACAGACTCATAGGTCACATGCATACATGCTAGAATAGCTCAGCACTTTCGCAGCAAGCAGTAGATGGTACGCTGTATGAACTACAAATGGTGATGCTGACAGGGGTTACAAGACAGGCTCCAGCTGCTAAAGAGATCCCACAAACCCATTAAAAACAATGCAAGAGGATTAGTGCAATCTACAAGAAATCAAACAAAATTCTTGTCTATTTGAAAGTGGATTTGAAAACCGTCATTTACACTGAAGCTGTCATTTTCACTTAACTAAAAATCCACAATGAGAGCCATCAAGCATCCGAAAGGAGAAGGAGACCAGAGACATAGGTAGAGCACATTGATAAAGAGAGTTTAGATGAAGCATTAAATTAATCCGGTCACTCTCCAGTGACAGTTGAAATCAAATGAAAAACTTAGGATTCCAACTCATTAATTTTTTCCTTATGGTTATTAATTTCTTCAAACACAAATTATGTGCATTCCTTCAGTTACAAAGTTTCTGCCCTGTAGCAAGCAAGTTCCAGACAGAAACAGCCACCAGTTTTCCTTCTTTTCTGAAATCAGTCTCAGACTTTCTGGGATGTTGAAACATGCTTACCAAGCATTGTCAAAAGAGAAAGCCATGTACTATTCCACATACCTTCCTTTCAGTTTCATGTGAAATAAAACACTAGATTTGGAAGTTCATAATTAGTATCTTTCTGCTGTCCCACATAAGTTTCCCTCTTCCTGTTTTTCTTCTGAGACAGCATTTGCACATATGATCACAGAGGAGTTTATGGTTTGTCTCCAGCATACCCCTGCTATTAAACCAAGAGAAAAAATAGGGAAAAAACAAACAAACAAAAAAACCCGTATGCAAAGGCCAGACTTCCCAGCTGTTCTCACTTGGGCATAGCAATGGTATCCATAGGGGGAGACTCCCTTTCTCCTCCTGCTCTATTTCAAAATGGCCTTTCTTTGATGACCTTCATAAACCTCTTTTGCCAAACTGGAAATATGTAGGAACATTGCTGTGGCCACTGGTGGAAAATGGTAGGTAAATGGACCTTCTTCAGTTACTCTGAAACTAGGGTATGGAAAATAATGCAGAAAAGAGGATCCTTTCTGTTTCCAGAAGATGATGTAAAGTATCTGCACTACCAATGAAGTCTAGAATTTAGAGTAGGTCATAGAAATAACCTGCATTAAGCAACCAGCACTGGCGGTATGCAAGCTTCAGTATGACATCAATGCTCTTCTTTTAAAACTCAATCAATCATGAGCTCAAATCACTAAACAGCATTGATACCTACTGACTTGTAGATTAAAAAAACCTGCTCGCCATGAAGCATTCAGTTGCCTTAAGAGACTGCATTTTTAGAGAACCATTTCCTGGCAGTCTTACTGTTGCACACATTAACAGAAGATCTCAGAAAACTTCTATGAGAGGAACCACCACCTCCACTTCAGAAGGGGGGAGGGGGAGAAATCATGCAACTAACTGTATCAATATAGTCATAGCTCTTTCTAGTGTCTGCCAGGAACTGTCTGACTCTTAAAAAGAAATGTTGCAGTAACTTCTATTATGCAGTTTAAGAAGAAAGTTCATCTTCATGCTAAATCAGCACCAACATCCTTTATCTTTTAACATTATTATGATAATCCAGACACAAAGCAAATACTTTTTTTTCACCGCAGTACTACAGTCTGTTCAATAACTCTCTACTCCAATTCAGTCGAGCTGTAACTCCTGTCCTGTGCTTACTGTTTGGATATACTTTTGAGGAATGCCCTGAGCAATTCAAATCCTCAAATGTCATTCCACAACCTGAAGAGACAGAGGAGATAATGATCTTAGCTGATATAGGAGATTAAAACATTTACCAAATTCCCCAATTTATGGATCTTCAGTACATAACTTTTTAGGTGAGAGGGAGGCAGCACCATGCAGGTGGTATAGAAGAAAAGGAATCACGAGCAAAGCGTTGGACCTGAATGCCATAACCTTGGAACATTACCTACTCCAATCCCTACAAGTCTGCATTTATTGACTTTTTGGGTGTGTTCCCTGAAGGAGGAGAGGTAACAGAGAAGTGTTCTTACACTTCTTACATAGCTTTAGTTCCAAAAAAATGCTTAAACTAAGCAGATCTTTGAGCCTATTTCTTCCAATTCAAATATATGAGTAGACTGCATTTTTTAATACTTCATAAAGCAAGAACCATAAATCTATTTTGTTTTAAGAACAGTGTTTTGATGAGAGAGCAATCTAGGACAGTTTTACAGTTTTAATAAAATGCCCTCATTGCTATTACTCAACAACACACTTTCAACAAGAATGGCAATTACCTTATTTTCCTTACCTTCATTTAAGGAAAGGGGGCAGGGAGAAACCTACAACACTGCAATCACATATGATTGAAGCTGGAGATGTAACTTCAAAATATGAAGGGGGGGGGGGGGGTAGGCGAAAAGGAGAACAAAAGGCTCACACGTGAAACAACACCCACAACCTCTTCAAGTTACCTGAGTTTCATAAACAAACTTACGTGGTTCTACCTCTGTAGGGGCTTTTATATCAACACCGCACAGCTTACTTTAAATCAACATGCTATTCTGGCTACTACTGCTGTCCTCAGTGATGATGAAAGATTACTTTCATCTTCTGTTCAAGCCCATGTAATTTGTTTTTCATTCTCATATTTGTCAACACCCCAACCAGATTAAGAGTAGACTTCAGCCCTACTCCCTGGCTATACCATTACTCTGCCAGCAGATTACAGGATTTTTTCATACAATGCTCTCAAACCCAGTCAGCATGGACTCCGAAGCTCTCACAGGAAGGTTGCCCAATTCTTTCCTCCCTTGTACTGCAAAGATGATGCTAGCTATGTTTCACATACAAAGAGAAAGAACTAGGTCCTTCAAACACCACCAGATTTTCTCCGCCTTCTGTTACGAGGACTCACCCTTCTCAGGATCTTATTTCCCAGTAGTCAAGAAGCCAGCTCATACAGCTGTGTTCACACTGAGGAGACGTGCTTTCAGTGTACCAGTACATTTGGTGCCTTGTAAGTTTACTCTGACACCTGTGAGTTTGCCTAAAGTAAAGGACAAACATTTACTGAGCATTCAAATGTATGCAGTACTCCTTCTAGCTTTTGCAAATATGTTAACTGCTTCAAGGTATTTGACACTCAGTAAGCCCAAGGTACAAACCCCTGAGGAAAGCATACATGAAAACTCAAATTGCTACTCACCTTATAAACAGCCACAAGTTCCTGCTCTTCTACTGTAAGAGCAGGTAGCCTTGTTAAATAAACTATGTAAATCAGATTCAAGATCAAATCCAAATGTTTACTGTCCTTCAGTTGTCTTCGCTGCTACACAATAGAATTATTTAGGGCTCTGATGCCTTTTCACAACTGCAATAAGAACAATTCAGATCTAGTATTTCCTCGTACCCAGCTCTAGAGCTGTCTTTACCAGAAACACAATTGTCTCCTCTGTTCATTTCTCAAAGGAAAGAAAAATGGCTTAACTCACGTTTTTTGAGCACTGTTAAGATACAGTGGGAAGAGCAAAGAGCTGTGAGAACGTACGCTGAAGTCAAAAGGAAAGTATTTTTAAACAACTTTTCATCAACTAGAAACTTGTCCTAGAATTGTTAAAATCTTATTCAGATTACTGTTATTAATATGCTTTTCTGATCAGTACTCTTCACTGCAATGCACATGGCATTCTACATGTTGTTAAACATCAACGTTTTGTATATTTTTGCTGGTAGCTTAACACTTTTTTCTTTCTTTAAAGTCTTTTCCTTTTAATATTGAACTTTCACAGTAATTTTACTGTGAACTGTTAAAGTTAAAAAACTTTAACCACCTGCACCTAAGTGAAATTTGGTGGAGGGGGGGAAGAGGAGATAAAAGAAAAGCAATCCAAGTACATGACACCAGGATAAGGAAAAGGAAAACTGAGAAGGAAAGGAAGGGAAGTCCTATTAATTTTCATATGAAGACAAGCCTGCAACAGGGACAGGACAGACTTATTAGAAAGGAGAAATGTCTTCCTCTGAGAGGAAGAAAACCCATAAATGTCATACATTCAATAGAGAGCCAGGATCCTCTTCTATACAGAAGTATCTTTACAGTTAATGATGTTCTGTGCTCATTATGTTCAACAACTAGAGAAATCCCTGATCTTCAGGACAGGTACTTAAAGCCTCACAGGTAATTCTTTATATTTAACAGCTCTTCCAGTAGCTCTCCCATTATGCAAGGATTCAGCCACGCATTTTATCATTGATGTTATCATTAACATAATACATTCTGATCTGAATTCTCTCAGTGCCAGGAGGCACACAAGGTGCGAACATCGTTCTTCCACTTCGATCGGTCCGCGGCTGCGTGCTCTGGAGTCCCAAGGGCCACAGCGCAGTCTTCTGTTGGTTTTTTCCTCAAGAGATGACCGATCCAGTTCCATCTCCTCCTCCTCACTTCATTACTGATTTTCTCCATCTCCGCCATTTCGGGTTTTTTTTGAAAGTTGATGCTCGTCGTTTCTGCAACTTTTTATTTTTTTTCCAGGAGGAGGTAGTTGGCCTCCTGCCCAACCCCCATGACTTGGAGGGCCAGTGGTTTTTCTGTCAGGGTGGCCTTCCCTTAGGCTGCGTTGGTTCGCGGCACCTTCTTCAATTTTATCCGGTGCACCCTCCAGAGAGGGATCCCCTATCCACCACCCAGGGGACGCGCCTTCTAGCCGTGCAGCCCCAGCCGAAGGAACATAATACATTAAACATGGTATAAACATAAGACAAAAGCAAAGAAATCCAACCAAACAAAAAAAAAGCCATACCCCACAAAGATAATAAGGCAGACCCATTTGATTTTGCACACATTTGCTTTGCAAATAACATTTTCATCCCTACTCTGATAAGGATCAGTTGTTATATTACAATCACAGCTCCAACTTTCCGAGATTTGAATATAGTAAGTTTTAGTCTTTGAAACAGACTACCCGGCTTACAGAATTCTTCCATCTTCATCAACACCTCAGGTCAAAGCAGGACCCACATTCCTCACTGCAGTTTCACAACTGATTCCTAAGCCATAGCAAAAAATACTCCAGAAACTCAAAGGTCTGAATTCAAGCCTTGGCAGATATGAGAAAGATAAGAATATTAAAAAAAAAAATTAATAAAACCCAGAATGTTTATGTGCAATACAGATGTACAGTATGTATTCAAGGAGTGATGCTGAGCCAAAATATAGACTAACAGACTATATCCAGCTTAACAGGTACAGCAAGGCCACCAATGAATTACAACACATACAGATCAGCAAAGACGCTTCAAAAAAGAGAACTACTAAACATCACCCTTAAAAGAGTCTGATAACACAATGGGTACGTGCACATACCTATGTACGCTTTCCTCCGGTCATTCTGCGCTATGGCAGCTGAACCTAGCTTTCCACAAGTTCAGATGTTTTCATCAAGATTCCAAAAGCACAGAATGCTTTTGAAGAAGTGGGACACTACCAGGGTTGCAGTAATTAAAAAAATCTTTATTATTCCTGTTTATATGCTAGAAAGGTTTCAAAGAAGAAAACCAGGAGTAGACTGAATTGTCAAAGTTAATCTCCCAAAATGCTCTGGAGGGTGGGGGGGAAGCTTAGGATTTTTTTTTTCTTTCAAAAAAACTAACCCCCCCCCCCCCACATTACTCCATTTGCCTGAAGAAAGAAACAAGCATTTCATTTGCAAAGTATACATGTCTTAAGGGCTCCAGGATCTATTACTATTTGAGAACCTTCTGTCTCTCCAAGAAAATTTCATACAGGAAGTATTGCAAGGACAGGCAGGCAACTCTGGAAAATCAGCATCTATAATGCAAGAGCCTTGAGTGCAGGCACACAGCATGATACAAATATTGTTCTCACAACTTCTTAGAAGGCTTTCATTTCATTTTTACAAGGATACCAATCTGTCAAAAGATACATCATTATGACAGCTCTTCTAAATCTACATGAGAGAGAGATTTTGAGATTGAGAAGGAGAGAGTTAAGTGCATTCTGTGCTTTTAGCTACTATGCCTAGTGATGTTTCATTCTTTCTTCAAAGAGCAATCTTTTGTATGGCCATCTGCACAGCAAGTGAAGAAAGCGAGAGATGTTTTTCAAATAAGGATGATATCAGAAAAGTGTGGGTATAGCCCTAATAGCCAGATGCATACTTTGAATTCTTTGCAACTCATTATTTTTAGTTGCTCACTCAGCTTGACAATTCCAGCATCATTTATATATTTGAGAGAGACTATTTGCTTACTGCAGGAAAGAACAATTTCATAGGAACCCCAAAGATAATTGAATTGATTTCGACATAGAATCAAGCAAGGATCTAGTGTTAATAAAACTTCCAAAAATCTTCCAAGAAATGCTTTTTACCTCAGCTGTCCATTCAGTCCAAAGGAAAAAAAAAAAACAACCAAAAAAAAAACCTATTTATTCGATCAACACAGCAGACCAACCAATAAATCATCTACCAGGATTTATAGTATCAATCCACAACATAATAGTTCTCAGGCCACTTCCATTCTAAGGTCTTCTGTGTACTGGTAATAAAAATGAAGCTCTGCAAACAGACCACTGGTTTTATTCAGCTTCATACTCTATATAAGAGCAGATTTTTACAGATAGCTGAAGTTAAGATAATTCATATTTGATGTAAGTCCTACTTTTCACACTAATATCAAACATCAAACAAAAAAACTGCACATTATGGATATGCAAAGATACAAGTTCATCTCTTAAAAAGCAGAGGTCTTAGGTACAGATAAATGTCTAGTTAATTTACAAATTATGTATACCAAAATTATTTGTTAAGGGTTAACTTTAAGGAAGCGCAATAGAAAATTCAGAAGTATGGTAGAGATATTACCACTATTTAAAGTGCTCAGACTTTTCAGAACAAAGAAAAACGCCAACCAGAAGAGGAGGCAGCCCTTCAATGTCCTTTATCTTGTTATACAGGTAATCCTACACTGAAATCAATTGCTCCTTTCAATGAAAGATTAAAAGGTAACTAACAGATCTCTCTCTCCAGCCTTTGAATGGACACTGCTCCAATTTCAAGCTTTATTACATACAGAATACCCTGCACAGCATTAAAATCCATATATTAGACTTGCCAGCACCCTACTCTGAGGCAGGTAACCATCCAACACCCCAAATTTGTCTTTTTCTTATTTTTAGTGATGATTCATTCCTATTTTCTCCTTTCAGCACTGGCACTGCACTGGCTTTTTCTGCTCCACTATGGCATAAGGAGCAACCATTTAGTTACCTATCTAACATAACTCCAGGGCCCTCCCTCCATTTTGCATTCCCAGTTCAACCCTTATTCTATCCACACTTTCTCCAGCTTTTCGTTTAGGATGTTCTGGAACAAGTTACCCGGCTCCACTAATTTAAAAGCATTTATTCCTAACAGCTATTATTTACTCAATGTGTGTGAAGTATTTCACATCCTCCTGTCACAGAGTGCAACAATATATCTGGAAAGACCCAGAACATACCACAGTGGCATTTACAGAGCACTTACCTTTTATCCCTTATCATCAATAACTTCATTGTTTCATTTAAAGTATGCAACTCTCACAAGAACGATACAAGAAACTTTGTGAAAGGGAAGAAAAATGGCAAGTAGAGAGAAATGGAAGCTAGGAAAGAAATGTCACATATTAGTCTCCCAAAAAGATACCTTGTTTTCAAGATAAGCTGGAAAAGTCTGATTATTTAGATAAGGAAACAAGAAAATGAGGAAAGGGGAGAACTAACCTATTAACAGAAGAAATCAATCTCTAGTCAAAATTTTTTGTCCAAAGATACGGAAGTTAATGGTTAAGGTGAGGCACAACAGGGAAATCCACACCTACTAAGTCCCCTAAGAAATCCCAGGGAACCGCTAAATGAGGTTTGAAAGAGAACAGCCTGATGATTAAAGACACATACAAAGGATGATGAGATGAGAAACAATGAGAAATGCTGAAAGAACAGACAAAGTTATAAAGGCAGAAAATATAAAGAGTGAAATTAGACAGAGTAACACACAGCTGAGACCAGATCATGGGAATAATCCTTGTCTAAGGAAGACAGCCGAACCAGTGCTACAGGTTCATTAATCAGATAAACACCTCCAACAGCTTCCACACCTCAGCGTTAAGAAGGCTACTCACTGCACCTCTCCATGTTTCAGTGGTACTGAAGTCTCCTTTCTGTCTCAGACATGTTTATAGGGGGACTGCGGAACTTTCCAGAAGTCCTATAATATCTCTTTTCTATTTTCAGAAGAGTTTATTCAGAATAGCTTATTACAATATATTAGATCATAGTTTGGGTTCCACTTTTCTGATCCCTACTCCCTCCCCCGCCGCAGGTAGCTCACTCAAAAAAAAAAAAAAGGATATTTCTCTTACGGCCAGCAAAATTATGTATTTACCCCCCTTTCAGAAGAACAAGGCTCCCTTTCAAAGCCATAATAGACATAAATTGTCACCACTATCTCATATCACCCTTTTAGAAGAAGGGGGAGGATGTTGAAATGATAGGACAAAAATGAATACGAGCACTCGCATCAAAGCTGGGCACATCTTGAAGTTCAGACAAGCCTATGTTGTAAGCACATGAAATAAATCCACATAGTGGAGGGAACATATAGAAAACTAACCCTGGATTTACCGTTTTGTCACAAGCAGGAAGTGAGCAAATGCCCTCGTGTAACTCTGGCTACCAAGCCATGTCCCCACGAAACACCCAGATGCTACACCTTCACATGGGTGGCTTTTATTGCTCCATCTGTGGAATTTTGTTTCCTTCTGGTGCAGAGACAGGGTACATGCACAAACTATGTCAGACTACAAAGCAAGACACAACAGATGCACAAAGAAAGAGGAAGAAAATTTAATAGTCCATATACATCATTGCCTATTTTACTCTAGAAATGCAAGTAACTGGTTTGCTATAAACTGGAAAGGGGAAGAAGTTTGTCTTACCAACTGGGCAAGATTCTCCAAGGCATAAATCCACAAATTCAAATATCAAGGGACTTCAAATGCACACCAAGTTGATTTCAAGTCTTTTACTGAATTGCTTAAAAGATAAAGTCTGACACACTAGAAATCCATAAAAATGGAAATAGAAAGATGTATTATTATCACGGTTTTACCACTGTAGTATAACATGATCTTAAACAACTCACTTAAGGTCATTTACTTCAGGAGCAAATGAAGGTTCACCACACCCAGCTCATGGATGCATGGGAGAGCTCAGCATCTGGTAAGCACTTGTGGGACCTCAAGCAGCAGGTCGGTGCTACAGGTGTTGCACAGCTGCATTCCTCAGCCTGATCAGTTCTCTGAGAGGGGGCTGTAAGGAAGCCTCACTTAGCATTTGAAGCGGGACCTGCACTACTGGCAAAGACGACCCATTCCTGCACTTTTCCCAGTAACTAAATGGAATACAAAGAACAAATCCCAAACCGTATACAGTTACATTTTGAATAACAAAACTACATTCACACACAAAAAAACAGTCAATATTTAAAGTTACTCCAAGGTTTCAGATAAATAATTTCAAGACATCAGCTATTACTGTTTGAAACAAGCACCTAATCACAAGCTATTTCAGCATCTTGACTACACACTGCTTCACAAGCCTCCATAGTGGACAAATGCGAAATAAACAAGTGTCCTATACCACTGGAGAATTCCCAGTTGTATTTACCCAAACATCCACAAAACCAACTCAGCTCCCTAACAAGCTCATGGTGGGGAAGAGGAAGCAGAGTTGCAACCATGTTCTTATCACCCCCCTAATAGCGATGCAGAAGCACTATTATTGCACTCCAAGGACAGCAGGATTGAGCCTTACCTCCGCCCTGACCTGCACACTCTCATGCATAAGCAGTCATTTCTATAAGAAAAAAGAATTAGAAGATTTATACACAAGTAACCAGAAGTAGGATTGGACCCACAGACATCTGGAACCATGACAAAGGAGTTTACAAGGCCTATCATAAGTGCTTATTCTCCCAGTCCAAAACATTACTGTCTCTTTCACAAGAATAACCACCACAAAAAAAAAAAAAAAGCTCTTTTATTTTACATGACATGACTAAGTCCAATACATGTGTGTACAGATATTATATATAAAATATATACACACATACGTACACTTTTTTCTTTTATGGAAAAAAGTAAGTAGAGTCAAGACATTTCTTAGCTGACAGAGGTTATCTTTGAAGTTTTCTTTTTAGGAGGTTAAGATGCATGATTTTTAAAGAAAACAAACGTAAAAGCTACCAGAGTCTAAAATATTTTAACTGCATACTTCTTGTCCCCTAAATTGAAATGTTGTCTAGCAACTGAACAGAACCTGAAACTAGTCTTCTTTTATGTAATTCTTCTGAGGATCTGAAGGTGCCCTATACATAGCTGTCATCGACTAGATCCCTTAATCAAGGTATAGGCATTTTCTTACTCCTTTAAGGGCTGGCATATTAATCTTCTGCCAGATAATGGCTTTGAGTTAAAATATATCAGACACACAGATTTGACTTCTATTTTAAGATGTTAAATGTCATATTTGAGATCCCATCAAGGCATTAAAAAAATAAGTTACAGGTCCCAACTTCATTCTGAGAAACCTCACAGATCAATGAACTCTCTTACCTTCACAAAGTTTTCTCAAGTGACACCCCCATGCAACTGATCCTCTGGGCTGGGGACAAGAACCATCCACAGCTCAGTATTACCTTGGTAAATCAGGGCATGCAGGGACGGCGGTGTGCTAAGGTGTGTGAACGGGACCTAACCCAACAGACACAGCTAGCATCACATAATGTGGTACAGTCACAAAATTGTACTGCCTTATTCCCTACTCACATAAAAGCTATTTCTGTTGATGCTTTCTCATACTGCTTACTGAAGTAACACCATTACTATTTTGTGAAACACTACAACGCTCCGATTCATGCCCTCAGGGCTTCCAACTCCTTCCACTGACTAGACAGGAAATGTGGACACCTCAGGTCAAGGGACAATCAGGTGCCTGAAGCAGACAGCATCCACTCACAAGAGTCAACGCAAGGCCTGACATAAAAGACTCTGGTTTTAAACACAAGACTGAAGCACAAATGCAATTTGTGTCTAACTGCAGGTTAATTAACGGCTTTGCAAGATACAACCGGTCACCATAAGAAAAATCCTTAATCTTAGATGTGGCTATTTCAAGAATAGATTGTATCTTGAAACTACAGTCTTAGCATCTGAGAAACATATGTCACCTAGTCCCATAGTTACATATTAAAAGAACGTCTGAAACCTGCCTAAATACATAGGAGACAGAAAAGTAAAGCAGCTCCATGGAACAGAGCAGCTAGGCCTGCTTTGTCCAAGTCCCAATGAAGTCAACTACAGCCTTTTCTTTAGTTTCCATAGGAGTTAAATTAAGTCAGTCTTCAAAAACCACACTTCAATCATGAATTTCTGTATGCAAATTTCAGGCCCTGGTAAACTGAAAGTGATCTGAATACCCTACCTTAAAGCAACCTCATTCTGCTAACACAACATGGTCAAACCAGTTTGCCATGCAGAAAAATCATTAAAAGCATGTAAATATTCAGTCTTCGTTGCATTCTTCAGATACACATCTTACTACATTACCAGCGATGTGGGAAGTATCCAGCACTTCATACGCTGGTGAATCATTCTTTGCTCCTCTGACAGTCACTTCTGAAAAGCTGCAAATGCATACAGGCCACAGTAAAACTGATCTTTTCAAAATTTAAATGAAAAACTGACACCTGTCTTCAATTCTCTTAAGCTGGAGTTTTATTAAAACCAGTCAAGATTAATCTTTCCCCAAACAACGTACTGAAAGTGCATTTATACTGAAATTGCACTTCTGTACCTATCAAGATAAAAATAGTTTGGGCACAATTTTACATTTGTCAGATCTAGTAACTAAGATCTCCATTCCTTCTGCCTAGAAACAGAGTCATCCTTCCACCATTTCTAACACAGTATGGACTGCTAATGCAACATGCTAATAACAGGAGAGCAAAGCACTAAGGTCAGAAGCCACAGGGAAACAGGACAGAAGTCACATCAACATTTCTGAAAGATGCTCATGGAATACTGAAAGGTCCCAATTTAAGATGGCTCAGAAAAAAACTTAAGTTAGGAACACTTCAGATCTAGAAAAGAAGAAATCCATTCCACCTGTGAACGCCTCCCTGACCTCACTCAGACATCTGCTTACAAAACAAAGGGAAAAAAAAAAAACCCTCCTAAGTTATATATTCTGTCTTAACTAGTGAACATCTGAATTTACAAGCAGCAATTTCCTTTCCACATCTTCCAAAACAAACTAACAAAAAGCTAATGTTCACATAGTTTTTCTTCTAAAGAGTATGGCAGGTATGATAGATGTGCAAAAAAGGGACCTCCAGAGGTCCTGTACAACCTCAGCTGTTCTGTGATCTTCTGGTTTTTTATTTTTATTTTTAAGTCAGATTGCTTTCTTCATGCAATCACTTTTGCGTAGATACAGATTTTTAAATGACAAAATTAAGTTGTGCATTCTGAGTTTCAACACCTACCTCTAAACCTGTCTTTAAGAGACTAAGGGCAGCTGAATGCAAGTTCTTTTGTTGGTCTTTCCCAGTGGACGGATGTATAGTGACACCAGACACTTTTTGTCTCTCTACATCTTGTAACTTCCATTTAGTGAAGGAAAGTACCAAAGGCCACAGGTACAGAGCCCAGCTGCAGTAGCTGCATATCAGCAAGGAACTGACGGGCACCAGGAAGCCAGTAAGAAGTCCCTTTGCATCTCCTCTGAGCATCCATCCCTTCTCCAGTGCATGCTGCCTGAAAGGCTAACGACCCAGCACAGAGTCCTACACAATAGTGAAGTGTATGCTACTGGAGAGTAGAGCTGTTTATTAACCTACAGTGAACAAATTCCCATGCCACAGAACTAACTCAAGTGTTTATATTAAAGTCACAAAGGTGCTAACAGACTAGTCACGAACCTCTGGGCATATCAGAACACTTGGACACTTTTTATTACAGGGTCAGGAACCTGCCACAGAAGCTCAAGAAAATAAATGAACTAACAGGAACTCACTCTAACAGAGTAATACTAATCTGTCAATAATTGATCATATACTTTCTTTCCATATATGACTAACGATGATGACCTGAACACTGTGTCTCTTTAAATAAAGAGAGAAAGCTGATATGCTCAGATAATGGCCCACAAAGGCAAACAATTCAAGAGGAAGCCTGTGAACATCCTAGAACTTCTGTTAATTACCAAGAGGGAGTTTCCAAGTGCAGATTGCATATGGCCAAGTGTTTGCTCTTCCCCTCCTCCAAAATACACTAGCAAGTCAAAGGGCAGAAATGGAATTGAAACACTTTCCAATTTTGCACTTCAACCACCCTGAAAAAAAAAAAATGTAAGCAAACTGAGGGACTTACAGTTTTGGTTCTGTGAGCAAGTAATTGCAAGAAACCAGAGTGTTTTCTAACACAGCCTGCATGCATAGCACAGAATTGCCTGTGAAAAGGAGACCCAAAACCAAAATGCATAAATAACAAACTTGTTGGCCAGCACAGTTACAAAGAAGAAATGATAAGTATTTGTAAGATCTCTTTCGCAGATGAATTGCGGGCAAGCACCAAATTCTATAAAAGTTATATTTCTGATTTTACCTTATGGTGATGCTTCAAGCAAAATGAATTGTTTCCACAGCAGCACAATTTTATTCATTATTTAACCAGGTTTATTTTGGTTCAGTTTAACTGGAGTAGGAGTAGGTTAACTTCTTGTACTGAAATCTAATTCAAAATAAGTTTATTATTTATTACTGACACAGGTTTATCTGAACTGGTTTATGCAGAGACAAGACTAACTGAACCTATCCTATCCTATTTGAGGTTTTCCTCTATTATTAACACATCTGGCTGTAATTATACCACATGCGTTTTATGCTACTTGGAAACTTCACAGATATAAAAATCACATGCAATCTCTAAGAAAAGATAATGAAGGGAAAGTATCTCAAGTTTACCACACAAGACAGTCAAGGCAGGGGGAAGACTCTTGGAGCTGGCACTGCTTTCATGTCTACAGCAAGACTAGAACCAAGTTTAAAGGGCAATAAAAAAAAAAAGTTTCACTTTCAGTGCTGGACTTTAATCAGCTCATGACAGTAAAACTTTTAATAACTTGTGTTCATAACCATTGGTAAGAATTCTTCACTGCTGAGCAATCTTAAAACACTCATAATGCTTCTGTTTTATTAAAGAAATCAAAATGTTGCAGATCAGAAATGTCTAGATTTTTTTCCCTTGGGGCTGCTATTGTTGCATTACCACTAACTGTGACCTACACATAAAAGTCAGAAGCTCACAACATTAAACACACACATATATAAACCCAGGTCTTCCAAGCATCAGAAATACAATACAAGTGCTATCTTGTAAAGAACACAACCCGCCCTTCCAGGAACATTATGGTCCAAACTGCTCCCAGACCTGCAGCACTCCAGCACAGCCAGAAATCCTCTCCCAACACTACCTGCCAAAGAAAAATTATGAAAGGGAAAGTGGGAACACATAATATTATTGAACTAACCTACAGTCATGCAATCCCATTTGCAAAGGCATTAGTATCTTTTACACTTATGACAAAGAAGCCCCACAGCATTATCTGTGTCAAAGACCTCAGGTGCAGAGGAAGTCTGCCTAAGCTTAAGATGGAAAAAAATGCACCTTAATGTTCAACTATGCGCTCTACAGTGTCACAGTGAACAACACATGCCAAAAGTCAACTGGGCCTCCAGCAAATGCATACTGGAGAAAGAAAATGAACTACTAGAAAAAGATTTTTGGGGGATGGAGGGAGGGTACTGGCAGTTTTGAAAGAGTTTGAATACAATGATTTTGTAAAATGGTCTGGTCTCTCTTCTC